>NC_056744.1:358200884-358525884 GCF_019279795.1 Protopterus annectens
CCTCTCTAGATAAACTCAAGGTACTGCTGCTTAATGCTAGGAGTTACATAACAAAATCCTCCTAGATAAACTCAAGGTACTGCTGCTTAATGCTAGGAGTTACATAACAAAAATCCTCCTAGATAAACTCAAGGTACTGCTGCTTAATGCTAGGAGTTACATAACAAAATCCTCCTAGATAAACTCAAGGTACTGCTGCTTAATGCTAGGAGTTACATAACAAAAATCCTCCTAGATAAACTCAAGGTACTGCTGCTTAATGCTAGGAGTTACATAACAAAATCCTCCTAGATAAACTCAAGGTACTGCTGCTTAATGCTAGGAGTTACATAACAAAATCCTCCTAGATAAACTCAAGGTACTGCTGCTTAATGCTAGGAGTTACATAACAAAATCCTCCTAGATAAACTCAAGGTACTGCTGCTTAATGCTAGGAGTTACATAACAAAATCCTCCTAGATAAACTCAAGGTACTGCTGCTTAATGCTAGGAGTTACATAACAAAATCCTCCTAGATAAACTCAAGGTACTGCTGCTTAATGCTAGGAGTTACATAACAAAATCCTCCTAGATAAACTCAAGGTACTGCTGCTTAATGCTAGGAGTTACATAACAAAATCCTCCTAGATAAACTCAAGGTACTGCTGCTTAATGCTAGGAGTTACATAACAAAATCCTCCTAGATAAACTCAAGGTACTGCTGCTTAATGCTAGGAGTTACATAACAAAATCCTCCTAGATAAACTCAAGGTACTGCTGCTTAATGCTAGGAGTTACATAACAAAAATCCTCCTAGATAAACTCAAGGTACTGCTGCTTAATGCTAGGAGTTACATAACAAAATCCTCCTAGATAAACTCAAGGTACTGCTGCTTAATGCTAGGAGTTACATAACAAAATCCTCCTAGATAAACTCTAGGTACTGCTGCTTAATGCTAGGAGTTGCATAACAAAATCCTCCTAGATAAACTCAAGTTAGTGCTGCTTAATGCTAGGAGTTACATAACAAAATCCTCCTAGATAAACTCAAGGTACTGCTGCTTAATGCTAGGAGTTACATAACAAAATCCTCCTAGATAAACTCAAGGTACTGCTGCTTAATGCTAGGAGTTACATAACAAAATCCTCTCTAGATAAACTCAAGGTACTGCTGCTTAATGCTAGGAGTTACATAACAAAATCCTCCTAGATAAACTCAAGGTACTGCTGCTTAATGCTAGGAGTTACATAACAAAATCCTCCTAGATAAACTCAAGGTACTGCTGCTTAATGCTAGGAGTTACATAACAAAATCCTCCTAGATAAACTCAAGGTACTGCTGCTTAATGCTAGGAGTTACATAACAAAATCCTCTCTAGATAAACTCAAGGTACTGCTGCTTAATGCTAGGAGTTACATAACAAAATCCTCCTAGATAAACTCAAGGTACTGCTGCTTAATGCTAGGAGTTACATAACAAAATCCTCCTAGATAAACTCAAGGTACTGCTGCTTAATGTTAGGAGTTACATAACAAAATCCTCCTAGATAAACTCAAGGTACTGCTGCTTAATGCTAGGAGTTACATAACAAAATCCTCCTAGATAAACTCAAGGTACTGCTGCTTAATGCTAGGAGTTACATAACAAAATCCTCCTAGATAAACTCAAGGTACTGCTGCTTAATGCTAGGAGTTACATAACAAAATCCTCCTAGATAAACTCAAGGTACTGCTGCTTAATGCTAGGAGTTACATAACAAAATCCTCCTAGATAAACTCAAGGTACTGCTGCTTAATGCTAGGAGTTACATAACAAAATCCTCCTAGATAAACTCAAGGTACTGCTGCTTAATGCTAGGAGTTACATAACAAAATCCTCCTAGATAAACTCAAGGTACTGCTGCTTAATGCTAGGAGTTACATAACAAAATCCTCCTAGATAAACTCAAGGTACTGCTGCTTAATGCTAGGAGTTACATAACAAAATCCTCCTAGATAAACTCAAGGTACTGCTGCTTAATGCTAGGAGTTACATAACAAAATCCTCCTAGATAAACTCAAGGTACTGCTGCTTAATGCTAGGAGTTACATAACAAAATCCTCCTAGATAAACTCAAGGTACTACTGCTTAATGCTAGGAGTTATATAACAAAATCCTCCTAGTTAAACTCAAGGTACTACTGCTTAATGCTAGGAGTTACTTAACAAAATCCTCTCTAGATAAACTCAAGGTACTGATGCTTAATGCTAGGAGTTACATAACAAAATCCTCCTAGATAAACTCAAGGTACTGCTGCTTAATGCTAGGAGTTACTTAAAAAAATCCTCCTAGATAAACACAAGGTGCTGCTGTTTAATGCTAGGAGTTACATAGCAAAATCCTCTCTAGATAAACTCAAGGTACTGCTGCTCAATGCTAGGAGTTTCATAACAAAATCCTCCTAGATAAACTCAAGGTACTGCTGCTTAATGCTAGGAGTTACATAAAATCCTCCTAGATAACCTCAAGGTACTGCTGCTTAATGCTAGGAGTTACATAACAAAATCCTCCTAGATAAACGCAAGGTACTGCTGCTTAATGCTAGGAGTTACATAACAAAATCCTCCTAGATAAACTCCAGGTACTGCTGCTTAATGCTAGGAGTTACATAACAAAATCCTCCCTAGATAAACTCAAGGTTTTCTTGCTTAATGCTAGGAGTTACATAACAAAATCCTCTCTAGATAAACTCAAGGTACTCCTGCTTAATGCTCGGAGTTACTTAGCAAAATCCTCCTAGATAAACTCAAGGTGCTGCTGCTTAATGCTAGGAGTGACATAAAATCCTCCTAGATAAACTCAAGGTACTGCTGCTTAATGCTAGGAGTTACATAACAAAATCCTCCTAGATAAACTCAAGGTGCTGCTGCTTAATGCTAGGAGTTACATAACAAAATCCTCCTAGATAAACTCAAGGTACTGCTGCTTAATGCTAGGAGTTACATAACAAAATCTTCTCTAGATAAACTCAAGGTACTGCTGCTTAATGCTAGGAGTTACATAACAAAATCCTCCTAGATAAACTCAAGGTACTGCTGCTTAATGCTAGGAGTTACATAACAAAATCCTCCTAGATAAACTCAAGGTACTGCTACTTAATGCTAGGAGTTACATAACAAAATCCTCCTAGATAAACTCAAGGTGCTGCTGCTTAATGCTAGAAGTTACATAACAAAATCCTCTCCAGATAAACTCAAGGTACTGCTGCTTAATGTTAGGAGTTACATAACAAAATCCTCCTTGATAAACTCAAGGTACTGCTGCTTAATGCTAGGAATTGCATAACAAAATCCTCTCTAGATAAACTCAAGGTACTGCTGCTTAATGCTAGGAGTTACATAACAAAATCCTCTCTAGATAAACTCAAGGTACTGCTGCTTAATGCTAGGAGTTACATAACAAAATCCTCTCTAGATAAACTCAAGGTACTGCTGCTTAATGCTAGGAGTTATATAAGAAAATCCTCCTAGATAAACTCTAGGTCCTGCTGCTTAATGCTAGGAGTTATATAACAAAATCCTCTCCAGATAAACTCAAGGTACTGCTGCTTAATGTTAGGAGTTACATAACAAAATCCTCCTAGATAAACTCAAGGTACTGCTGCTTAATGCTAGGAGTTATATAACAAAATCCTCCTAGATAAACTCAAGGTACTGCTGCTTAATGCTAGGAGTTACATAACAAAATCCTCCTAGACAAACTCAAGGTACTGCTGCTTAATGCTAGGAGTTACATAACAAAATCCTCCTAGATAAACTCAAGGTACTGCTGCTTAATGTTAGGAGTTACATAACAAAATCCTCTCCAGATAAACTCAATGTACTGCTGCTTAATGCTAGGAGTTACAAAACAAAATCCTCCTAGATAAACTCAGGGTACTGCTGCTCAATGTTAGGAGTTACATAACAAAATCCTCCTCGATAAACTCAAGGTACTGCTGCGTAATGCTAGGAGTTACGTAACAAAATCCTCCTAGATAAACTCAAGGTACTGCTGCTTAATGCTAGGAGTTACATAACAAAATCCTCTCTAGATAAACTCAAGGTACTGCTGCTTAATGCTAGGAGTTATATAACAAAATCCTCGTAGATAAACACAAGGTGCTGCTGTTTAATGGTAGGAGTTACATAACAAAATCCTCCTTGATAAACTCAAGGTACTGCTGCTTAACGCTAGGAGTTACATAACAAAATCCTCCTAGATAAACTCAAGGTACTGCTGCTTAATGCTAGGATTTAGATAACAAAATCCTCTCTAGATAAGCTCAAGGTGCTGCTGCTTAATGCTAGGAGTTACATAACAAAATCCTCACTAAATAAACTCAAGGTGCTGCTGCTTAATGTTAGGAGTTACATAAGAAAATTCTCCTAGATAAACTCAAGGTACTGCTGCTCAATGCTAGGAGTTTCATAACAAAATCCTCCTAGATAAACTCAAGGTACTGCTGCTTAATGCTAGGAGTTACATAAAATCCTCCTAGATAACCTCAAGGTACTGCTGCTTAATGCTAGGAGTTACATAACAAAATCCTCCTAGATAAACGCAAGGTACTGCTGCTTAATGCTAGGAGTTACATAACAAAATCCTCCTAGATAAACTCCAGGTACTGCTGCTTAATGCTAGGAGTTACATAACAAAATCCTCCCTAGATAAACTCAAGGTACTGCTGCTTAATGCTAGGAGTTACATAACAAAATCCTCTCTAGATAAACTCAAGGTTCTGTTTCTTAATGCTAGGAGTTACTTAGCAAAATCCTCCTAGATAAACTCAAGGTGCTGCTGCTTAATGCTACGAGTGACATAAAATCCTCCTAGATATACTCAAGGTACTGCTGCTTAATGCTAGGAGTTACATAACAAAATCCTCCTAGATAAACTCAAGGTGCTGCTGCTTAATGCTAGGAGTTACATAACAAAATCCTCCTAGATAAACTCAAGGTACTGCTGCTTAATGCTAGGAGTTACATAACAAAATCTTCTCTAGATAAACTCAAGGTACTGCTGCTTAATGCTAGGAGTTACATAACAAAATCCTCCTAGATAAACTCAAGGTACTGCTGCTTAATGCTAGGAGTTACATAACAAAATCCTCCTAGATAAACTCAAGGTACTGCTACTTAATGCTAGGAGTTACATAACAAAATCCTCCTAGATAAACTCAAGGTGCTGCTGCTTAATGCTAGAAGTTACATAACAAAATCCTCTCCAGATAAACTCAAGGTACTGCTGCTTAATGTTAGGAGTTACATAACAAAATCCTCCTAGATAAACTCAAGGTACTGCTGCTTAATGCTAGGAATTGCATAACAAAATCCTCTCTAGATAAACTCAAGGTACTGCTGCTTAATGCTAGGAGTTACATAACAAAATCCTCTCTAGATAAACTCAAGGTACTGCTGCTTAATGCTAGGAGTTACATAACAAAATCCTCTCTAGATAAACTCAAGGTACTGCTGCTTAATGCTAGGAGTTATATAAGAAAATCCTCCTAGATAAACTCAAGGTGCTGCTGCTTAATGCTAGGAGTTATATAACAAAATCCTCTCCAGATAAACTCAAGGTACTGCTGCTTAATGTTAGGAGTTACATAACAAAATCCTCCTAGATAAACTCAAGGTACTGCTGCTTAATGCTAGGAGTTACATAACAAAATCCTCCTAGATAAACTCAAGGTACTGCTGCTTAATGCTAGGAGTTACATAACAAAATCCTCCTAGACAAACTCAAGGTACTGCTGCTTAATGCTAGGAGTTACATAACAAAATCCTCCTAGATAAACTCAAGGTACTGCTGCTTAATGTTAGGAGTTACATAACAAAATCCTCTCCAGATAAACTCAAGGTACTACTGCTTAATGCTAGGAGTTACATAACAAAATCCTCCTAGATAAACTCAGGGTACTGCTGCTCAATGTTAGGAGTTACATAACAAAATCCTCCTAGATAAACTCAAGGTACTGCTGCTTAATGCTAGGAGTTACATAACAAAATCCTCCTAGATAAACTCAAGGTACTGCTGCTTAATGCTAGGAGTTACATAACAAAATCCTCTCTAGATAAACTCTTTGTACTGCTGCTTAATGCTAGGAGTTATATAACAAAATCCTCCTAGATAAACACAAGGTGCTGTTGTTTAATGGTAGGAGTTACATAACAAAATCCTCTCCAGATAAACTCAAGGTACTGCTGCTTAATGCTAGGAGTTACATAACAAAATCCTCCTAGATAAACTCAAGGTACTGCTGCTTAATGCTAGGATTTAGATAACAAAATCCTCTCTAGATAAGCTCAAGGTACTGCTGCTTAATGCTAGGAGTTACATAACAAAATCCTCCCCAGATAAACTCAAGGAACTGCTGTTTAATGTTAGGAGTTACATATGAAAATTCTCCTAGATAAACTCAAGGTACTGCTGCTTAATGCTAGGAGTTACATAACAAAATCCTCCTAGATAAACTCAAGGTACTGCTGCTTAATGCTAGGAGTTACATAACAAAATCCTCCTAGATAAACTCAAGGTACTGCTGCTTAATGCTAGGAGTTACATAACAAAATCCTCCTAGATAAACTCAAGGTACTGCTGCTTAATGCTAGGAGTTACGTAAACAAAATCCTCCTAGATAAACTCAAGGTACTGCTGCTTAATGCTAGGAGTTACATAACAAAATCCTCCTAGATAAACTCAAGGTACTGCTGCTTAATGCTAGGAGTTACATAACAAAATCCTCTCTAAATAAACTCAAGGTGCTGCTGCTTAATGCTAGGAGTTACATAACAAAATCCTCTCTAGATAAACTCAAGGTACTGCTGCTTAATGTTAGGAGTTACATAACAAAATCCTCCTAGATAAACTCAAGGTACTGCTGCTTAATGCTAGGAGTTACATAACAAAATCCTCCCTAGATAAACTCAAGGTACTGCTGCTTAATGCTAGGAGTTACATTACAAAATCCTCCTAGATAAACTCAAGCTGCTGCTGCTTAATGCTGGGTGTCTAAACAAGAAACTGCACTCCCTGGAAGCAGTGCACACTTTGGAAGATGCTGATATCTGTGTACTCACTGAGACATGTTTCAAAGGCATGGAAAATCCTTGGTTGTGCAGGGCTACAATGCCTTCCAACTGAGCATGAGAGTACCAAAGGAGGTGGTGTATCCATTTTCGTTAAAGAGAAGTACATCTTGAGACTAGTCAAACAGTATAACTCTTATGAGCTACTCCTTGTCCAAGTAACTATAGGCAAAACCACCTACCACACCATAGTTAGCTAAAGGTCTCCCACAGTGAAACAGGAAAAACATACCACATACCTGGACTTACTGGAGTCAATTGCCATATAGCCCAACATCCTTACTCTTGGCTGATTTTAATTATTTTACCACCAGCTGGGAAACATACACAACCATAAACATGCTGGCTCAGAGGTTCCTGATTTTTTCTAATACAAATGCTATGAAACTGCTAGTGACCACACCCAGAAGAGGCTTAGATGTTCTGGACATAGTACTCACTAACATAGGAAAGCATTACTCCCCCCCCCCCCATGTGATGTCCTCCCTAGTAAGATTGGAACATAAATCAGTCTCGTTTGATGTAATTATAGGACCAGAAACCCTATCAAACTCAAAAATGCTGTAGAATTTTTCTAAGACCAATTGCCTCCTACTAAGTCATGGTATAAGAAGTTTCAAAGCTCCCTCAAACACAGATAACATGGACTGCTATGCAGAGGTGTACACCAATGGCCTGTATAACCACTTAAACAGTTGTATAGAATTGGCTGTACCTGACTTGATTAAAAGCAGGTCTTGCTAAAAAAACAAGCCACCATGGTGGGCCCCTAGTATAAACAGGCTATACAACAAAAGAAAGAACATGAGGAAAGTGGCTCAGCAGAAGAATAACTCCCTCTCTAGCATAAACAAACAAATTAGAGATCTTGTGAAGTCCTCCAAAGCTAATTCTGAAGAAAAAATAGCCTCCCTAGCTAAGGACAATCACAAGGCATTCTTTAACTACGTCTCAAATCTAAAAGGGAATACTCAGCTATGTGCTGAACTGGTTGTGAATGGTACCACCCATACTCAATCGGAGGTAATAGCTAACCTGCTAGCTGACAGATTTGGAGTAAACTTGACCCCCCCTTTCCCTTCCAGTTATCTCCCAAAGTATTTATTTATTTATTTTTATTTTACATTTGTTGACCGAGCTAGTCTAGCTGGATATATGTCCATTTTCAGTAGAGGCCCGGGGAGAAAAGCTCCACATTGAAGACATACATAAACAGAACATAAACATTAATTACAAGAAGCTTGTTAAACAATAACAGGTGTTCCATGGTAACATTTTTATTTTTTTTTTCCACTATGAGAAGAAAGAAAAGGATTTAGAAGTATGTGGTAACACCCAAAGCAAAGTAATAAGCAGGAACAAGAGAACACACTACTTAAAAAGGGATTGGAAGAATTAGTTGAAGGGTAGTAATTTGTTGATAAGACAGTAAGATGGCCAATTCTGTTGTTCATAGGTACAATAAGTCAGCTTAGAAGGTTATGGCCTTAAAGTTGAAGAAAGAGAGATGTAAAATGATGAAGTATACCTGCCACCATTCCTCAGTCTATTGTCTTAACAGAGTAGGTTATCTTGGCACTCTCCAAAGCCGTACACATGGCATCAGTGGGACCAGACAATATCCCAGCTTACCTTTTAAACTACTTAAAACATGACCATAGCAGACCCACTTGGATCCCTGTTTCATCACAGCCTGAGAACTGGCTATGTTCTGATGAAATGGAGGCCAGCAGCAGTAATTCCTCAGCACAAAGATGGGCCTTCAGCCAATCCTGGGAATTATAGGCCCATAAGCTTGACTATCCTCATCTGCAAGTCCATGGAAAGAATCATTATGGACTTTATTAACAAGGACATAGGTAATCTCCAAAGCTGGACCCAACCCAGTTCAGATTTGTTAAAGATAGCTCATGCCTGTTAAACATGGTTGACTTCTTCAAGAAAGTCACCAAGGCCCTGGAAGAGGGAAAGACAGTGCATACCACCTATCTTGACCTAGCCAAGGCATTTGACACAATACCCCACTCAGGTATTATAGAGAAACTTTCCCAATTGGGCATTATCCCCTACATTACCAGATGGGTAGCTAACTGGCTTACCAACAGGACACATACAGTCAAAGTGAGTAATTTCACCTCTAGCAAAAGACCAGTCACCAGTGGGTCTGTGCTGGGCTGTTTCTTGTTTAAAATTATTTCTCAGAAGTCCAGGCAAACATGGAAGGCCTATGGCTGACCAAGTTCACTGATGATTGCAAATTGGGAGCAATCACTGAGCCCCCCTCTGATGTTAATATACTGCAGACAAGGTTAACTCAGACAAGTGATTGGTGCCAAAGCCAAGGATTAAAGTTAAATGCAAAAAAAAATATTCTTCCATTTGGGAAAGCTGACATTCCTGCTAATTATATTATAGACAGCACCCCTCTAAGTGTAGACCCAGTGGTATGTGATCAGGATACTCAGGTTGATAACAATCTGAATGTTGACCACCACATATCCGCAGTAGTAAGGAAATCTTTCCATGTGGCACATCCTATAAGCAAAGGCATCATATCTAGATCTTAGGATGTTATAATTCCATCATACTTGGCCCTCATCAGACCAGTAATTGAGTACAATACTCCCTTTTGCATGAACCTCACCAGACACCTGCAACAACTGGAGAAACCACAGAGGTTTCTCACCAAGAAATTACAGGGTACACAAAACAAGTCTTATGTGGAGAAACTGAAAGCCCTGTCACTGAATTCTGTCTCCTACAGTTTGTTAAGGGGTGAGCTGTACCTGGTTTACAGGGCAGTCTCTGACCCAGCCCTGATGGAAATGCTACATATTCATAAATAAAACTGCAGGAGGGTCACTTGCTCCAGGGATCTTAACCTAGCCTCTGACATGAAGACGTCATGTTGGACAGATACATCTCCCACAGACTGACACTTCTCTGGAACGAGCTTCCAATTCACAGGAAACAGAGCTACTCCCTGACCTTCAAACATAACCTAGATCAATGGATGGATGACCGCAAATTCACTCCTGTGGTGGTGCCCATGTCCCTCCTAGACAGATGAAGTCAGTATTAACTACCATAGACTCTTACCTCTGTGAACTTCACTCACCTAACCACCTACAAATGGGGCAACTCAGGATAAATAAGACTAGGCTTGTAAGGGCTCTAGGGCTGTTAGCCTAGTAACCTTCTATGAACCTATGAACCTAAGAACTAATGAACCCCAGTCACCCAGATGTTAGTCAGGGCTCCTTCCCTCTACAATATATGGAGCTACATTTCTTTCTTCCCTTTCTTTAAGTTTTCTGTAAATAGACTATGCCTCAGTAAGACTAGCCCAAACAACAAAGTACAGTAAAGAAACATTGTATCCTCCCCCTACGTTTAAACACTTGCCCAAAACTACAAAGTACAAACCATACCATCAGAAACCCACCTAGGTGGGGGGGCTACACTCCCCACACCCCCCAACTATATATATCAACTCCAAGATCACACTGCAGTGGGGAAAAGGGCATGTCTGCCCAGGATGGGCAAGTGCTGACTTACCTATGAAAAATATCCATGTTTCAGGATTTTAACTTTTGTTCTTTTTGTCTTGCGATGATAATGTTCGGGATTTTCATCTTTTGGAATTTGAAAGGGGCACTATATATATATATATATATATATATATATATATATATATATATACATATATATATATATATATATATATATATATATATATATATATATATATATATATATATATACATATATATATATATATATATATATGTGTGTGTGTGTGTGCGTGTGTGTGTGTGTGTGTGTGTGTGTGTGTGTGTGTGTGTGTGTGTGTGTGTGTGTGTGTGTGTGTGTGTGTGTGTATGTGTGTGTACGCAGTGTGTGTGTGTGTGTGTGTGTGTGTGTGTGTGTGTGTGTGTGTGTGTGTGTGTGTGTGTGTGTGTGTGCGCAGCGCGTGTGCGTGTGTGTGTGTGTGTGTGTGTGTGTGTGTGTGTGTGTGTGTGTGTGTGTGTGTGTGTGGAGTTTATTTCTATGTGATATATGATTACAGAGAAGGTTATTTTAGTATATATGTGGTACGGTATGCATACATGCATACACACACACACACACATAGATATATATATATATATTTTTTTATATATAAAATATTTGTAGTTAGTCTGTAGCTGCTTATCTGTTATTATATACATATCATATATATATATGCATAGATATTTACTGACACAGAGATAGGAGCTATCACCTACACTAGCTTCATGTCTCCAAGGTTTATTATCTGCATATAGCTTTTTCTTTGTTCCTTGTTTTACAGATAAATTACTTTGAAAAAGCAGCAGCCTCAGCCATGCATGCACTTTTTCTGACATACAAAAGATAGTCCAGTTTAAACAATGATCTCTCCAAACTTCTGATCATCCTTAGGAACACTAGTTACCAGGGAATTATACTTCTAAGGATGAGACAAACCATTCAATGTGAACATCATCATCTCATCCTGCTCAGAAGTCTGACATTTGTGGGCTACTTCCAAAAGTTACTTGTTGGTTACATTGGAAATCACATTGATGGATGTGTGGCTTTTAAGTGTCTCCATTTTACCTGAAAGCAGAACTTTTTATGATGGGAATTTCTACAGGAAAATTGTGAACTGTTTTCTTTGTACATGTATAAATATTCAGTTTCTAAAACAGACCATGGTTGTCACAGACCACACTCTTAGCATCTGCTTATTGGACTTTATGTTATTTTATTTATTTATCATTTGTTAACCAGGAAGGTCCAACTTGGAATGAAGCCAATTTTTAGCGGAGGCCCAGGGAGAAATGCTCCAGATGCATGTCTGTAACGTGGGAGGAAACCGGAGCACCTGGAAGAAATCCACACAAATGCAGGGAGGACATGCAGATTCTACACAGAAGGCACCCCAGCTGAGAATCAAACTGGAGAACCTCTTGCTGTAAGGTGTCAACGCTACCGCTGCACCGTCATTGTATGTAATCATACATAGTGCTTATTCTCTGGTTTTCTTGGCTCTGACAGGACAATCATTGTATGTTTTCAGGGGTATGTTTAAACGCTATGTTTTTACATAAAGAATATGTGAAAAGATGCTGTATAGAACAGCAATGCATCT
Organism: Protopterus annectens; assembly: GCF_019279795.1. Taxonomy (NCBI): domain Eukaryota; kingdom Metazoa; phylum Chordata; order Ceratodontiformes; family Protopteridae; genus Protopterus; species Protopterus annectens. Next base: position 358,213,129 of record NC_056744.1, read on the forward strand.
GTTTATTACTTGTTACAATGAACTAACACTTTCAGTTACTAATTTCCTTTCAGTTTCCAGATCCTAAAAGGTACCACATTTTTCTGTGGTTCACCTGATCTTCTACGTGTCATATTTCTCATATGATTAGATCAAAAATACAATTTTGAACACTTTATTTTGATGCATTATTTGTTCTGGAATTTTTTGTGTTATTCGTTATACGTTTTACAGATGTAAAACTGGGGCTTCCCTTTGTTTATTTCAGTTTACCTGAAACTGATAGTTTAGCAACTTACAAAGGCATTGATTAAAAATGCAATTAAATGTTTACTTGATTTTAATTGCTGTGTAACTTAAGTTTAGCAATTTATAAAGACATTGTTTAAAAAAATATTTTGTCTGGGGAGATGCATATTCCATAACCTTGGGAAGTGCTACTGTGCTTACTAACATAATAAATTCCATGACTAATCATAAATAAAAGCATGATGATAAAACCAGGCATGTTAGCTAAGAATTTCATAGCTGTAAGGTCTTATTATTATGAAACAAAATGTGCCAACCCAGCCAGCTCTGATATCGTTCATGTAGACAAGCATGAACTACAACAGAAGGGTGTATTTCAAGCTTTGCTGTCTGCACTGTGAAAGATTTCCTACTGCCTTCTGTAAAATATATATACATTAAATTTCCAATTTTAAACCCACTGACCTGTAATTTGATACTGTAGCTCAAGGGCATATTTTCATTTCTTTCCTGTTAACAAGCTGTTTCTTGCCATGTAACTCACACCCTTCCAGCCCTTGGCTGAGTCTGTTATTAGCCAGTCGGTTGTCATGAGAATTAATGGTGATGTCACAGACACTGGTCTGTGAATTCATCACCACAAAGTCTTAGTGTAGGAAGATACATTTACAAGCAAATTCTTGTTTATGGTTAACTAATTCAGAATGGGCTGTAATAAATTAAGAAATATAGAAAGTACATTAGTAATTAGCTATTTTCTTTTGGCCTTTCTTTTTACATGTTTTCCACCACTGACTTCCAGATCTTACGTACTGCTCCTATAAAGTCATTGTCCATTTTAGTCTTATTGCAACTAGACCTCTGTATGTTCCTAAGGGTCCACCACTTTTGGGTACAGGGCTGTCAAGACTGAGATGATGCAAGGACTGGGAATAGGAGAGTCCAGCAGACCATCATCATCACAAGGATCCAAAGTGTTTTCTCCAGCCTTTATGGGCACAGAGCTTGCATTGATGCTACACTCCTGCTGGTATTTGGCTGTGCAATAATGTTATGCTATGCACCTGTCTTCTACCATATGATAAGGGAAAGTGATGAAAGAGCCGTCTGTCAGCCAGTTCATACATCATCCACAGTGCTGATTGTTGGGTGTCCAGTTTGCTAAATGAACCCCAAGTTACCAGTGTTGATCACCTTGAGATAAGGAAACTGTTAAACAAGAATTGGGCACTTATCATGGAGGACACTAATTTAAGTAGCAAACTAGGTGATGCCCCAAAGATCACTTTTAGAAGGGGGCACAACTTGAAGGCTATGCTTGAGGTTAATCCTCAAGCACGTAATAATTCGTCTTTTGGCATGACTAAATGTGGGGCATGTAAACAATGTAAGCACATTTACACTGATTCCAAGGTTAAAATCAGGCATCAAATGTTTACTGTTAAGGGGAAATTTAATTGTGAGACTAATAGTGTGGTTTATGCGGCTTTGTGCCAGAGATGCGCTGCTTTCTATATAGGTAAGACTGAAAGGAAGTTAAAGAAGCGCATTTATGAACACATGTACGCTATTAATAGGCATGATTCCAACAATGCTCTTGCAAGGCATGTGGGTGAATTTGTTGACCATTATTTTAAATTCACCATTCTTAAAAAAACAACTGTTGACATCAGGGGTGGCCCATGGCAGATCCAGTTAGAAATTATTGAACTTGTTTGGCAAATCTGCACTGGTGCCTATATGTACCCCGGGTTGAACAACCACGTCTCTATTAGTTGTTTTTTAAAACACCTTTCTATGAAGAGGTGAATGTAATTCTAAATTCTAAATTTTAATTTTTAATTTTAATTTTTAACTTTATGAGTACAAGGTTATGAATTTTTGTCTATCAATATGTATATATATATATATATTTATACATATATTACATTTTTAACATGGTTTTAATGTTTCTAGTGCTCTATGGGTGTTATATGATTTCTAAAAAGGAGCTTAACTTAAGTAAAAATGCTAGGATTGGTGTTATTAAGGTGTAACATAAGTTATGTTATGTTATTTTACCAGGGGTTGTTATTAGTAGGGGGTAACACAACAGTACTACTTGTTTACGTTTAACTCTATAGCTGACATTTTTGCAACACAGTAGTAATTTGTATATGTATAGTGCTGAAGTGAAGAGTATTTAAGCAATTTGCTAATTAATTTAATTAGGCTTCTTTGTTTGCCTAAAATACACTTGTATATAAAGACAGAGAGTATTGTTCTGTATTTTTTTAAGTCTGAAGAAGGAGAGACACTGTGCCCTCCGAAAGCGTTTGCTAATATAATTGTTTCTATTAAATCATTTGCCTTGGGATTCCGGTTTCCAGCTCATTTGTTTGTTTTTACCAGCATAAGAAATTAGTTTTCTGTCTCACTGGTAATTTTCTGGCTTGGCTTTTAAAAATTATTAAGAGAACCATATGTGCCCTGGGATGTTATTTACATTTGTTGACCGGGAGAGTCCGACTGGACGTAGGTCTGTTTTCAGCAGAGGCCCATGGAGAAAAGCTCCACATTTAAAATGTTACAGATATAATACAGTTGGAGAACATAGCATTTAAAAAATTAAAGCCATAGTTACAGCTGTAGAACATAATACAAAATTAAAAACATAGTTACAGATGTAGAACATAGTTACAGATGTAAAACATAATACATCAGTAGACAGCTAGAATCACTGTTGTCTGTTAGGTACATAACAGACATTAACAATTGTTACAATACGAAATTCCTACTGTATAATAAGTAGCTAGGCTTTTGAGCATCGAGGTTGCTGTAATCAAGGTAGTTAGTGGGGTGGAAAGAGAGGTAGTGGGTGGATGGAGTGGGTGCTATTAGAGAGGGAGTTGCAAGGGCTTAGCCAGCATGTTTTTAGGTACACTTTTAGTAAAGATTTGAAGTGAGTGCAAGATGGTACAGAGGTAATTGTGGGTGGGAGGGAGTTCCATAATTTGGCTATAGTGCAGGAGAGTAATGCTTCTCCAGCAGAGTTATTGGCTCTAGTAACATGTAAGTGTTTTTTGTTGCTGGATCTTAGTGGTCTGGTGGTAAGATAGGGTTGGAGTAGATTCTGGAGGGATGGGACTTTTAGTGGATGGTTTACTAGCTTGTGGATGAGTGCGAGTTGATACCATTGAAGGAGGTGAGGGAGTTTTAGCCTCACCTCCTTCATCATCATTTATTGCCCTGTATCAATACCTATGAATGTGCTGCATATGTAGAAAAGTGGTATTTATAGAATTACCAATATTAATCAAGAAATGTTGCATGCAATGCATGCCATCATTAACTAGTTATCATGTTTTAAGCCATATTAGTGGTGTGGGGGTCTCTTTTGCATTTTGGTGGCTATAATCAGGGTTTCATTAGAATCCATAGATTTGGAGATCTGGTTGGAGGAGGACGGGATGTTGTGACCAATGGCAAGCTGGATTATTCATTGTGAGGGGGTGTGTCTTCCCTTGAAGTGGCACTTCTCACTGTTGGAGGCTGAGAGGCTGTGACACTGAGATACACGTATGTGCCCACACCACAGTCTGAACCTGACAGCATCCTAATTTGAGCACAAGTGGAAGAGTGTGAGCATAACAGCCTGCCAGGAGTGGCCTTAGGTCAACTGGTGCCCTATGCAAAAAGGTTCCATGGAGCCCCCCACCACACCACCCATTGCCCCCATCCTGGTCTACTTACACCAAATAAATACTGTAAAAGCACCCCTATTAGAGCGGCGCCCTAGGAGACCACCTAGTTGGCCTATGCCTAAGGCCGGCTATGCAGCCTGCTTGGGCTTGTCCTGAAAGTGATGGCCCACTCCCAGGTTAAAAATGTGAAGAAATGTCACCTAGGGTAAAATGGCAGTAATGTTCTGCTGCGGCACACCGTTAAGTGTTACTATCGTGAGAGGAGAGGCATTTCAGATAGAAAATTAGGACCATTGTGGTTAAGGAGTGAGGAATGGTGAGGGTGTATGTTAATTATCTGTTCTACACCTTGTGCTGTTGTATGTTAATTATCTGTTCTACACCTTGTGCTGTTGTATGTTAATTATCTGTTCTACACCTTGTGCTGTTGTATGTTAATTATCTGTTCTACACCGTGTGCTGTTGTATGTTAATTATCTGTTCTACACCTTGTGCTGTTGTATGTTAATTATCTGTTCTACACCTTGTGCTGTTGTATGTTAATTATCTGTTCTACACCTTGTGCTGTTGTATGTTAATTATTTGTTCTACACCATGTGCTGGTGTATGGTAATTATCTGTTCTACACCGTGTGCTGGTGTATGTTAATTATCTGTTCTACACCGTGTGCTGTTGTACATTAATTATCTGTTCTACACCTTGTGCTGTTGTATGTTAATTATCTGTTCTACACCGTGTGCTGTTGTATGTTAATTATCTGTTCTACACCTTGTGCTGTTGTATGTTAATTATCTGTTCTACACCTTGTGCTGTTGTATGTTAATTATCTGTTCTACACCGTGTGCTGTTGTATGTTAATTATCTGTTCTACACCTTGTGCTGTTGTATGTTAATTATCTGTTCTACACCTTGTGCAGTTGTATGTTAATTATCTGTTCTACACCTTGTGCTGTTGTATGTCAATTATCTGTTCTACACCTTGTGCTGTTGTATGTTAATTATCTGTTCTACAACTTGTGCTGTTGTATGTTAATTATCTGTTCTACACCTTCTGCTGTTGTATGTTAATTATCTGTTCTACACCTTCTGCTGTTGTATGTTAATTATCTGTTCTACACCTTGTGCTGTTGTATGTTAATTATCTGCTCTACAACTTGTGCTGTTGTATGTTAATTATCTGTTCTACACCTTGTGCTGTTGTATGTTAATTATCTGTTCTACACCTTGTGCTGTTGTATGTTAATTATCTGTTCTACACCTTGTGCTGTTGTATGTTAATTATCTGTTCTACACCTTGTGCTGTTGTACGTTAATTATCTGTTCTACACCTTCTGCTGTTGTATGTTAATTATCTGCTCTACAACTTGTGCTGTTGTATGTTAATTATCTGTTCTACACCTTGTGCTGTTGTATGTTAATTATCTGTTCTACAACTTGTGCTGTTGTATGTTAATTATCTGTTCTACACCGTGTGCTGTTGTATGTTAATTATCTGTTCTACACCTTGTGCTGTTGTATGTTAATTATCTGTTCTACACCTTGGCTGTTGTATGTTAATCATCTGTTCTACACCTTGTGCTGTTGTATGTTAATTATCTGTTCTACACCGTGTGCTGTTGTATGTTAATTATCTGTTCTACACCTTGTGCTGTTGTATGTTAATTATCTGTTCTACACCTTGTGCTGTTGTATGTTAATTATCTGTTCTACACCTTCTGCTGTTGTATGTTAATTATCTGTTCTACACCTTGTGCTATTGTATGTTAATTATCTGCTCTACAACTTGTGCTGTTGTATGTTAATTATCTGTTCTACATTTTGTGCTGTTGTATGTTAATTATCTGTTCTACACCTTGTGCTGTTGTATGTTAATTATCTGTTCTACACCTTGTGCTGTTGTATGTTAATTATCTGTTCTACACCTTGTGCTGTTGTACGTTAATTATCTGCTCTACACCTTCTGCTGTTGTACGTTAATTATCTGTTCTACACCTTGTGCTGTTGTATGTTAATTATCTGTTCTACACCTTGTGCTGTTGTATGTTAATTATCTGTTCTACACCTTGTGATGTATGTTAATTATCTGTTCTACACCTTCTGCTGTTGTATGTTAATTATCTGCTCTACAACTTGTGCTGTTGTATGTTAATTATCTGTTCTACAACTTGTGCTGTTGTATGTTAATTATCTGTTCTACACCTTGTGCTGTTGTATGTTAATTATCTGTTCTATAACTTGTGTTGTTGTATGTTAATTATCTGTTCTACACCTTGTGCTGTTGTATGTTAATTATCTGTTCTACAACTTGTGCTGTTGTATGTTAATTATCTGTTCTACATCTTGTGCTGTTGTATGTTAATTATCTGTTCTACACCTTCTGCTGTTGTATGTTAATTATCTGTTCTACACCTTGTGCTGTTGTATGTTAATTATCTGCTCTACAACTTGTGCTGTTGTATGTTAATTATCTGTTCTACACCTTGTGCTGTTGTATGTTAATTATCTGTTCACATATACCTTGTGCTGTTGTATGTTAATTATCTGTTCTACACCTTGTGTTGTTGTATGTTAATTATCTGTTCTACACCTTGTGCTGTTGTACGTTAATTATCTGTTCTACACCTTCTGCTGTTGTATGTTAATTATCTGCTCTACAACTTGTGCTGTTGTATGTTAATTATCTGTTCTAACACCTTGTGCTGTTGTATGTTAATTATCTGTTCTACAACTTGGGCTGTTGTATGTTAATTATCTGTTCTACACCGTGTGCTGTTGTATGTTAATTATCTGTTCTACACCTTGTGCTGTTGTATGTTAATTATCTGTTCTACACCTTGTGCTGTTGTATGTTAATTATCTGTTCTACACCTTGTGCTGTTGTATGTTAATTATCTGTTCTACACCTTGTGATGTTGTATGTTAATTATCTGATCTACACCTTCTGCTGTTGTATGTTAATTATCTGCTCTACAACTTGTGCTGTTGTATGTTAATTATCTGTTCTACAACTTGTGCTGTTGTATGTTAATTATCTGTTCTACACCTTGTGCTGTTGTATGTTAATTATCTGTTCTACACCTTGTGCTGTTGTATGTTAATTATCTGTTCTACAACTTGTGCTGTTGTATGTTAATTATCTGTTCTACACCTTGTGCTGTTGTATGTTAATTATCTGTTCTACACCTTGTGCTGTTGTATGTTAATTATCTGTTCTACACCTTCTGCTGTTGTATGTTAATTATCTGTTCTACACCTTGTGCTATTGTATGTTAATTATCTGCTCTACAACTTGTGCTGTTGTATGTTAATTATCTGTTCTACATTTTGTGCTGTTGTATGTTAATTATCTGTTCTACACCTTGTGCTGTTGTATGTTAATTATCTGTTCTACACCTTGTGCTGTTGTATGTTAATTATCTGTTCTACACCTTGTGCTGTTGTACGTTAATTATCTGCTCTACACCTTCTGCTGTTGTAACGCTAATTATCTGTTCTACACCTTGTGCTGTTGTATGTTAATTATCTGTTCTACACCTTGTGCTGTTGTATGTTAATTATCTGTTCTACACCTTGTGATGTATGTTAATTATCTGTTCTACACCTTCTGCTGTTGTATGTTAATTATCTGCTCTACAACTTGTGCTGTTGTATGTTAATTATCTGTTCTACAACTTGTGCTGTTGTATGTTAATTATCTGTTCTACACCTTGTGCTGTTGTATGTTAATTATCTGTTCTATAACTTGTGCTGTTGTATGTTAATTATCTGTTCTACACCTTGTGCTGTTGTATGTTAATTATCTGTTCTACAACTTGTGCTGTTGTATGTTAATTATCTGTTCTACATCTTGTGCTGTTGTATGTTAATTATCTGTTCTACACCTTCTGCTGTTGTATGTTAATTATCTGTTCTACACCTTGTGCTGTTGTATGTTAATTATCTGCTCTACAACTTGTGCTGTTGTATGTTAATTATCTGTTCTACACCTTGTGCTGTTGTATGTTAATTATCTGTTCACATACCTTGTGCTGTTGTATGTTAATTATCTGTTCTACACCTTGTGTTGTTGTATGTTAATTATCTGTTCTACACCTTGTGCTGTTGTACGTTAATTATCTGTTCTACACCTTCTGCTGTTGTATGTTAATTATCTGCTCTACAACTTGTGCTGTTGTATGTTAATTATCTGTTCTAACACCTTGTGCTGTTGTATGTTAATTATCTGTTCTACACCTTGTGCTGTTGTATGTTAATTATCTGTTCTACACCTTGTGCTGTTGTATGTTAATTATCTGTTCTACACCTTGTGCTGTTGTATGTTAATTATCTGTTCTACACCTTGTGATGTTGTATGTTAATTATCTGATCTACACCTTGTGCTGTTGTATGTTAATTATCTGTTCTACAACTTGTGCTGTTGTATGTTAATTATCTGTTCTACACCTTGTGCTGTTGTATGTTAATTATCTGTTCTACACCTTGTGCTGTTGTATGTTAATTATCTGTTCTACAACTTGTGCTGTTGTATGTTAATTATCTGTTCTACACCGTGTGCTGTTGTATGTTAATTATCTGTTCTACACCTTGTGCTGTTGTATGTTAATTATCTGTTCTACACCTTGTGCTATTGTATGTTAATTATCTGTTCTACACCATGTGCTGTTGTATGTTAATTATCTGTTCTACACCTTGTGATGTTGTATGTTAATTATCTGTTCTACACCTTGTGATGTTGTATGTTAATTATCTGTTCTACACCTTGTGCTGTTGTATGTTAATTATCTGTTCTACACCTTGTGCTGTTGTATGTTAATTATCTGTTCTACAACTTGTGCTGTTGTATGTTAATTATTTGTTCTATACCATGTGCTGTTGTATGTTAATTATCTGCTCTACACCTTCTGCTGTTGTATGTTAATTATCTGTTCTACACATTGTGCTGTTGTATGTTAATTATCTGTTCTACACCTTGTGCTGTTGTATGTTAATTATCTGTTCTACAACTTGTGCTGTTTTATGTTAATTATCTGTTCTACACCTTGTGCTTTTGTATGTTAATTATCTGTTCTACAACTTGTGCTGTTGTATGTTAATTATCTGTTCTACAACTTGTGCTGTTGTATGTTAATTATCTGTTCTACACCTTGTGCTGTTGTATGTTAATTATATGTTCTACAACTTGTGCTGTTGTATGTTAATTATCTGTTCTACAACTTGTGCTGTTGTATGTTAATTATCTGTTCTACAACTTGTGCTGTTGTATGTTAATTATCTGTTCTACACCTTGTGCTGTTGTATGTTAATTATCTGTTCTACAACTTGTGCTGTTGTACGTTAATTATCTGTTCTACACCTTGTGCTGTTGTATGTTAATTATCTGTTCTACACCTTGTGCTGTTGTATGTTAATTATCTGTTCTACACCTTGTGCTGTTGTATGTTAATTATCTGTTCTACAACTTGTGCTGTTGTATGTTAATTATCTGTTCTACACCTTGTGCTGTTGTATGTTAATTATCTGTTCTACAACTTGTGCTGTTGTACGTTAATTATCTGTTCTACACCTTGTGCTGTTGTATGTTAATTATCTGTTCTACACCTTGTGCTGTTGTATGTTAATTATCTGTTCTACAACTTGTGCTGTTGTATGTTAATTATCTGTTCTACACCTTGTGATGTTGTATGTTAATTATCTGTTCTACACCTTGTGCTGTTGTATGTTAATTATCTGTTCTACAACTTGTGCTGTTGTATGTTAATTATCTGTTCTACACCTTGTGCTGTTGTATGTTAATTATCTGTTCTACACCTTGTGCTGTTGTATGTTAATTATCTGTTCTACAACTTGTGCTGTTTTATGTTAATTATTTGTTCTACACCATGTGCTGTTGTATGTTAATTATCTGCTCTACACCTTCTGCTGTTGTATGTTAATTATCTGTTCTACACATTGTGCTGTTGTATGTTAATTATCTGTTCTACACCTTGTGCTGTTGTATGTTAATTATCTGTTCTAAAACTTGTGCTGTTGTATGTTAATTATCTGTTCTACACCTTGTGCTTTTGCATGTTAATTATCTGTTCTACAACTTGTGCTGTTGTATGTTAATTATCTGTTCTACAACTTGTGCTGTTGTATGTTAATTATCTGTTCTACACCTTGTGCTGTTGTATGTTAATTATCTGTTCTACAACTTGTGCTGTTGTATGTTAATTATCTGTTCTACAACTTGTGCTGTTGTATGTTAATTATCTGCTCTACAACTTGTGCTGTTGTATGTTAATTATCTGTTCTACACCTTGTGCTGTTGTATGTTAATTATCTGTTCTACAACTTGGGCTGTTGTATGTTAATTATCTGTTCTACACCGTGTGCTGTTGTATGTTATCTGTTCTACACCTTGTGCTGTTGTATGTTAATTATCTGTTCTACACCTTGTGCTGTTGTATGTTAATTATCTGTTCTACACCTTGTGCTGTTGTATGTTAATTATCTGTTCTACACCTTGTGCTGTTGTATGTTAATTATCTGTTCTACACCTTGTGCTGTTGTATGTTAATTATCTGTTCTACAACTTGTGCTGTTGTATGTTAATTATCTGTTCTACACCTTGTGCTGTTGTTTTTTATCTGTTCTACAACTTGTGCTGTTGTATGTTAATTATCTGTTCTACAACGTCTGCTGTTGTAGTGTATATGGTGGAGCAGATTGTGATATGGAGAGCCACCGCTACCCCTTGTGTTGCACTGAGGACCACAATTTCACATCACAGTGACATGAACCAGTTGCACATGTACAGAAGTCAGGCTGCTACTGGTAGGGACCAAAGATTACCATAAGCCTTTCTCTAAAAAAAACAAAAAAAAGGTCTGATGATCCTCCATTTTAGCTCCTATTGCATCTTCCTTCAGTCTATCCTTATGAGGATATATGGGTGCTTCTCCATTCATAAACTGCAGATTAATCTCAAATAGATGAAAGTCACACTGTTTGACATTCTTGTAAAATGCCCCCCTTCAGTCAGCTCTTACTTACATACTGCCTACTCCCCAAGTGGCAGGGGAATTAACAAGCTTGACTGATAAAAAATACATTGTGGGTTGACATAATGGTTTAGGTGTTTACCTCGCAGACACAAAGCACAGTGTTTGAGTCTCACCTTTGGTCACTGTCCAGTTATTGGCTAGGTATGTAATAGTCTGTAAACTGCTTGCCTGATGGAGAACAATGTAAAGCTGAAACTGTGTCCCATCTGAAGTGCAGTGACCTCACAGCTGATTGATTATATTAAGTAGAAAAAGTTCTCCACAAACAAAGCAAACTTTTTAAAATTAATTGGCTTCTGTTTCATCCACTTTTTTATCAGAAGAGTCATTGACTGCATTTTTAGTTATCTACCTGGGATCCATCACTCAAAGCCTTAAGCTGGTAAGTCCATCTTGATCATCTGAGATAGTTGAACTACCATGGATCAAAACCAGTCCTGGACAGGGCCTTTTCTTGCTCACCATCCTCCCACTGGACTAGCTTACTATAAAGAAGATCCCAAACTACCTAAATGTAAAGTGCACCTATGTTTCCAAGAGTTTGTCTGAGATAAACGGCAGCACAATGATTCAATCATTATTACTGCTGCCTCAAACATCTTGATTCTTAGTTAGGTTTTTGGTGAGGTACCTTCTATGTTTTATCTGCATGTTCTTCCTGTTTCTGTCTGGATTTTCTGACACTACTTCAGTTTCTTCCCAGATTCCAAGGGCAAACTATAAGTGAATTGATGGTTTTCATAAACTGCCAGTAGGTGTGTGTGTGTGTGTGTGTGTGTGTGTGTGTGTGTGTGTGTGTGTGTGTGTGTGTGTGTGTGTGTGTGTGTGTGTGTGTGTGTGTATGTATGTGTCTGCACCTGCACACATTAGTGAATACCATGACAGACTAGCATCCTATCCTGGATTACTTTCTCTGTTGTACACTCAGTCATTTCCAAGAGAGGCTCTGGCACCATTGCAATCCTCATTTCAGTAAAGTAGGTTTCAGAGAAAAAATGAATTTCTGGTATAAATATTCTGCTCCTCTGTATCACACCTGAACTAAGTCTGGCAGAAAGTGTTCACGTTTGGAAGTGATTCAAGCTTAAATGAACTTACTAACTCATGGATGTTAAGATGGCTGTCTAGGCACTTTAAGTAGAATGTGCAGGTTATAGCTGGGCTATTGGTGCAGAGAGTTCCTCTTTTTGTCACCTCTGACCCGAGTTCAACAAGCCGAGTTTGGACTGTGGTTTAAATGTTTGAAGAGCTGAGTAGCGGAGAGTAGGAATGAGTGAGTGTTTTGTCATGGGATTGAGCCCTAATGGGAATGAGTGTCAAATCACAGACAACAGTGTAAACCATCTGTTAATAGTGGCTGTGGATTGCTGTGTGCAAAGATGCCTGTTCCAGGTTGTGGGAATGAGGTCATAAGACAGCAGTCTATAACTACCTGCAGTATTAACGTAGCAGGTATCTTTCCATCTTCAGGGTAAGGCAGGTCAGAGAGCTAGTGGAGTTCTGAGAAGCTGGAGACAAGCAGGGGTTTTAGTTCAACAAGGAAAAAAAAACATGTAGATTGTTATACAGGGTTTCAGGCTACCCTCTACTTGCTATACCTAATGTTACCTAATGAGTTTAATTTAAATATGGTACAAATGCCATGAAACTCCTTTTAGTTCTTTCTACTTTTGCTGTTTTTTTCCATATCACAAGGGCTGTGGCTGAAAAGGGTCTTTTTAGCCTTTGATGCATTGGAAAATTTTAATGAAATTTACAAGGAATCTAAGAGACCACAATGCACCAGAGTACATGTCTACTGCCAAACTCTGTCAGCCTTCTTACCTGCTAGGTTATTATTTTTTTCTCACTACAGGTTTGCCATTTTCTTAGTGAAAGAAACATTTGTCAAGTCCTGTACTTGATTAACTGTCCAGTTTAATTTACTAGTACTAGGAATATAGACATTTCTCTGGTTGTTGTGTTGTTCTGGGTTTTGGTTATATTATCCTCCATTAAGTACATAAATATACGAACCAGTTTAACTTCTTTTAAAATGTTATTTTGCTGTATCTCACTTCAAGAATAGATTCTGAGGTAAGGAAGGGATTTTTTATCTAAACAAAATTGCTCATAATGAAGTAACTTGCAATGGTTACAGTAGGTAGGATAAGGCCTGAATTGTTGAGCAGGTATGGTCCCTCAGATTTCAGAGTTGCAGGAAAAGTTAGCTGACAGAAGCTTAGTTATCTTCCTGTAAAATATTCCAGACAGCTGTGTTTACTCTAGGTTTGAGACAGGCTAATGATACAAGACTTTAAACAGGCACAGGCTGGGCAGGGCGTAGAGTGTGAAAGGCCATACATTACTTGTGCGAACTCATAATGTTCCCCACCCTTCACAGTCTCAGTCTGGCAATGAAACAACATACCTTGCAGCCTCATTCCCTGCTCTGCCATTAACATGCATGGCTCATCAGCCTGAAGGCGAGGGTGTTGCTTGATTACAACATGTTGAAGAGCCATGAGCTCTGTCAGCCTTCTTGCGAGGTGAAATCCCCCTCAGACTGGATCTCACTGTCTCAGATGAAAACTATTCCTGCTGCTTCTTCTTCTGTGTCTTGGCAAGGGTCCATACTTCTGCAGCCACGTAGAAAACAGTCATGATGCCTTAAAGGAACATAGCATTAAAGGATGTTATTTTTACTTGTGGATTGTAAATAACAACACTGAAACATTGCACATTTCCATATTATAGTTATTTAACATCTTTAAACTTCACTTAAGTACAATTTGATTTAATATGAAATTATAGTACTGCAGCTGTTTCAGGCTGGGTCACAGATTTGGAGCATTACCCCTCTGCTGTAGGTTTCCTTTGGTGATGTTGTGTAATGAAATCATATTGCAACAGGAGTCAGCGTCCTTCACAGGTTCCTGCCTCTCCCTAGTTGAGTTGTAATAAGGATACTGGCATAGCAGTGAAAATGACCAGTGGTAAAGCCAATGAATGGTCTCATTGTCCTTTTATCCTTCTCACTTACGTACCCTCACATTTGGATGGCCCATTATCTCAGGCACTGTACATTTGCAGAGTCATCTTGGTCTCCAATGTTTGTGCCACCTGCTGTGTTTTAATATTTTTGGGGCTATTACTCTATTAAACATTTTTTTAAATCATGTTTAACTAAAACAGTTGAATATCACTAGTGCTGCTGTATATTTCTTGCTTTTTATCACAGCATAAAATGAATAAACTGAAGACTGTCATTTGTCTACCTTTTTATCTGTGCTACCATTTTATGCACAAAGGAGGGCACTCCATTTCTGTTTAAGAATTGAATTTAAAGGTGTGCAATGAGCCTGTCAACCTTACTATATCCTCATCTTTACATATTTGTTAAACAGTATTATAAATAACATACAGTATATCCAAGACCAAGCACAGTGAATATAAAAGTTTTTCAGTCATGATGTTCTTATTCAAAATAACCTGTACCATTTCTGTTTCCACTCAAGATTGTTTACTTCTGAAATACTAACAAGAATATGGAAACAATGTAGCCTTCCCAAAGAAGCTTAGAGACACCTCATATCTGCTCATCAGTGTCATAGGTTTTATTAAAGGTCTTGGTACTGAAGAACCAATTAGATGGTAGTGTATGACCAATGCTAACTTTACTCTCTTGGGGAGTGGATGTTGGATTTTGCTCTGCTTCTTTGCACTGGAGATGAGGGACCTTGCAGTAGTCAATCATTGGGGGGTAGGGGTGGGGTTATAGATGGATGGCTCCAGCACAGATGAGACTGTGGAAGCATCTGTGATGTCCCTTCTCTGGAGCAGTAATCAAGGAGCCTCAATCCTCACCACTGAGACCAATGGGGAACATTTACTTAGAACAAAAACAGATACACACAGTATTTTCAGATGCAGCTCTCTGCATCAAGTACAACTTCCTTTAAAAGCACACAGACAGCACACTTCAGTCCTGGGGCTGGACTTCCCCTCTAGGCCCCAAGTAAGACCCCACCTTTCTCTCTGCAGAAATCAGTGCTTTGTGTCCCTTTTCCAAGTAGCTGACACACATACTCATTGAGATTTGATTTTCATACACACACACACACACACACACACACACACACACACACACACAAACACCTGGAAAAGGCTGGCACACATTAACCAGCTATGCCACCTCCATCCAGACTATAATGTTGATTCACTGCCACCAGTCAGCTACTTTAAGGCTCTTACCAAGTTACCCAATTACTCTTAGTAAAATTAATACTTATACACATGGTAGTGTTAACAAATCAGCAAGACTTTCAGGAGCATGATGATACAGTGCCACTAAATAAATGCAAGTACTCTCAAGGGTTAAAATATTTTCTAAAAGACCATCCACAATGAAAGGTTTAGATATATTTAATAAATAATAATAATAATAATAATAATAATAATAATAATAACGTGATATTTATTTACAATAAACACCAGAGTTTCAATTCACAGGAAATATAAAAAATAACACAGATGGAAAGATTCAGACAGTTACAGTAAACAATGTTTGTTTGTGTCTTTCTGCTTTTCCCGGTTAGGGGTTGCCACAGCTGAACTCCGTTCCGCTAATGATTGGCAGTTGATTTTTACGTACCGGCTTGCCGGGCCTGGCGCACAACCTTCAACGAAGGTACGCCCATTCACGCATGTCTCCATGCAGAAGATGCTCTAGCTGAGAATTGAACCGGATAGCGTCTTACTGTGAGGCAACAATGCTACCGCAGCACCACCACCGCAATTACAGTAAACAATACTTTTAGATAATCTCACTATATTTTCCTAACTGACTGAGCAGCTACAGTAAACAATACTTTTAGATAATCTCACTATATTTTCCTAACTGACTGAATAATTACTGTTCCCTAGTTAAGTTACTTACTAAAGCAAGGCAAGATGAAGTGGGTAAGTAGTCTTTGTTGTCAGTTTCAATAACAGAGTGTTGAGTGTCACTATTACATCTCTCACTAGTATCTAAAT
Organism: Protopterus annectens; assembly: GCF_019279795.1. Taxonomy (NCBI): domain Eukaryota; kingdom Metazoa; phylum Chordata; order Ceratodontiformes; family Protopteridae; genus Protopterus; species Protopterus annectens. Next base: position 358,229,102 of record NC_056744.1, read on the forward strand.
ATAATTTCAGTACTGGCTATAGAATGACATCACATCTGGTCCCGATTCTGTGGTTCCCACACTACCCCCTGACTAGGACCTGAGCCAGGACCTGGCACAATACACACTTAGAACTTTGCTAAGGCTTATTTCAGCATCTGGAGTCTGTAAAACAATTCCATTCCTTTCATCCTTTCTGCAGAGGCTAACCAGCTATTCTCTGGCATCCCAGGGTAGCAATTAGTTCACCACTAAGGACAATAAGAGCAGGATCCCAGCCCAGACATTGCATCTCTGGCTGCATTCAGGCCTGTGAGGTAAAACCTTTATGGCCTAAACCAAGTAATTTAATTTCAGGCTATTTTATTAAATGTTAGCTGGGCTAACCTTAACCCCTTCCTTCCAGCATCCTCTGTTAATATACATACATTTCATCATTTACAGTACAGTGTGACACACATGTATATTTCTTTTCTGTCAAGCAGGACCCACTGTTGATACATTATTAACACAAGCATCTGTACAAATCAATTTGATATCCAAATGACATAAAAGTGTTATCAAAACACCAGCTAGCTATGCTGGTATATGTTACACATGCACTGCCCTACTCTCTCTGGCATAGCTGGCACTTCCTCAAATCATCACAGCATCAATGCTCATCTTAAATTGATGTAATTTAAGATCTTGTACTAAAGAAGGAAACTTTGTGAAAAATCCAAAATTAGAAAATCTGCCCATGTAGTTTAATAGATTTGAGAATTGGGAGGAAGGGAATGTGGTCTATATCACTTCCACAAAACCACAAGTACTCGAACACCTATCCATTGACCCCAATACAGCGAATGGTCCTATCATTGAACCTGCACATCAGCGAAACTTTTCCCAGGGCAAAGAGTTAGCTGTCCAACATACAGAGCAATATACGCACACACCGCAGTATACTGACCCACCAAAATGGGGGACTATGTCCCCACACCCTCAATATGGGGGGGCTACACCCCCCACACTCCCTTACTTAAATATACCAACTCCAGGATTGCTTTACAGTGGGGAAAAGGGCAATTTCTGGATGTCTGACAGCTAACCCTTTGCCATAGGAAAACATTTGCTGATGTGAATGTTCAATAAACAGCTGTTTGTTCTGTTGGGGTCAATGGATATGTGTTCAAGTACTGGTGTTTTCATGGAAGTAATATAGACCCAGGGAATGTGCTACCCAGACCTTACTCCCTAGATGGAATGAATAAACCATATATGGACTTGATGGACCTCTGAGTCTCAAGATGAGTTGGGGGAGTTAAAATAAAATGTACTGGTAGCTGACAGCAGCAGTAGTACAACAGCAAGAAGCGAAGGGGGCAGTGAGAATAGAGATGGGAAGTAAATTTCTAGAACTATACAATAGACAAATTCTACACATTTTTTACTAGCTGTGTTTTCCCCTCCCACCTTCCAACCATCAAATCTTACCCAGTGAGACTGATCAACCAAGCTGTTATCCTGATAGCCATAAAGACAGTTTGTTCCTCTGCCACCACTTGCTCCCTCTGCTTGCATGCTGCAGAGAGGGGGGCCCATCATCCCTTGACCAGACCAGTCTAACATTTCCCCCCAGATTGATGCCTTATGACATCTATACAAGGTTTCTTATGGTCGTATCCTCCAAGACTGATGTTATCACCCACATCATCACAAGTTCCTCTTATACCTTTGCAGGACACATGCTTACACACACACATGAGCTCACATACACAGAGTTCGCAAGGGCTACCATCACTGTATTTGGACCTCCAAGCCAATATCCTTCCCGGAAACAGCCCTTGTTGTTATGCAAGTCTCCATCTGTACTAGAGCAATTACCAGTGACACTGTTCCTCCTCTCAGAGTGGGTGAGCCATGAGCTGCTTAGTTCTCATCCTCCCACCCATCTCTTTTAGGAGCATTAGAATGTGCTCAAAGGGCACTTTGTGCAAGCACCACATCTTACTGGTGATGAATCAGCTCTCAGTGATATGAAACAAAATGTTTTCAATAAGGGATGGTCTGAGGACAAGTCATTGAGATGTTGGAAGGAAATTATAGAATTAAGAAGAACAACAGCTCCATTTTTGTTTGTACTAATGAATTAGCAGTGGACATGAATAAGGACTAGAAAACAGTAAGACTTATGTTATCATATACAAGGGATGCATCTAGCATGTATGATATTTAAAAAATGGCATATTCTAACTGTTAATGACCAATTTTAGATATAGTTGGTTCATTCACATATTTTTTAAAAATAGCAGTCACTTAAAGGACCACTACGGGTAAATGATGAAAAAACACATACTTTTGATCTAGTCATGATTTTCTGCACCTCTCAAAGCTGCTTTAATCCAAAAAAGTATTCATTCTTATTTTTATGTTTTTTTGTTCTCCTGTCTGCCCTCATGGGGGCAGACATCCCAATGAGACTATTTTCCCTTAATAGGCTAAATCTGTCCCAAAATGTAGTCCGACAGCTCTGATTGTGAGAACAATTAGTCCTACCTTTTGTTGTCAGATCAGGCTTCCATTCACTTTGAATGGAAAACCTGAAAAATATTGCCAAGTTTAACAGTCAGTAGATCAAGTGTCATTGAATGTCCTGCACTGAGTTTTACAAATGTTGTTCATACTGATGCACTACACATTTTCTGAAAGAAGCTTGGAAAAGTGTCAACTAATTACAGAGATAAAAAAGACTTTTTACATAGACCAATTTTGTTACTGTCAGTTCCTGACCAAGTTACTCCTCCCATCTCCACTCCTTCTATGAGCCAGAGTCTCAGATTTCCAGCTAGGCTAGGTTCAGCTAATTAGCAACCCTGCATGGCAATAGACATCAAACAAATGTCAGCCTGGTGTGCCACTAAAACTGTTCCCCAATGACTGTTTCCTCCTTACTGTTGACTAACATATATCCAGGCTAAGTGGGAGAAAAAAATCCCACTAATCTGAATTCTACTTTTTGTCTACTATATCAATTTTCTCAAATGGACACAGTGAGATATTTGCTTTGGAGTGTGTGTAGTGCTTACTGGCTGGCCACATACTTATTCTTGCAGAGTTACTGTAATATAGCATGAAATTAACCATACTGCCAAACTTTACTTAACAACTGAATATTTTTTTTCTTAACAGTAGCCTTCCTAGGCTCTTATGTCAGCCACTAGTTTTTGTTACAATAGCTTCACACAGCCTTTTTTTTTTTATTCGTTCAGGCATATCTCTTATTCTTTCAGCAACAAAGTCAACTCGTTGAGAAAGCTTCAAAGTTATAAAGTTTTTCTAAGTAGCAGTATTACTCCTTTGGTTCAAATCACACAGAGTGGATGAAGTGACATCCACTGCATGATAATTATTCCTACTTGCAAGAATTTTCATTGTTTGTTCAAGACAATCCAAAACCGGATTCATGAATCAATTTTGATTCCACCATGTCAGAGCCAAGGTATAATGCCAAATTAGGTACACTTGTGAGGTATGCTGATTTGACACAATACACTGTTCATAGGTTCATAGGGCCGTACTAGGCTATTGGCCCTAGGGCCTATATAAGCCTAGCCAAGAAGCTACTCTGGCTTTCACCACCCAAGAAAATTATTTTCCTGTGCCACTGTCGAGCAGAGCCACAGAAGTTATCCCCATGGTGAATTTCCTATTTCCCATCTAATCAAGATTTTTCTTGAAGAGTGCTAATGAGGACCTTTGTTTGATATAGATAGGTAGTTTGTTATAAAGTTTGGGAAGTCTCTAGGACAGGAATCTATCCCTCCAGCATGTTCTGTTTATTGTGGTGACAAGGTTTAGGGCCCTAGAGAGTGTAGCTCGGAGGGGATTGGGATTTCTTTAAGTGGAGCATGTCCAACAGCTCTGGGCTTGACATAGCTTTGTATGTTAGGCAGAGATCACCTCTGAGTAGGCAATATGTGGCGGAGTAAAGCTGGAGATTTTTGAGATGGTCTGCATAGGGCATCTATTTTAGGCCAGTAATCCTCTTTGTGAGGTATTTCTGCGGCCGTTACCCTGTGGTACTCCACTGGTCACTGGTCTGAAGTTGGATTTGGAGTCTGCTACTTTCACAGTGTGGGTTCTGTCAGTGAGCCAGTTGGCAACCTATCTTGTGACATAGGTATTTATACCTAGTTTAGTGATTTTATCTATAATTCCAGAGTGGGGAATGGTGTTGAAAGCCTTGGCAAGATCTACATAGGCTGTGTGAACCACCTTACCCTCGTCTACGGCTTTGGTGACTGCTTCAAAGAAGTCTATCAGGTTTAGGAGACATGATCTGCCTTTTACAAACCTGAACTGGGTGGGGTCCAGAGATTGGTGATTACCAATGTCTGTGTTTATAAGTTCCATGAAGATTCGTTCTATGGCCTTGCAGACCAGGCTCGTCAGGCTAATGGGGCGGTAGTTCCTGGGGTCTGTTGTGGTTCCCCCCTTACTGGAGTGGGATAACTGTTGCTGTGTGCCATTCAGTGGGCACAAAGTCTGAGGTGAGGCTATGATTGAACATGTGACTTAGGTGGGGTACCAGTTCGCTCTGTATTTCGTGTAGATGCAAACCCCTTAGTAATTAGATGGGCCACATAGAAGGATTTCCTAACTACTTTGGCAATATGATTGTCAAAGGAGAGATTACTATCTACCTGGGTCCCCAGATCTCTTATTACCTCTTCTGTATTAAGGGGGCTGCCACCTATGTGGTAATTCATGGGTGTTTTGTTTTTCCAAAACAGAATGACTATGCATTTTTTGGCATTTAGCTTGAGGCCATGACTTTGACACCAGGTGTCTGTCTCAGTAAGGCCTTTTTGAAGGATGTCCATGTCAGACGGATAGTTGATTATGGCTCCCAGTTTACAGTCATCGGCGAACTTGGTTAGCCATAGTCCTCCTGTGTTTGCCTGTACTTCTGAGAAATATATGCCGAACAGAAGGGGTCCTAGAACCGAGCATTGCAGGACACCACTTGTGACTGGTTTAGATTTGGACCTGGAGTCTGCTAGTCTTACTGTGTGAGTTCTGTCTGTAAGCCAGTTGGCAACCCATCTTGTGGCATAGGGGTTTATGTTCAGGCTGGTGAGTTTTTCTATAATACCCATGTGAGGAATGGTGTAGAACGCCTTGGCGAGATCAAGGTAGGCTGCGTGAACCACCTTTTCCTCATCTATGGCCTTGGTGACTGTCTCAAAGAAGTCAACCAGGTTTAGTAGGCATGATCTGCCCTTAACAAAGCCTATCTGGGTTGGGTCAAGTGTTTTGAGGTTCCCAATGTCTTTGTTAATGAGTTCCATGATGGTGCGCTCCATTGCCTTGCAGACCTAGCTTGTCAGGCTTATGGGGCAATAGTTACCAGGGTCAGTTGTGGCCCCTCCTTTGTGGAGCAGAATAACCATTGCTGTGCACCATTCCATGGGCACGTAGCCTGTGCAGAGGCTGAGGTTGAACAGCGTGTTTAGGTGGGGGGTTAGTTCGTTCTGTAGTTCGTGCAAGACGCAGCCTGGGACACCATCTGGCCCCATTGATGCTGTATTTGTGGCTTTTGAAAAGGCTGTTTTCACCTGTGCTTCTGTGATTTCCGGGACATTACACTTTTCTGGTATTGTTGTCAGCTCTTTTGAAGGTGAGAGGGAGGTGAAGTTTGCACTGAATCTATCTGCCAGGATGTTGGCAATATTAGTAGGTTCAGTATATTTTCTGCTATTTTATACTAGCTCAGAGCATATCTGCGAGTTGCCACTTAGAAACTTGACATAGCTAAAGAAGGCTTTGTGTTTATCTTTCGAATCCTTGGCTATTTTTCTTTCAAAGTTAGGTTTGGATGATTTTATGAGGGACCCTAGTTTCTTACTGATACTGATCAGGGATGTCTTCCCTTCTTGGGATTTGCTTTTTTTATGAACTAGTTTCCTCCTTCCATTGTATAACCTGTTTATGGCAGGGGTCCACCAGACTGGTTTCCTTCTCTTAGGGGAATGAGTCTTGGTTTTGTTATGGCTGGCATGATCCATGCATCCTTGTAGGTGCTCATAGAGTGCAATTGTAAAGGATTCTGCATCTTGGGCAGTGTTATCCTTTAGCACTGGGGCTGTGAAACTTACCACCTCTGCCTTAAGTAAGGTGCTTTAGAAATGTTTTCACTGTGGTTTCCTTGGTTGAGGGTGGTGGTGGGGTGTGGACATTCAGGGTGATTAGTTTATGGTCTGATCTAACCAGTGACTGGTTGACCTCTGGTACGGAACACCTGTTGCTCATGTTGGTGATGACCAGGTCCAATATGTTGTGGCCTCTGGTAGGGGAGTTTACTAGATGATCCAGGGCATTTGAGTTGATAAATTCCAGGAAACGCTGAGCCTGGGAATTTGTACTCAAGTAGTTTTTCCAGATAATGGTAGGGTAATTGCAATTGACCAATATCAGAGTGTTCTGTAGGACATTCATGTTTTCCAGTGTCTCCAGAAAGGCAGAGTGTTGGTCATGGGTCATGGAGGGTGATCTGTAGCAGGCCACAATTTGCATTGCAGATTTGCCCGATATTAGTTGCACATGGATGGTCTCAGAGGTATCATGCTGCGCCACTAACCTGGAGGTGTGGGTATCCTTGATGAATATGGATACACCCACTGCTTTTGTGTTTCGGTCCGTGTTCTGTGGCCGAAATGTGTAGTATGAGTTGTAGCCCAGTAGTGCTGGAGTGCTCTCTGGAGCCTTGAACCAGGTTTCAGTTACTGCACAGATGTTGATGTTCTCCATACTTAGAAGTGCTTCGAGCGTATGCATTTTGAGATTTAAACTCCTGGCGTTGAGTAGCATAACCCTCATTTTTTTACTTGTGCTGTTTACGGTGGTGGATTTTAATTTTGAGCCTTGCCTAAAAAAGCCACTATGGGGCACCAATAGCCTTGGCCAGTATTTGAAAGCCAAGGGGTGACAGGTGCAAGCAGTCTCTTGCGAAGCAACGCGGCTTGTCGAGCATGTCATCCCAGGCTGACAGACACTGGAACCCCTTTGAATGACACCAGAAGCTTAACCAGTTGTTGAAAGTGATAATTTTTTTTCTTTATCCTGAGGTATCATTCTTGTTGAGGGTATGATGCTACTCAGGGTCATACCTGCCTGGGCTACATGATCAGAGAGCTCTTCCTTGTCTCTTTTCATGTAGTCCAGGGAGGTACGTCTCAGGTCATTCACACCAACATGAACAATGACAGAGTCATATTTGTACTTGTTCTGGAGTGACCTGTTGTGAGCTATGTGTCACTTTGGTTGTGACTGGTGACCATTATATATACAAGTATTCACAGGCACACAAATAAAACATTTATCGGAGTGACCCTGTCCTTAATATATGAAAGGAAGCACAAACATAAAAGTGCAACATTTATTCACATGAATCCCCTACCATTAATATGCCACAGTATGGAGAATAAACAAAAAACGAACAGTTTCCAAATCAAACACTTACTTATTTGTTTACCTATGATGAGGCACGTGTGACTAGGCAATGCCTTCTGTAATATATCAAAGTAAACACAAATGCTAACAGGAAACATATTGACAAGTGATCCTTCAGAGTTATGCCCAAGTACCTGTAAACACAGTAATGACACATTAACCAAGTGTCCCCTTCCTGAGTATGTTGAGCGTACACAAGCACAATTGTGAAAGGTTTAGCATAAGCAGCTTTACATTATTTGGGCATTTATGCTATAACAGTGAATTGAATCATTATTCCAAATCCCCCATGAGTAATATGAGTAATATGAGTAATATGCCAGTGTATGCAGAAGTACTAAAAAAGAAAACTATTACTCAAGCAATCAGTTCAGAAATATGTGTCACCATGTGCTACTATCAAAACAAATTTCCCAGGGGATACCTACAGTACCTGGCCAAGTATGCAGTGGCACAAATCAATCATTTCCCTATGCTGCCATGTTCTTTAATATGCCTTAGTGTTCCAAAACACAGACATAAAGCATACTTCCCAGCAAGCTTTATATGCCAGAGTAGTGAAATTAAACAGTTCGCAAAGTGAGCACAACAGTAATATGTCCAATACTTGCACAACTGATGAAAATGGAACCCTACATATGCACTAATATGGAAGTCTGAGCATATGTTAAACACACCAACAGCCACCTCACAGCAAGAGGTTCTCTGGTTCGATCCTCAGCTGGGGTGCCTTCAGTGTGCAGTAAGCATGTCCTCCCTGTGGGCGTTTGATTTTTCTCTGGGTGCTGCGTTTTCCTCCAACATCCCAAAGACATGCTGTAGGTGTTTGGGTCACTCTAAATTTGCCCTAAGTGTATGTGTGTGTGTGTGTGTGTGTGTGTGTGTGTGTGTGTGTGTGTGTGTGTGTGTGCCTTCTGTGGAAGGTTGGGCACCAGGATGGCAACTTGGCACTGTTAAACTCCATTGCCAGTCATAAGCAGACAAGTGATTTGCTGTGGCAACCCCTAACTGGGAAAAGACGAAAGAAGAAGAATTCTTATATAACATTTTGTAAATTGTAAACCATATCAGATATGGCTATTAGGAGAGCAATATGCATGTAATATTTAGTGTGTTGTTAAAAGGTACTTATCTCTCACTTCATTTTGCATTTCTGCCCATGTTGTCTCCAAAAAATTTGATTGTCTAATACCATGGCTGGTATCGACACCATTCCTAAATCATTGTCTGATTAAAGTTCTTGAAAATAATAAATGTTTCTTGATCTCAGCCAGAAGTGCTCTTTGTTCAGCTACATTGTGCCCAGTAAAGACTCCTTCTGCAGTGTGCGTATCAGGGAATGATGTAGAATTTAAATTTGACTTCAGGAATTTGGGAACTGGCCAAGAAAATAGATATGTTTTAAACTCCTTTCCGCCTTTATGTAGGAAAGAGGAAAATGATAATGCAAAGCATTTGGCAATAAATAATATTAATTCATTCATCAGGTTTTCCAACATTTTATTTATTTATTTTATTTATTTTATTTTACATTTGTTGACCGGGCTAGTCCAGCTGGATATATGTCCATTTTCAGTGGAGGCCCAGGGAGAAAACCAGTGGACTGAGAAAAAATGCTGACTCCAGTAGACCTTGCAAAGTTTACAGACTGACAAAGAGCAAGTTTTAGAAAATTCCTAGAAATTAGGTTGTCCACTACAACACTTTTTAGGCCATTCTATAGGTCCAGTATTACTCGGTGCTTGTAAGTATGCCATCTCCTGAAAAACATAAAAATTTGAAACATTTTCATGTGTGCTGAGTTTCCATCTAATATGCATATCCAGGAAAGAGGCCAATAGTACAAGGAATACTGAATAAGTACAATTATATTTTATGTTGATTTAGGTAATTTATTTAACTAATTATTCATCAATGCAGTCAGGCATGATAGCTTAAGCATAAGTTATAAGGAATGTAATTAGTGAGGCTACCTGTGTTGAAACATGAAAATAAACTGAGAGAAAATATAATCTATTTGTAAATATACATTTATTAAATTCTTAATTAATCGTTTAGGTACTTAATGAACTTATCCATTCAGTTACTGATTTCATTACTTGAAAAAAAAGTGACGTCTACCCTTGGTAGAAGGTTTGGGCAGTGAATTTAGTTGTTACAGGCAAGTTATAAAGCATATGCACCTAATGGACTGTGCTTTGAAATATGCAAGTACATCTCAATCATTCACAGGTTCATAGGTTTTTACTAGGCTTGTGACCACAATGGCCATATTAAGCCTAGCCTAGCCTTGCATCACAAATCCCTGGCAAGTTGCAATAGCCTTGATAAATATAAGCCGTGGCTTGGGCGATGAAATAATTACATGCAGTGGCCTGGCAGATAAACCCTTTATAGATTGCCTGTGTCAATTAGAGACAGGGGTGCCAACCCAGGGATGAATTTCAAGTAGAACATCCATCTGTTTGACATGGATAGGGATACTGTTGCAGAGACAGGGTAGTCTCTGGTTAACAGACCTGTCTCACCAGCAGGTCCTATTTATATCACAGGTAAGGGTTAAGTCCCTAAAACCGGCAGTTCATGTGCAGATTATGTTGTGGCTATGCAAGAAGTCCAGAGTAGATTATGGCAATGGCCTGGCATATATCTCCCTTTAATAGTGTGTAGGAGACAAAATACATAGACAGGGCCTTGAGGCAGTCAGCATAGGACATTTTACTTATGCCCTGTATTCTTGTAGTGTGAAAACTATGGGTAGTTTCACATTTTTGGATATAGCTGTTAAGGTACATACCAAAGGGGGCCACTGAATTCATGATTTTCCACACATCGTAACTGTACTACAGCATATAACAATGATATGGGCAACATATCCGCAAGACGCATTCCATGCATATCACACATTTCGATTACATACAACACATGTGGGGAATGAGAACAAGACACAAAACTGATATGCTTACTGAATTTAAGAAGAATATATTGCTTTTATGAAATGATAAAACCACAGTGCAAAAATAAGAGCACAGCCGTCATGCAACACCATTTCAAAGGCAATAACACTTTAGCCAAACAGCTGCTTGAGAAGACTTGTTCCCTTGGGCTTGTATATTTCCCATGTGTAACATTTTAAAACACAACTATTAAAAAAAAAGTAATTTATGAAAGCCATCTCAAACCAAAACTCTACCAAACACACTACTAAACTCTTTTAATCACGACCAACCGAACAGATGCCCTAAGTGGAATGTAGTATATAAATATGTCTTCAAGCAAACAGTTCATCATTGTATCTTTGATAGATCAAATCCAAATATTAGATAACAAAAGTAATGCACTGTTGCACGGAATGATGTGCATCGCTTTTCAAACACAGTCACATTCAAATGACCAGAAAATATTGCACCAAACACAGTCACATTCAAATGACCAGAAAATATTGCACCAAACACAGTCACATTCAAATGACCAGAAAATATTGCACCAAGCACAGTCACATTCATATGACCAGAAAATATTGCACCAAGCACAGTCACATTAAAATGAACAGAAAATATTGCACCAAACACAGTCACATTAAAATGACCACAAAATATTGCACCAAGCACAGTCACATTAAAATGACCAGAAAATATTGCACCAAACACAGTCACATTAAAATGACCAGAAAATATTGCACCAAACACAGTCACATTCAAATGACCAGAAAATATTGCACCAAGCACAGTCACATTAAAATGACCAGAAAATATTGCACCAAACACAGTCACATTCAAATGACCAGAAAATATTGCACCAAACACAGTCACATTCATATGACCAGAAAATATTGCACCAAGCACAGTCACATTAAAATGAACAGAAAATATTGCACCAAACAGTCACATTAAAATGACCAGAAAATATTGCACCAAACACAGTCACATTCATATGACCAGAAAATATTGCACCAAGCACAGTCACATTAAAATGACCAGAAAATATTGCACCAAGCACAGTCACATTAAAATGACCAGAAAATATTGCACCAAACACAGTCACATTCATATGACCAGAAAATATTGCACCAAGCACAGTCACATTAAAACGACCAGAAAATATTGTACCAAACACAGTCACATTAAAATGCCCAGAAAATATTGCATCAAGCACAGTCACATTAAAATGCCCAGAAAATATTGCATCAAACACAGTCACATTCAAATGACCAGAAAATATTGCACCAAACACAGTCACATTCAAATGACCAGAAAATATTGCACCAAGCACAGTCACATTAAAATGACCAGAAAATATTGCACCAAACACAGTCACATTAAAATGACCAGAAAATATTGCACCAAACACAGTCACATTAAAATGACCAGAAAATATTGCACCAAACACAGTCACATTCAAATGACCAGAAAATATTGCACCAAACACAGTCTCATTCAAATGACCAGAAAATATTGCACCAAACACAGTCACATTCAAATGACCAGAAAATATTGCATCAAACACAGTCACATTCATATGACCAGAAAATATTGCACCAAACACAGTCACATTCAAATGACCAGAAAATATTGCACTAAACACAGTCACATTAAATGACCAGAAAATATTGCACCAAACACAGTCACATTAAAATGACCAGAAAATATTGCATTCATCAGAATAAAGGTTTTGGGACATTAAAAAGTAGGAAGCTATGGTCCACATAAAAATGTATTGCATTTGGCATTCACATTCAGCACGTGGTAGACAATGGTTACTTTCCACATTAAAATAACCTGTAGAAGACTCTATACACTGTAATAATACGCAGGCTGCATGGAATACGAACCTATTACAATACAAGAGAACAAGGCAATTGATGTTTAAAGCTTGAATATATGTGTCACTCATACAACAACATTAAAGCACACTAGAACTACATTAAAAACGCTATTCACAAATCATGTGGAAGAGAATCTGGGAATTATAAAAGTAATGGATTTCCAATAGGCTGTAATTATGTACTGAAACACTCTTGGGCAAAACAGCATCCTTAGGTGATGCACAGCTTTCTGATAAAAACAACAGAAAAACATACATTTGTTTTTATTTTTTCAACTGGTTGAAAGACAGCAAACATTAACTGAAATTTAGTAGCAATACTTTGGAGAGTCATTTCATAGCTACATAGGTAAATTCTAGGTTATTACTCTACTGAGTATTACATGCCTAGCCAACAAACAGAGGCCATGATTAAACCCTGTACCTTGTATGGTTGAAGCAAAGACATTTATATCACAGGCAATGTTTAAGTATTTAAAATGGATAATTCTTGTGATGTTTGTTTTGTGGATATGCAGGAGGTCCATCAGACTGGGGTCTGACAATGTCCTGTATGCCAGAAATAGATCTCCCCTAAAAAGTCGGTAGGAGACAGAATACAGGGATAGGTCCTTGAGGAGGTCTGCATAGGACATTTTACTTACACCTTGTATTTTATTAATGAGGAACCTCTGTGGACATTCCTGTTGTTGGATATGCCTGATTAGGTACATATCAAAGGGGGCATTGTACTCAATGATAGTTCTGATGAATGCCGAATACAGTGGAGCAATGGCTTCCTTGGACTTAGATGACATATCTTTGAGTCCCTGACTACTGGGTCAACTCTAAGGGGTGTGTTGTCAATATGAGATCCTTCTCTTTAGTATGTAATACTCTGAGCTCAATTCCAGTGTTAAGGATTTATGACTCACAAAGTATGCTGATGTCTGTAAACCTGTACATTAAGTGCAGTTATTATCTCTCCAGAGGACACCAAAATTCTCCCAGAGGCCCTTTTCAAAAAAAAAAAAAAATCACTGATGTCAGTCTTGGAATACAAAAAAATAAATAAATAAAAAGCCAAATAATATATAATAGTATCCTTCCATAAGCACAAGATCCCCTGCAATGATTACATTGACAATCCACTCCTGAAAACCAATCCACTAGTTAGGGATCTCAGAATCTTTGTAGACTCTGAACTGTCCTTTGATCACCATGGATCCACTATCGTAATAAAGTTCTTGTTCATTGCATAGCTTATTACTAAGCACATGGGATACAGATCTAGAGATGTGATCATTCAACTGTATTTGGTAAGTATTTAATTGAGTATAATGCCTCTTCTGACAAGTTCAAACACTTGACACAACTTGAATGTCCACAGCTTTTTCCCAACAAGAAAATAAAAGATCTAAATCACAAGCAGACTGTCTCAAAGACTGGTCATGATTTTCGGTATTATTACGGTTGCTGAGGGGGGACCACAGCCTTGGATACAGAGTATCAACACATCCTATCTTCTCAGACCTACTGTACATATGCAAGTCCACTGCTGGCATAAACACCTGCTCAAGAGATCTTAATGTCTTCTGCAACACAAATAGAACACTTTGGAGTGAGATAGAATGATGTTTAACAGAGAGTTCCACTTCTATGGAATCTTCTTCCACCCTCCTAAAACAAAGTACTACGCTTACTCTATTAAGCATAACCTGGATGAATGGATAAGAAACTGCAAATTCATTCCTGAAATAGTGCCCTTGTCCACTATGAAAAGGATTAACACTTCATGTGAAAACTTGTCTAGGCTTCTAAAGATCCTTCAAGAGCAATATTCTAGTAAGAAGTTAGGAAACTGTAAAAGTAGAGAGGTATACAGTCAAACTGCAGCACATACAACACTCCACAAAAACGAAATGAAACCAATACACTAGCCCAACGCTTCCTTGAATTCATCAACTCCAATGCCCTGGAGCAGCTCATTCTGACCCCCACTAAAGGAAGCAACATCCCTGGCCTAGTTATTACTCTTGCTCTGCACCAGTAGTTAATCCCTTCCTGGTCAGATCCGACCATAAACTAATCACCATGGAAATCCACATCTTACCCACACCCCCTGCAAAGGTAACCACCTTGAAAAACTTATCCAAAGCTGACTTTGGGCTCCTAAAAACAGAGGTGGCTAACTTCACAGCACCCATGCCAATGGAAAATAGCTGCATGACTGCCAAATCATACACCAATGCACTGTACAAACATGTACATAAATGCATGGAACTAGACATACCCAACAGAACCAAGACGATCTCCTTCAAAAAAAGGAAGCCAATCTGGTGGTCCCCTGCCATTAATAAACCCTGCAAGAGAAGGAAGAAACTGTTGCAGGAAAAGGTGAAGTCCCAAGACTGGAAAAACTCCCTTATTAGCCAAAACAAAAAAGTGATATCCCTCATCAAATCCTTTATAGCCAGCTATGAAGGCAGAATTGCAGCAGACAATAAAAACAATCACAAAGACTTCTATAGTTATATCAAGTACCTCCACGGCAATAACCAGATTTGCTCTGAGTTACTGCACAATGGTACCTCCTATACTGAGCCAACAGATATTACCAACATACTGGCCGACAAATTCAGTGCCAACTTTATACCTCTCTCTCCCCCTAAAGGACCTGTCACAGTACCAGAAGAATGCCAGGCACCCAGCATTACTGCAGCACAGGTTAAAGCTGCATTGTCCAAGGCCAAGAATACAGCTTCCATGGGACCTGATAATATCCCTGGCTGTCTTCTACATGAACTACAAAGCAAACTGGCACCACATCTGTGTGCCCTGTTCAGTCACAGCTTCACCTCAGGCTTTGTCCCTACCAAATGGTGCACTGCTACTGTCATCCCTCTCCATAAAGGGGAAGCAACTACAGACCCTGGGAATTATCTCCCCATTAACCTGATGAGTCTGATATGTAAAGCTGTGGAGCGCATCATCATGGACCTGATTAACAAAGATATAGGAAATCTCCATACTCTAGACTCCACATAATTTGGTTTTGTGAAAGGGATATCATGCCTACTCAACCTGGTTGACTTCTTTGAGTGAGTCACCAAGGCTGTGGATGAAGGTAAGGCAGTGCAAGCAGCCTATCTTGATCTGGCCAAGGCCTTTGATACCATTCCTCACTCTGGAATTATTGATAAACTCATCAAACTAGGCATCAACCCGTATATCACTAGGTAGGTTGCAAACTGGCTCACAGACAGAACACACAGTGTAAAAGTAGTAGACTCCAAGTCAGACTGCCAACCAGTCATGAGTGGAGTCCCACAGGGATCAGTCCTGGGTCATCTCTTGTTCGGCATCCACTTCTCAGAAGTCCAGGCCAACACAAAGGTACTCTGTCTGACCAAGTTCGCAGATGACTGCAAGCTGGGAGCCATTGTTAACTCAAGTGATGCAGACATCCTACAGAAAGATCTCACTGAGACCAATGACTGGTGTCAAAACCATGGCCTTAAGCTTAATGCCAAAAATGTGTCATCATCTCCTTTGGTAAAAACTCAGTTCTTACTAATTACCACATCGATGGGAGCCCACTGAAGACTGAAGGTGTTATAATAGATCTGGGGATGCAGGTTGACAGCAACCTCTCCTTCGACCACCACATTGCCACTGTGGTCAGAAAGTCCTTCTATATAGCACATCTTATTACTAAGGGTTTTTTATCCAGGAAGAAAGAGGTCATCATCTCTCTCTACTCTTCACTCATTAGACCAATCATTGAGTATAATGCCTAATTTGGCACGTACCTCACTAGACGCCTGCAAGAGCTGGAGAGGCCACAAAAGTACCTGATGAAGAGGATCGTAGGCAATAAACACATCCTTCACAGACAGACACAAAAGAGTCCAGCTGTTCTCTGTCTCATATTGCCTAATTAGAGGCGATCTTTGCCTGACTTACAAAGCCATGTCTGACCCAGCTCTGTTAGAAATGCTACATATAAAGAAATCCCAATCCCTCCACACCACATGCTCCAGAGACCTCAACCTCATTACCACAATCAACAGAACATGCTGGAGGGACAGGTTCGTCACTCAGAGACTGCCCATGCTCTGGAATAGACTTCACATACATGTCAAGCAGAGCACCTCGCTGTCCCTCTTCAAGAGAAACCTTGATGAGTGGAAGGGTAATAGAAAGTTCACCCCAGTGGCTGTACTTGATAGAGGCGCTGAAACCTAATGACAGGCGGCACAATGCCAGGGCACTAGTATGAGCTAGGCTTGTAAAGGCTCCAGGGCCATTAGCCTAGTACACACCTATGAACCTGCTAAAAAGATCAGATGTATTAGTTGCATAACTCTCAACCTTCCACCTCAAAAACTTTGAACACTTTTGATTGTGAAGAAAAAATGGGCCAAATGGGGCCTACTTAACGTCATCTAGAAAGCTTTTACCATGATAAGAATGTGTCAGCTGATACTTATAAAAGTTGTTCGGTTGAATTAGTATGATTCACTATTGCTGCCATGGATATTATTTAACAAATGAACCATAGTGAATGCATGACAGGCATGCCCTTGGGCTTAATTAACATGATCAGTATTTACCATGCATTTTATTAAACGTTCAATGACAAATTTCACATCAACATTCAATTTTCCAACAATAAGTATGAAAGTGTAGCATCAATGACTATAACCCTCAGTGATATACACAAAAATAAAACAACAAAGCAAAGCATGACGCAAAGTAGGACGGTTTAATGTAATAACCCTCAGTGATATACACAAAAATAAAACAACAAAGCAAAGCATGACGCAAAGTAGGATGGTTTAATGTAATGAACACACTGTAAGAGGTTCTCTTGCTTGACCTTTTCTTCTGTCCTAAAGCTAAGCCCTTATACTTGTATCCAGTGTGATAACTCACTATAAAGACTAAAATTCCTCTAAATAAAGCCACTTCAGTGTTCTTGGTCCTCTTCAGAAATCAGAATCACATTTATTGGCCATGTATGCACGCATACAAGGAATTTGACTCCAGTTTCAGTGATTCGTCAAGTATGAATTACATAAATGATAGGTTCATAGGTTCATAGGTTTATACTAGGCTATCTGCCCTAAGGCATTTATAAGCCTAGCCCAGAGTTTTTGTGGCTTACGCCACCCCTTATGTTAAAAAATACTGTGCTCATTAGTTTGTTGTGCCTCTGTCCAGCAGTGACACAGAGATGATTCCCCGGGTAAACCTACGATCTCCCATCCACCGGTCAAGATTTCTCTTGAACAGAGCCAGCGAGGTGCTCTGCCTCACATGGACCGGGATTTTATTCCACAACATAGGGAGTCTCTGGGTGACAAATCTATCCCTCCAGCATGTCCTATTTATATCCGTGCTAAGGTTTAAGTCGCTTGCTCTAGTGGATCTGGTAGATTTGGATTTTTGAGGTGGAGCATGTCCATTAATTCCGGGTTGGACATGGCCTTGTATGTCAGGCACAGGTCACCTCTGAGCAGACGGTATGCGACTGAATAGAGCTGGAGTTTTTTCAGTCTGGCAGCATATGACAGATTTTGGAGTCCCTTTATCCTTTTGGTGAGGAACTTTTGGGGTCTCTCCAATTGCTGCAGGTGTCAGGTGAGATACATCCCGAATGGGGCATAGTACTCGATCATTGGTCTGATAAGTGAAGAGTACAGGGGAACAATGACCTCACTAGATCTGGATGTGAATCCCTTCATGATCAGGTGGGCAATGTATAAGGTCTTTCTAACCACTTTAGCAATGTGAGTGTCAAAAGAAAGGCCACTGTCAACCTGGGTCCACAGGTCCCTGATAACCTCTTCTGTGCTTAGTGGAATGTCACCTATATGGTAGCTTGGGGTTACCTTGTTTTTCCCGAAGGGTATGACTATACATTTTTTGGCATTTAACTTCAGGCCATGGCTCTGGCACCAGCTATCAGTTTCCGTGAGACCCCTCTGAAGGATATCTGTGTCCGATGTACTTTCCACTATGGCTCCCAGTTTGCAGTCATCTGCAAACTTTGTCAGCCATAGTCCTCCTATGTTAGCCTGTACTTCTGAGAAGTAGATGCCGAACAACAGGGGGCCAAGGACTGAACCCTGTGGGACACTACTTGTGACCGGCTTGGAGTCTGACATGGCGCCAGCTACTCTAACCCTGTGGGTTCTGTCCTTTAGCCAGTTTGAACCCATCTAGTGACATATGGGTTTACATTTAAGTTGGTAAATTTCTCTATAATACTCGAGTGGGGTATTGTGTCGAAAGCTTTTGCAAGGTCAAGGTAGGCTGTATGGACTGCCTTTCCCTTATCAATGGCCTTGGTGACTGTTTCGAAGAAGTCGACCAAGTTCAAAAGGCATGATCTGCCCTTGACAAAGCCAAACTGGGTCGGGTCCAATGTCTGCAAGTCCCCTATGTCTTTGTTTATGAGTTCCATTATGATCCTCTCCATAGCTTTGCAGACCAGGCTTGTTAAGCTTATGGGGCGGTAATTACCAGGGTCCGTAGAGGCACCGCCTTTGTGGAGTGGGACCACAGTTGCCGTATGCCACTCCTTGGGCACGTATCCTGTGGTAAGGCTAAGATTAAACAGTTGCCTTATGTGCGGGTTTAGTTCCTCATTGAGTTCATGTAGCACACAGCCGGGGACACCATCCGGTCCCATTGATGCTGTGTTTTTAGCTTTAGAGAGAGCAGCTTTCACCTGGGCATTTGAGATGATTGGGAGGCTACACTCTGCTGGGATAGATATTTCTCCTTTTGGGGGGGATAGGGGGGTGAAGTTTGCACTGAACCTGTCTGCCAGTATGTTGGCAATGTCTGTGGGTTCAGTGATTTTTGTATCATTTTGGACTAATTCTGAGCATATCTGGGAGTTTCCACCCAGGTTTCTAACATAGCTGAAGAAGGCCTTATGATTGTCTTTTGAATCTAGGGCAATTTTTCTCTCAAAGTTGGCCTTGGATGATTTTATGAGTGATCGTAGTTTTTTACTAGTATTGATCAAAGGTGTCTTCTCTTTTATGGATTTTGCTCTATCTTGTAGTAGCTTTCTCCTCTTGTTGTAAAGTTTGTTTATGGCTGGGGTCCACCAGACTGGACGTTTGCCTTTGGTGGAAAGGGTCTTGATTTTATTTGGGATTGCTTGATCCATGCAATCCTGGAGGTGCTTGTAGAAAGCATTTGTAAGGGATTCAGCAGTGTGGGTTGTGGTTTCCAATGGCTCAGGGGCCTTGAAGGATACCACACCAGTCTTAAGAAGTGTGAAGTTGGCTTTTGAGAAGTTCTTCACTGTGGTCTTTTTTGTTGGGGGTGGGGGCGGGATGTGGATCTCCAGTGAGATTAGTTTATGGTCTGATCTCACCAATGAGGGATATACTTCCGGTGTGGAGCATTTTGTCCCCATGTTTGTGATGATAAGGTCTAGCATATTTTCACCTCTTGTGGGAATGGTGACAAGTTGTTCCATAGCATTTGAGTTTATGAACTCCAGGAACCTTTGGGCTAGGGTATTGGGGCTTGAGTAATGTTCCCAGTCTATGTTTGGGTAGTTGAAGTCACCCAATATGATGGTGTTTGTAGAGACATTTATACTCTCCAGTGTCTTCAGGAAGGCTGTGTGGGGTTCCTGAGTTTGAGAGGGTGGCCTGTAACATGCTACAAACTGTAGAGCAGTTTTGCCTATGGTTAATTGCACCTGAATGGTCTCTGATGCTTCGTGAGTTGCCACCAGCCTGGAGGTGTGGGTATCCTTGATGAATATGGATACACCCCCTCCTTTTGTGGTACGGTCCGGGTTTTGGGGCCGGAACGCATGATATGAGGTAAAACCTGATAGTGCTGGGGTGCTCTCAGGAGCCTTGAACCAGGTTTCAGTCACAGCACAGACATCAATGTTCTCCATACTGATGAGGGCTTCGAGGGCATGCATCTTGAGATTTAGACTTCTGGCATTGAGCAGCATTACCCTTAGTTTTTTTCCATTATTGTTTTCTAGGGCGGTGGGTTTAGAATTTGAGCCTTGTCTAAAAAAAGGCACTATGGGGGTGGCAAGAGCCTTTGCCAATATCCGGAAACCCAGGGGTGACAGGTGCAAGCCGTCCCTTGCGAAGCAGCGTGGCTTGTCAAGCATGTCATTCCAGGCAGACAGACATTGGATCCCCTTAGAATGACACCAGAAATTAAGCCAATTATTAAAACTGATCATTTTGTCTCTGTGTTGTGGCATCATTCTTGGTGAAGGTAGGATACTGCTCAGAGTCAGGGTCAGGGTCATACCAGCCTGGGCTACATAATCTGAGAGCTCCTTTATGTCTCTTTTCATGTAGTCCAGGGAGGTACGTCTCAGGTCATTCACACCAGCATGGACAATGACTGAGTCATACTTGTACTTGCTGTGGAGTGACCTGAGTGCTTGTGTTATGTGGCAGATTCTAGCGCCCGACAGGCAGCTTACTGTGACCCTCTCCTTTTTCAGTCTGGTGAGTGGGACGTCAGTGTGTCTGACTATGGAGTCACCTATGACAAGTGTGTCTGGCATTGTGTTTGGCCTTAAGGGCTGTGACTGATTTGCACAATGACTTTGTGATCTATGTGTTGCTTGTGTTATGTCATGAGGTGGCAGTTGTTTGGGTGCCTGCTTTGGAGGCCTCTGCTGTTTTGGTAGATTTTTGATCAGTGCCTCCGAGTATGTCTTTGTGCGTTTATGTGTTTGATTTGTAGTTGTGATAGTTCTATGTGAGACTGGGTTTATGGTGTGTGTGGTTACCTTCTCCTCCTGTCTGGTTTTGCCAGTCCTGAGTTGAGAGAGCTCAGCCTCCAGTTTGGCTATATAGTTGCATCTCTCGCATGTATTTGTGTTTTGTGGGAGGAGGAGAGGGTTGTCTGTGTACATGAGGCAATTGTAACATTGCCTCAATATTCCCAGATTCACCAGCTGAGCAGGAGAGGATGCTAGCAACTGACCCTTTGACATGCTAGAAGAAATGAAAAAGTTTGCTGTGTAACTGAGTCAGAAAGGACCTATAGGGAAGTGGGTACTCAAGGGGGTTTTAAACTAGTGAAGTACTTTGTATAATATAGAAGTGCTTTACCTGACCAAAAAATGCTTTAGGAACAAGTGCTGAGCTTTACAGATAGAGAATAGACTGTTTAGATTACAAGTAGAGCAGCTCTAAGGGAAAAAATGAAGAGCAGACTTTACGGAGCCAGAAATAGTTTAACCTTGTTTAACCGGCGCTGCCCGATGGTGCTCTAGTGGCAACTCCACGCTAAATGCAGAAAAGGCAATAAGTCAGTAGTACAGGCTAGCACACTTTAGTGGGCAGCCAAACAATTAAATTAAACAGCAAATAAACACTTTTCGACTTGAATTAGACTAATTTCGACTAAAATGTACTTTTAAGTGCAGATAATAAAAAATGCAGTAAATAACTAAGAAAACAGTTAAAGCTTGCTCTAGGTAAGCAGTAGAAGGTAAAACAAATATAAAAAATAGCAGGATACTTAATCAGGAAAGCAGTCGCTTTTTTCAGTTCTCTGTAGCCAGGAAGACTCAACAGGACCACGTGGAGCTGTGTCTGAGCAATATGGCTTCAAAAAAATGCCAGAGGCAGATTTTAACCAGGGAACTTCAAAAGAGCTAGAAATGGTCCAAAATGACCAATTACTACAGCTTCTTGTGCTGAGGTCACTTCCCTCAAGGACAGGTAGGCTATTCAAGGCTCCCCACTCCCACTGGTGAGTTAAGAAACTTCCTTCTATCCAAGTAAGGCAATGGACAACACAGGAACTACAACACAGCCCAGGATACAGCAAGGCCTGTAAACTGGTCTAACTAGTTTAGGAGAGGCAGGAAAACAAGGAATATTTTTTTTTTTTTGTTTTTAAATAGAAACACACAGAAATGCAGAAAAGGCAATAAGTCAGTAGTACAGGCTAGCACACTTTAGTGGGCAGCCAAACAATTAAATTAAACAGCAAACAAACACTTTTCGACTTGAATTAGACTAATTTCGACTAAAATGTACTTTTAAGCGCAGATAATAAAAAATGCAGTAAATAACTAAGAAAACAGTTAAAGCTTGCTCTAGGTAAGCAGTAGAAGGTAAAACAAATATAAAAAATAGCAGGATACTTAATCAGGAAAGCAGTCGCTTTTTTTCAGTTCTCTGTAGCCAGGAAGACTCAACAGGGCCACGTGGAGCTGTGTATGAGCAATATGGCTTCAAAAAAATGCCAGAGGCAGATTTTAACCAGGGAACTTCAAAAGAGCTAGAAATGGTCCAAAATGACCAATTACTACAGCTTCTTGTGCTGAGGTCACTTCTCTCAAGGACAGGTAGGCTATTCAAGGCTCCCCACTCCCACTGGTGAGTTAAGAAACTTCCTTCTATCCAAGTAAGGCAATGGACAACACAGGAACTACAACACAGCCCAGGATACAGCAAGGCCTGTAAACTGGTCTAACTAGTTTAGGAGAGGCAGGAAAACAAGGAATATTTTTTTTTTTTGTTTTAAATAGAAACACACAGAAATGCAGAAAAGGCAATAAGTCAGTAGTACAGGCTAGCACACTTTAGTGGGCAGCCAAACAATTAAATTAAACAGCAAACCAACACTTTTCGACTTGAATTAGACTAATTTCGACTAAAATGTACTTTTAAGTGCAGATAATAAAAAATGCAGTAAATAACTATGAAAACTGTTAAAGCTTGCTCTAGGTAAGCAGTAGAAGGTAAAACAAATATAAAAAAACAGCAGGATACTTAATCAGGAAAGCAGTCACTTTTTTCAGTTCTCTGTAGCCAGGAAGACTCAACAGGACCACGTGGAGCTGTGTCTGAGCAATATGGCTTCAAAAAAATGCCAGAGGCAGATTTTAACCAGGGAACTTCAAAAGAGCTAGAAATGGTCCAAAATGACCAATTACTACAGCTTCTTGTGCTGAGGTCACTTCCCTCAAGGACAGGCAGGCTATTCAAGGCTCCCCACTCCCACTGGTGAGCTAAGAAACTTCCTTCTATCCAAGTAAGGCAATGGACAACACAGGAACTACAACACAGCCCAGGATACAGCAAGGCCTGTAAACTGGTCTAACTAGTTTAGGAGAGGCAGGAAAACAAGGAATATTTTTTTGTTTTTTTTATTTTTAAATAGAAACACACAGAAATGCAGAAAAGGCAATAAGTCAGTAGTAAAGGCTAGCACACTTTAGTGGGCAGCCAAACAATTAAATTAAACAGCAAACAAACACTTTTCGACTTGAATTAGACTAATTTCGACTAAAATGTACTTTTAAGTGCAGATAATAAAAAATGCAGTAAATAACTAAGAAAACAGTTAAAGCTTGCTCTAGGTAAGCAGTAGAAGGTAAAACAAATATAAAAAATAGCAGGATACTTAATCAGGAAAGCAGACGCTTTTTTTCAGTTCTCTGTAGCCAGGAAGACTCAACAGGACCACGTGGAGCTGTGTCTGAGCAATATGGCTTAAAAAAATGCCAGAGGCAGATTTTAACCAGGGAACTTCAAAAGAGCTAGAAATGGTCCAAAATGACCAATTACTACAGCTTCTTGTGCTGAGGTCACTTCCCTCAAGGACAGGTAGGCTATTCAAGGCTCCCCACTCCCACTGGTGAGTTAAGAAATTTCCTTCTATCCAAGTAAGGCAATGGACAACACAGGAACTACAACACAGCCCAGGATACAGCAAGGCCTGTAAACTGGTCTAACTAGTTTAGGAGAGGCAGGAAAACAAGGAATATTTTTTTTTTTTGTTTTTAAATAGAAACACACAGAAATGCAGAAAAGGCAATAAGTCAGTAGTACAGGCTAGCACACTTTAGTGGGCAGCCAAACAATTAAATTAAACAGCAAACAAACACTTTTCGACTTGAATTAGACTAATTTCGACTAAAATGTACTTTTAAGTGCAGATAATAAAAAATGCAGTAAATAACTATGAAAACTGTTAAAGCTTGCTCTAGGTAAGCAGTAAAAGGTAAAACAAATATAAAAAACAGCAGGATACTTAATCAGGAAAGCAGTCACTTTTTTCAGTTCTCTGTAGCCAGGAAGACTCAACAGGACCACGTGGAGCTGTGTCTGAGCAATATGGCTTCAAAAAATGCCAGAGGCAGATTTTAACCAGTGAACTTCTAAAGAGCTAGAAATGGTCCAAAATGACCAATTACTACAGCTTCTTGTGCTGAGGTCACTTCCCTCAAGGACAGGTAGGCTATTCAAGGCTCCCCACTCCCACTGGTGATTTAAGAAACTTCCTTCTATCCAAGTAAGGCAATGGACAACACAGGAACTACAACACAGCCCAGGATACAGCAAGGCCTGTAAACTGGTCTAACTAGTTTAGGAGAGGCAGGAAAACAAGGAATATTTTTTTTTTTTTTTTTAAATAGAAACACACAGAAATGCAGAAAAGGCAATAAGTCAGTAGTAAAGGCTAGCACACTTTAGTGGGCAGCCAAACAATTAAATTAAACAGCAAACAAACACTTTTCGACTTGAATTAGACTAATTTCGACTAAAATGTACTTTTAAGTGCAGATAATAAAAAATGCAGTAAATAACTATGAAAACAGTTAAATCTTGCTCTAGGTAAGCAGTAGAAGGTAAAACAAATATAAAAAACAGCAGGATACTTAATCAGGAAAGCAGTCGCTTTTTTTCAGTTCTCTGTAGCCAGAAAAACTCAACAGGACCACGCTGAGCTGTGTCTGAGAAATATGGCTTCAAAAAAATGCCAGACGCAGATTTTAACCAGGGAACTTCAAAAGAGCTAGAAATGGTCCAAAATGACCAATTACTACAGCTTCTTGTGCTGAGGTCACTTCCCTCAAGGACAGGTAGGCTATTCAAGGCTCCCCACACCCACTGGTGAGTTAAGAAACTTCCTTCTATCCAAGTAAGGCAATGGACAACACAGGAACTACAACACAGCCCAGGATACAGCAAGGCCTGTAAACTGGTCTAACTAGTTTAGGAGAGGCAGGAAAACAAGGAATATTTTTTTTTTGTTGTTTTTAAATAGAAACACACAGAAATGCAGAAAAGGCAATAAGTCAGTAGTACAGGCTAGCACACTTTAGTGGGCAGCCAAACAATTAAATTAAACAGCAAACAAACACTTTTCGACTTAAATTAGACTAATTTCGACTAAAATGTACTTTTAAGTGCAGATAAAAAATGCAGTAAATAACTATGAAAACAGTTAATGCTTGCTCTAGGTAAGCAGTAGAAGGTAAAACAAATATAAAAAACAGCAGGATACTTAATCAGGAAAGCAGTCACTTTTTTCAGTTCTCTGTAGCCAGGAAGACTCAACAGGACCACGTGGAGCTGTGTCTGAGCAATATGGCTTCAAAAAAATGCCAGAGGCAGATTTTAACCAGGGAACTTCAAAAGAGCTAGAAATGGTCCAAAATGACCAATTACTACAGCTTCTTGTGCTGAGGTCACTTCCCTCAAGGACAGGCAGGCTATTCAAGGCTCCCCACTCCCACTGGTGAGTTAAGAAACTTCCTTCTATCCAAGTAAGGCAATGGACAACACAGGAACTACAACACAGCCCAGGATACAGCAAGGCCTGTAAACTGGTCTAACTAGTTTAGGAGAGGCAGGAAAACAAGGAATATTTTTTTGTTTTTTTTTATTTTTAAATAGAAACACACAGAAATGCAGAAAAGGCAATAAGTCAGTAGTACAGGCTAGCACACTTTAGTGGGCAGCCAAACAATTAAATTAAACAGCAAACAAACACTTTTCGACTTGAATTAGACTAATTTCGACTAAAATGTACTTTTAAGTGCAGATAATAAAAAATGCAGTAAATAACTATGAAAACAGTTAAATCTTGCTCTAGGTAAGCAGTAGAAGGTAAAACAAATATAAAAAACAGCAGGATACTTAATCAGGAAAGCAGTCGCTTTTTTTCAGTTCTCTGTAGCCAGAAAAACTCAACAGGACCACGCTGAGCTGTGTCTGAGAAATATGGCTTCAAAAAAATGCCAGAGGCAGATTTTAACCAGGGAACTTCAAAAGAGCTAGAAATGGTCCAAAATGACCAATTACTACAGCTTCTTGTGCTGAGGTCACTTCCCTCAAGGACAGGTAGGCTATTCAAGGCTCCCCACTCCCACTGGTGAGTTAAGAAACTTCCTTCTATCCAAGTAAGGCAATGGACAACACAGGAACTACAACACAGCCCAGGATACAGCAAGGCTTGTAAACTGGTCTAACTAGTTTAGGAGAGGCAGGAAAACAAGGAATATTTTTTTTTTTTTGTTTTTAAATAGAAACACACAGAAATGCAGAAAAGGCAATAAGTCAGTAGTACAGGCTAGCACACTTTAGTGGGCAGCTAAACAGTTAAATTAAACAGCAAACCAACACTTTTCGACTTGAATTAGACTAATTTCGACTAAAATGTACTTTTAAGTGCAGATAATAAAAAATGCAGTAAATAACTATGAAAACAGTTAAAGCTTGCTCTAGGTAAGCAGTAAAAGGTAAAACAAATATAAAAAACAGCAGGATACTTAATCAGGAAAGCAGTCACTTTTTTCAGTTCTCTGTAGCCAGGAAGACTCAACAGGACCACGTGGAGCTGTGTCTGAGCAATATGGCTTCAAAAAAATGCCAGAGGCAGATTTTAACCAGGGAACTTCAAAAGAGCTAGAAATGGTCCAAAATGACCAATTACTACAGCTTCTTGTGCTGAGGTCACTTCCCTCAAGGACAGGTAGGCTATTCAAGGCTCCCCACTCCCACTGGTGAGCTAAGAAACTTCCTTCTATCCAAGTAAGGCAATGGACAACACAGGAACTACAACACAGCCCAGGATACAGCAAGGCCTGTAAACTGGTCTAACTAGTTTAGGAGAGGCAGGAAAACAAGGAATATTTTTTTTTTTTTATTTTTAAATAGAAACACACAGAAATGCAGAAAAGGCAATAAGTCAGTAGTAAAGGCTAGCACACTTTAGTGGGCAGCCAAACAATTAAATTAAACAGCAAACAAACACTTTTCGACTTGAATTAGACTAATTTCGACTAAAATGTACTTTTAAGTACAGATAATAAAAAATGCAGTCAATAACTATGAAAACAGTTAAAGCTTGCTCTAGATAAGCAGTAGAAGGTAAAACAAATATAAAAAAACAGCAGGATACTTAATCAGGAAAGCAGTCGCTTTTTTTCAGTTCTCTGTAGCCAGGAAGACTCAACAGGACCACGTGGAGCTGTGTCTGAGCAATATGGCTTCAAAAAAATGCCAGAGGCAGATTTTAACCAGGGAACTTCAAAAGAGCTAGAAATGGTCCAAAATGACCAATTACTACAGCTTCTTGTGCTGAGGTTACTTCCCTCAAGGACAGGTAGGCTATTCAAAGCTCCCCACTCCCACTGGTGAGCTAAGAAACTTCCTTCTATCCAAGTAAGGAAATGGACAACACAGGAACTACAACACAGCCCAGGATACAGCAAGGCCTATAAACTGGTCTAACTAGTTTAGGAGAGGCAGGAAAACAAGGAATTTTTTTGTTTTTTTGTTTTTAAATAGAAACACACAGAAATGCAGAAAAGGCAATAAGTCAGTAGTACAGGCTAGCACACTTTAGTGGGCAGCTAAACAGTTAAATTAAACAGCAAACCAACACTTTTCGACTTGAATTAGACTAATTTCGACTAAAATGTACTTTTAAGTGCAGATAATAAAAAATGCAGTAAATAACTATGAAAACAGTTAAAGCTTGCTCTAGGTAAGCAGTAAAAGGTAAAACAAATATAAAAAAAACAGCAGGATACTTAATCAGGAAAGCAGTCGCTTTTTTTTCAGTTCTCTGTAGCCAGGAAGACTCAACAGGACCAAAAGGACAGAAAACAACTTGCTAATACAGAGAGTTCTATGTGCACGTGCTACCCCATACAGAACTACAACCTTCTCTGCTAAATAGTATTTACTGCCAGCCAGGCATAAAACATTAATGATGTTGAAAGTCAGCAGGATCGTTAAGCATACTTTCACAGTCCAGAATAAGTCAGGAATGAGCTTTTAAGCAAAACAAAGTCTGCACTTACTAGAATGCCAAAATAACTGATCCAGTTGGAATATCCACGTAATGCTGGATAAGTGATGTATCCTCCTTCGAAAAAATAATGCCGTCTCCAAACTTAACAATTAAAAAGAAGTTCCTTCTCTGTGCAAGTGAATATTTATGAGAGGGCAGGCTGAAGGGACAGGAATTCATGAAGGAAGGCTTGCATATTTGAAATATAGGTGTTTCTAGGGCGACAATAGCCAAGGAGGGCATGTTTCACTATGCACTGCTTCAAAAGTGATGGGCAACTTGTCGGTAGGCTTTATGATAACTGAAAGAGTGCAAGAATAAATTTTTACACAGATGGCTACCTCTACCGCTAGCAGAAAGATGGCAAACGATAGAAACATAAAAATAAATGCTACCCCATGCCTGGATGATTATTTTCAGAGCCAGCACTGACAGGTAGAGGAAAAAAAGCATCAGGAAGTAGAAAACACGTATCACATCCTGTAGTTGTCCTTTAAAGGAGAACCACACCCAAAAACTAAAATAAGTTATTCAGCAAATCTTGAACTTTTCTGCATTGCTAATGCCTCTGTATCAAAGTAAATGGTTACTGTTATATTTCTAATTTGTTATACCCCAAAATGATCTGACGGAGGCTGCTCTGGATAGCAATACTTTGTTTTACAGTCAATGCCTTCACCTTCCTGATGTCATGTTAGAGGGACAGAAAGAAATCCTGAAGATGAGGGGAACATTTACTGTAGTTTTCTCCCATCAGTTTACAGCATTGCTGCAACTTCTTACTGTTGACTGTCAGCATCAGTCCACGTTTAATTACTTCGCTTCCTCTGATTGTCATTGGTGGCCATCTCTGTTGCAGCATTTTAAGGAATGTTTAAGCATCAGTCCACATGTGTAATTACTTTGCTTCCTCTGATTTTCATTAGTGGCCGTCTCTGTTGCAGCATTTTAAGGAATGTTTAAGCATCAGTCCACATGTGTAATTACTTCGCTTCCTCTGATTTTCATTTGTGGCCGTCTCTGTTGCAGCATTTTAAGGAATGTTTAAGCATCAGTCCACATGTGTAATTACTTCGCTTCCTCTGATTTTCATTAGTGGCCGTCTCTGTTGCAGCATTTTAAGGAATGTTTAAGCATCAGTCCACATGTTTAATTACTTTGCTTCCTCTAATTTTCATTAGTGGCCATCTCTGTTGCAGCATTTTAAGGAATGTTTAAGCATCAGTCCACATGTGTAATTACTTTGCTTCCTCTGATTTTCATTAGTGGCCGTCTCTGTTGCAGCATTTTAAGGAATGTTTAAGCATCAGTTCACATGTGTAATTACTTCGCTTCCTCTGATTTTCATTAGTGGCCATCTCTGTTGCAGCATTTTAAGGAATGTTTAAGCATCAGTCCACATGTGTAATTACTTCGCTTCCTCTGATTTTCATTAGTGGCCATCTCTGTTGCAGCATTTTAAGGAATGTTTAAGCATCAGTCCACATGTGTAGTTACTTTGCTTCCTCTGATTTTCATTTGTGGCCGTCTCTGTTGCAGCATTTTAAGGAATGTTTAAGCATCAGTCCACATGTGTAATTACTTCACTTCCTCTGATTTTCATTAGTGGCTGTCTCTGTTACAGCATTTTAAGGAATGTTTAAGCATCAGTCCACATGTGTAATTACTTCGCTTCCTCTGATTTTCATTAGTGGCCATCTCTGTTGCAGCATTTTAAGGAATGTTTAAGCATCAGTCCACATGTGTAATTACTTCGCTTCCTCTGATTTTCATTAGTGGCCGTCTCTGTTGCAGCATTTTAAGGAATGTTTAAGCATCAGTCCACATGTGTAATTACTTCGCTTCCTCTGATTTTCATTAGTGGCCATCTCTGTTGCAGCATTTTAAGGAATGTTTAAGCATCAGTCCACATGTGTAATTACTTCGCTTCCTCTGATTTTCATTAGTGGCCATCTCTGTTGCAGCATTTTAAGGAATGTTTAAGCATCAGTCCACATGTTTAATTACTTTGCTTCCTCTGATTTTCATTAGTGGCCGTCTCTGTTGCAGCATTTTAAGGAATGTTTAAGCATCAGTCCCCATGTGTAATTACTTTGCTTCCTCTGATTTTCATTAGTGGCCGTCTCTGTTGCAGCATTTTAAGGAATGTTTAAGCATCAGTCCAGAAGTGTAATTACTTCGCTTCCTCTGATTGTCATTAGTGGCCATCTCTGTTGCAGCATTTTAAGGAATGTTTAAATGACAAGCTTGAAAATGTAGCCATGTAGGATCATAGGAGGAGGTTACTAGGGTAATGGCCACAGGGCCCTTACAAGCCTAGCCAAGTTCAACCCATGTTTTCAAGGGTGTTTGGTTCAAACAGACACTAAAATCAGCACCTATTGCCCTGTCCAAGAGGAACACAGGTGGAACCTTGGGGTGAATTTCTGGTTACCCATCTAATCGTCCAAATTACTGTTAAATAGGGCCAATGAGTGGCTTTGTTTAACATGAATTGGAAGTTTGTTTCAAAGGTGGGGCAATCTCTGTGAGACAAATCTGTCTTTCCAGCAAGTTCTGGTTATGCCACATACCAATTTAAAGCCCTCTGAGCGAGTGACCCGTGTAGCATTTGACTTGCGAATGTGCAGCATTTCCATTAAAGGTGGGTCAGAGATTGCTCTATATGCAAGGCACAGGTCACCTCTGAGCAGTCTGTATGACACAGAATAAAGTGACAATGATTTCAGTCTGTCTGCATAAGACAGATCTTGAAGACCTTGAATTTTGTTTGTAAGAAACCTTTGTCTTCTCTCCAATTGCTGCTGTTTTTGGAAAGGAACATACCAAAGGGAGCATTGTACTCTATTATTGGCCTGATGAGAGAAGAGTACAGGGGGATTATAACCTCTTTTTTTCTGGAGGCAATGCCCTTACTTATGAGATGAGCAATGTAAAATGCTGTCTTACCACTGTGGAGACACGGTGATCCAAGTTAAAGTTGCTGTCGACCTATGTGCCCAGACCTCTTACCACTGATTGTGTGCTTAGGGTATTGCTTTTGATGTGGTAGTTTGCAGGAACATCACAGTTGTTGAAGGGGAAGATGATGCACTTTTTTGCATTAAGTTTAAGATTAGTCTGCATAAGAACTTCTTGCAGGATGTTGACCTCACTAGGGTTTCAATGATTGCTCTCAGTTTGCAGTAATCAGAATACTTTGTCAGCCACAGTCCTTTAATTTTAACCTGTATTTTGGAGAAGTAGATTCCAAACAGTAGGGGTCCCAGAACTGTTCCCTGTGGAACACTACTGCTTACGGGTCAGTTGGAGGAGGAGGAGGTGGAGTCCCCTGTTTTGATTGTATGAGTTCTATTAGTGAGCCAGTTTGCAACCCACCTGATAATATATGGATCGATACCCAGCTGGGTGAGTTTATCAATGATGCCTGAGTGGGGGATTGTGTCAAATGCCTTGGATAAGTCTGGGTAGGCCATATGCACAGATTTGCCTTTGTCATGGGCTTTGGTAACTGTCTTGAAGAAGTCCAGCAAGTTTAAAAGGTGTGATCTCCCCTTGACAAAGCCAAACTGGGTGGGGGTTGAGTGTTTGGAGATTTCCTATATCTTTGTTATTAAGGTCCATGATGATTCATTCCATAGCCTTACAGATAAGGCTGGTCAGGCTAATGGGTCTATAGTTCCCGAGATCAGTGGCTGCACCCCCTTTGTGCAAAGGGATGATGGTAGCTGTTTTCCATTCTGCTGAGATGAAGCCAGTGCTTAGGCTGTGATTGAAAAACGTGCCCAATGGTGATGCTAATTCCTGTTTTAAACCATGTAGAATACAGCCTGGGATGTTGCCTGGTCACATAGAGGCAGTGTTTTTGGTCTTGGAGAGGATGTTTAAGACCTGCTCCTTGGAGATACTAGGTGGGGGACAGTTGTTAGAGATGTTTTGGGCTATATGTGGCAGGGAAACGGGAGTGAAGTTTTCACTGAACCTGTCAGCCAGCAGGTTTGCTATATCCACAGGTTCTGTCTATGTAGTACCATTAACCACGGGTTCAGTTTTAATCTGAGCCTTACCTTTGAGGTTATGGATATAACTAAAGAATGCCTTGTAGTTATTCTTAATTAGGGAAGATAATTTGGATTCATAGTTAGCTTTGGAGGACTTCATTAAGAGTCTTATTTGCTTGTTTTAGTTGAGGAGGGAGTGTTTCCAATTTTGAGACTGTTCCTTTCTACTCTAAGATAGCAATTTCTTTAATTTCCTTTTCCTGTTGTATAGCCTATTAATGGCAGTTGTCCACCAGGCAGGTTTGTTTTTCCTTGAAGATCTTGCTTTGGTTCTATCAGGTACAACAGAGTCGATACAATTGTACAGGTGCTCGTATAAAACATTGGTGTATAGCTCAGCATAGGTGAATGTTCCATCAGTGGGGGGGGGGGGTATGAAGCTATTTATGCTGTCATGTAAGAGGTTATAATTGGCCTTAGAGAAGTTTTTTAGTCTAGTTGTTGCTGGTGGGGGGTCTTGTGTTATAGTTACTTCTAGCAAGACTGATTTGTGGTTAGATCTCACCAAGGATGACCACACACTGGGGGTGGTGCAGCGGTCCCATATGTTGGTGAACAGCAGAAACAGGATGTTTGAGACCCTTATGAGTGTGTCAACCAGCTTGTTCAGGGCATTGGAGTTAACAAAGTCCAGCAACCTTTGGAAAAGTGAGTTAGAACACGTATAATTTACCCACTCAGTGGATGGGTAGTTAAAGTCACCCAAAACCAGGGTGCTTGGTTGTATCTTGATTGACTCAAATAGATCCAAGTAGGCTGCGTGGATGTCCTGATTTATGGAGTGGGTCCTATAGCTGGGAATGACCTAAAGAGGGTTCTTACCTACAGTCAATTGCACTTGAAGTAATTCAAGGGAATTGTGCTGTTTAACCAATCTAGAGGTGTATTTCTCTTTAATGAATATTGATACATCACCTTCTTTAGTTCTCATGCCTTTAGTTTGTGGTCTGAACTTGTGGAAGGAAATGTAACCTGGTATAGCTGGGGTACTCTCTGCAGCCTTAAACCATGTTTCAGGGACTGCACAAATGTCAGCATCTTCTAAGGTGAGGACTGCTTCTAGTGAGTGCAGTTTCTTGTTTAAACTCCTAGCATTTAGCAACATAACCTTGAGGTTGTTTTTAGAGGTATTTTTACATCGGGAATTTTGTTCTTCTGTCATTGCCTAAAAAAGGCACTATGAAGGTGGCAGGAGCCTTAGCCAGTAACTGAAATCCCATGGATGACACATGAAGACCATCTCTGGCAAAGCATCGAGGTCTGTCAACCTTGTCATCCCAGGCTGTCAGATACTGGATCCTCTTTGAATTGCACCAGAAACTAAGCCAATTGTTGAAGTCAATCACTTTTTGTTTGTAAGCAGCCGCGGTGGTGCAGCGGTAGCGTTGTCGCCTCACAGCAAGAGGTTCTCCCGTTTGATTCTCGGCTGGAGTGCCTTCTGTGTGGAGTCTGCATGTCCTCCCCATGGTCAAGTTGCGTTTGAAAGACATGCATGAATGGGTGTGCCTTCGTTGAAGGTTGGGCGTCGAGCTGGCACCGTAAAAATTTACTGCCAGTCATTAGCGGACCGGAGTTCTGCTGTGGCGACCCCTAAGCGGGAAAAGCTAAAAGAAGAAGAAGACTGAGGTAGCATCCTAGGTGAAAGTAAAATGCTGCTTAAGGCTAGGGGGATACCTGCCTGAGACACATAAGAGAGCTCAGTCATGTCTCTCTGCGTATTATCTAGTGAGGTACATCTCAAGTCGTTCACACCAACATGGACCATGATGGAGTCATAACAGTGCATGTTGAGATTCTTGAATGTGTGTGTGATGTGGCAGATCCTGGCAGCTGACAGACAGCTGACTGTGACTTTTTCCTTATTCACCCTGGTGAGAGTGACATCTGTGTGTCTCAAAATTGAGTCGCCTATGACTAAGATTTTTTTTTTGTGTTACACCTTAGGGCTTCACTGATGAGACACTGGTGTGTGATATTTTATGTGTACTATATTTTGCAGAGAATGTATTATGTGAATCGTGCTTGTGTTTGGGCGGTTTCTGATGTTTTGGTAAGCTTCTGTTAAGGACCTCCGCATATGTAGGTTTACGTTGTTGGTTTTGTAGGTGCAGGAGGTGAGGCGAGGTGTGCATGCTGACAACCTGCTTAATATCAGAAGAACTGACTGGTGAGTGAGAGAGCCTGGATTCTAGGTTCTTGATACAGATGCAGCTCTCACATAATGAATTTGTGTGGACTAGAAAAAGTGGGTTATCAGTGTACATGAGGCAGTTGCTACATTGCCTCAGGATGCCCATGTTGACCAGGCTGGCTGTAGGAACTGTGGGATATTGTCCATCCATAATGCTAGGTAAGTTGATGTGGTCAGAGATTTTTTTATCTTTTGTATATATCCTGGACTCTATATTATCTTCTGTATTTTCTTCATTTGGTATTTGTCCACTTGTATATTGCAGGTATGCCTGTTATTATATCTTGTTAATATTTCTTGTATAGTTAACATATTGGTTGTTTTTTTTTTTCTGGAACTTTTCTCCTCAAATATCCACTGAAAATGGATCATTGACCCAGTTGGACTAACCTGGTCAACAAAAGACAAACAAACAAACAAACAAATAAATACATATATAAATAAAACAGGGAGAGGACAGGGAGGACAAGGGAAAGTAGAGGACAGGAGAAGTGGACAAAAAATATAAAGGGCTAGCAGGTAGCATCTGTCTTGGTACCCCAGGAGCTTCGTTGAATGCATCACCCGAAAGTGAGGGACAATTGTAAGAACTCACTGATGGAGCACCATCAGAGTTCTAAGGGAAAATGTGTAGGCAGAAGTGTTTGCGTCTATAACCACCAATGGTGCCCACTGCTGCTTGGAAGTGTGCGATACACAAACAAGCGCAAGCCCACGCAAATGCGGTGCTTATGTATCACATCAGAGCAAACTGATTTAAACAAATTAACCAGTAAAAAAAGCTCAAAATGGAGCCTTGTTCCAGCAACCTTCAACCAGATGAGTTCTAACTGCAAACGTCTGCCACTAGTATGCGGGGAAACCCTCTCCAATAAAAGATGTCCTGGTTTAGTGCTCACCTTACACAAACAGGACTAGATTCAGCAGGTCTGAATCAAGTCTTTGCTACAGCAAACAAAGTGCAACAATTTCAGAAAAAAAGTTCAGATAAGCAATGATATGGTAAAAATGCAGTTCAAAAGTGCAATAGACAGTGAGAATGCTACTTAAGTTTTGCAGAGATCAGCAGATGCCATGGATTGATCAGACAAATACAGCAGAGTAGTAGCTGGTCACCAAACTCTGTGGAGCTTTGCTAAAACAAGTGCAAACCCGCACAAACATGCTGCTTATGTAGCAAATGAAAGCAAACTGATTTAAATAAATTAACCAATAAAAAAGCTCAAGGTAGTTCACTGTTCCAATATGAGAAATCTGACCCCTGTGATTAATAGGTGTTACCTGGGCTGAGATGGTTAGCGTTGCATTCACAATTTTAAATATTGTATCTATAATTAAAGTCTTTGTTAATCTTCTTTCCTCAACTCCAGAAGAAACATGAAATTTTGCAGAAATCACAGTGTAGAAAAATGCAAAGCTGTATACTAACAGAAATTAAGAAGAATTAGATGAACATATTTATTTTCTTTCTTTGTGGCTCTGAGTTTTATTAAAAGGAAAGACATTTCCATCCGAAAACTAATCTTAAAAGGCATGCCTTTGTTCAGACTCAAGGCTATACTATTTATCTGAGGTGTGATGCTGGTAATCTGTAACCGATAAGGCACATTTAAATGCAATTGTTTTCTTAATGGCCCTGTAGTTGAGATAAGTGACCTAACTTAATTGCTGTGCCTCTGTTAGTAGCTGTTGTGATGTAACAGATGAGACAGATGTAGGAAAGAAAGACAGACATAAGTATTAAATGGTGCTTCTTCTATCTGTAAAGCGTTTAGTCTTGGATTACAGGGAAGAAAAACACATTTTTGGAAAGAAAAAATTGACTTTTGGGTGGAGTTCTCTTAAGAAAAAGAATCCATTATGTTATGGGTTTGGTTTATATTATGAATGGTAATATTAATATTAAAGGCACATTTCCATGCTACAACTGTAATTATTCTAGCTATATTCTGAAAAGTAATACATTTATATATTCAATTTCTCATAAGGATTATGTTACTGATTTTATGCCACTTCTCACACCAGCAATCTTTTTTATATTGCTGGTCATTGAGCTTCATAGCGTTTTTATGTAGGAAAAAAATGAACAAGTAAAGGACCATGATTATGATATTAAAAATGTTTAAAATGTTAGAATATATAATGTAGAATGATGCACAGTATGTTTTTCAATTTAATTCAATTCATCTTTATTGTACTAGAGACAGCTTCACAAAGTACAATGACATTCTTATTCTGCAGTCCAACAACAGTATATAAAAATAACAATTAACAAGAAGAAGTAATCTAAGACAACAAATAAACAATAATATAAGTACCAATATCAGCAAATATATATAACTGTGCGGAAGAGTACATTTGTGCAAAAAGAGCTCAATTCCCTGCAAGTGTGAACCAACCTGCAATACTGGAGGGGTAGGTAGTACATGAGTTTTACTAAACAATCTAATAGCTTGAGGTATAGAACTGTCTTTCAGCCTGATTGTCCTGGTTGCCATGCTTTTTTAACGCCTCTCTGACGGTAGCAGCATAAACAGTTTGTGCCGAGTGTGGACAGTGTCCATGAAAATCCTGAGCATATCTAAACGATCCTTTCTTGGTTTCTTACTGGAGTTGATTGGTAAGAGAAGTTTTATTTGAATTTATATTGTATTTGTTATCACTGGTTTTCACTGTAGGTAGGAAGGGACTGCTTGTTAACAAGATTTACTTTGATTTATATTTTGTTGTTTTACCTTTAATTTCACTGTTGGTTGTTAGAAAGGGATAGGTTTTAGACAGGCAAGCTCTAGCCACTCCAAGGGGTCTAGACAGCTATAAATTTACAGACTGCAGAGACGAAAATCCAGAGCATATCTAAACAATCCCATCATGGTTTGTGATGCATTTATCTTGATTGTTAAAAAGAAGTGCTACTGTGAGCGAAAGTGAGCGACATAAAGGAATTACAACTTTTGTCTGGCTTGTAGAACTTGTATGGTCAGAATAACTTACTGTACTTTATTTAGTTGTATATTACTGGTGCAATTTTTATGTCACAGAAGTTGATTTAAGTTCTCTTTGAATTCTGTGGTACTGATTTTGGTTATTCTTTTCTTTTACAATATTTTATTCATTTGACGCTACATATGGATTCCTTAGATGAGTATGCGATTAACAATTTGCTAATACACAAATATGTTGTACAGTGTAATAAATGCTATGCATATTTAAAGGCAACAGCTGATAACACTGGTCACCTGCGTTCCTCATGTGAAAAGTTGGATGATTTGCTTACCATTGTTAGAAGTAAATCTAGACTTAATGATGATGATTGCAATTGGCATGGCTTGGAGAACTGTTGTTGCTTATATTAATGACTAAAGGGGTGTGATAAATAATGTTAGGCAAAGAACAAATAGAACACATTTAAGAAATGAAGCATCTGTTGTCTGCAAAGAACATTCAACTCCTATGAAACATGATGATGCCCCTGAGAACTATGGAATTGTGGATGCAAGTACTCAGCAATCTGAGGATCCAGTTTGTTTAGAAGGAAACAAAAAAGAAAGGAAGGAAGAAGGTCACAACAAATAACAAGGAAGAAAAATAAACTGACTAATGACTGTAAAGGAAAGAGAATACGTAGTAAAAAGGATTCTGCTTTGTTATGTAACACACAGGTTACAGGGAATGAAGATATCTGTCTATCAGAAAACCCTCAGTTTACAGAAAAAGGCATCACCTTTCCAATGGAAAAGGTAGAAAAAGAGGCAAGCGGCAGGTGAAAAGAAAGAAATCAAAACTGAACGTGGAAGGACTGAAGAACATTACTGTTAGAAACAAGAAGAGAAAGACAGATGCTGACTGCATGGCTCAAGCTGTGGATTTACAATAGCAGCTGGATGAGAATTTAATATGCAATGAAAACAGTGGAATTAATAAGACTAATAGTGATGAAGATCTAGCCGTCATAACAATTCATAGAGCAGATATTACTGTATTAGAAGCTGAAGATTCTTCAGAGCTGGCCAGCAAAGATATTCTTGTAAATGGAGATTCAATTATTAGAGGAACTGATACTTATATCTGCAGAGATGATAATGAACATCGAACAGTGTTATGCTTGCCAGGAGCGAAAATAGAAGATGAGAGACAAGTCTTGGAATGCCTTAATGTAAGGAAGTATGGATCTGTTTTTATTCATGTTGGCACAAATGATGTCACCTGCAAGGATTCTCTGACTGTTAATCGGGAACTGACAGCCCTCCTAGATAGTATTGCTTGTACTGGTGTTAGGACATATTTTTCACAATCACCTATAGAAAGGATAGTCAGGTCACTGTCAATGAAAAGATTTTTTTGGGGGTAAATACCTACATGGAAAAAAATGTCCTGTTTTAAAAAATGGAAACTTGTAGCGCATCCAAGCCTTGTTTTGAGCACACGCGTGTTCAGACAGGATAGTGTGCATTTGTCTAGATCAGGGAAGAGAATTTTTGCATCAGATATTTTGCAATATTTGACAAACACTATGCAGGATTTTTGTCAGGTTGAAAATTTAACAGCCCACAGACAGCAACATTTGATGCATCTCTGATGGTTGTTAATGCTAAGAGCATTAATAATACTTTTTTAATTGTAAAATTTGCTGCATTCCCGCAAGACTGATGTTGTTATTATTTGTGAAACATGGTTAAAGAACTGGAAACCAGTTCTGTCAGGGTATAAATGTTTTTACTGTAACAGACATTCTAACAAAAATCAGGTGGAGGTGTTATGACAGAGATTAAAGATAGCTATGAGACCTGTGATTATTACATGTTCAATGATAACACCAATACTATAGACTGTTTAACTGTGACAATAAAGACAACCCTGGAACATACAATTGTTGGAGTGTACAAACCACCAAAGTCAAGTGCAGATGACTTAGAGGAATTCATACATTACTTGCATGAAACACGGGAGGTAAGAATAATATTAGCTCAGGGCTTAAATTTACCAGAAACAGACTGGAATAATATTGACTCAACAACGTTAGTAAGGAAATTATTCACAGCATATATTCAGGAACAACAATTGCTTCAGACTGTAAATAAACCTACCAGGGGACGTACTACTAGACATTGTTTGTGTTCCCAAAGAAATTACTGTAACTTCAAGTCAAGTTTTATCACCACTGATGTGCAGTGAGCATGGGGTTATAAAGGTTAATTTGTTGCTAGATAATTCTGCCAAACTGAAATCTAAGCCAGTGCACAGAAGGTTAATTACAGATTATATGGAAGCAAAACAGTAAAACTAACTGGAGTGATGTGTTCACAGGAAAAACTGCAGATTGAATGTGGAAAGTTTTGAAAGAGAAATGTTTGAGTGCAAAAAATCAAAAAAAAAATGTTTAACATCAGGATCTAGGCATACATCAGGGGATATATTTCCATAAGAACAAGATATCTGATTAAGGTGAGAAACAAAAAATATAAGAAATTAAAGAGAGGTCAAACTACAACTTTGAAACTGAAATAAACAAAGTGGACAAACAGATTGCACATAGTGTGAGGCAATATCAAGAAAAAATTGAAAAAAAATTCTATAAAGATATTGAGCATAATAGGAAAAGTTTTTATAGATACTTAAGACGTGGAAGGAGTAAACACACACACATTGATAAACTGTGTGCAGATTCTAAAATGTATTCTCTGACACAACAGATTATAGATATATTTACAAAATCTTATGCAAAACAGTTTGGCTCTACAGATGGGGTGGTACGTTGTCCTAATGACATCCAGGTAATCCCAGATACTGGAATCAAATAAAGATTATATTTAAAAATAACTGCACAAACTGGATCCAAACAAAGCACAGGGAGGAGATGGAATTAGTAACAATGACCCGAGAACACTTCAGCAAGAACTTACAGTACCATTATATCAGTTATTCACTAGGCCATATAACTATGGGGAGATTCCTCAAGATTGGAGATATGCGCTTATTAAACCTGTTTTTAAGGGAAAGGGGAGTAGGACAAACCCATAGTTTTATAGACCCTTAAGTCTACTTTCATGTTGTGGAAAAATAATGGAGAAGGTAATATTGGATAAGTTATTGTCAGAACTGGATAGGTTGGGACTTGAAACCATATATCAGCATGCATATGTTGAAAATAGATCTATTACCACCTGTAACATGATGTTCTATAACAATATAATAGCAGCTATGAATGAAAAATTGTGCTGTGATGTAATTTATATAGATTTAACTTCAGCATGTGACAGGGTCATACACAAAACACTGATCAATAAATTAGTACGACTAGGTATTGATGTACTCATGATAGGATGGATAGGTGCATGGCTTACAAATAGGACATGGCAAGTATCATACAGCAACTGGACAGGCAAAATCTTTGGTTATAGTCAGGGTGTCCCACAGGGCTCTGTCCTAAGCCCTTACTTGTTTAGATTGTATCTTTCAGACCTAAGTTTTTCATCTGGGGTTTTCTACAGTCTATATGCAGACGACCTGAACTTGGATAAATTGATTACTGATAAAGTCTAGGAAATCAGAAAATAATGAAGTCATTGTTTGTTAGTTAGATTAGACCCAAACTTGAGTATGGAATAAGAATATGGAAACCCTATAAGAAAACAAGCATGAGTAAACTGGAAAGAGTACAATGGAAATATATCAAAAGCATCCATGGATGTGAAAATTTTAATTATTATGAAAGACTAAACTATCTGAACTTGTACAGTGTCTCTTACATGTATCTAAGAGGAGAGCTTATTCAGGTATATAGGGCATACACTAAATTGGCCCTAGGTGTGAGTGTGTGCGTGTGTGTGCCTTCTGTGGAAGGTTGGGCGCTGGGCTGGCAACTCGACACCGTAAAACTCCACTGCCAATCATGAGCGGACAGATGATCCGCTGTGGTGAACCCTAACCGGGAAAAGCTGAAAGAAGAAGAAGAAGAAGAAGAAGAAGAAGAAGAAGAAGAAGAAGAAGAAGAAGTGACAACTACCTCTGGGAATATTTTGGGTTAACAAAAAGTACTAGAGAATCATCAGACAACCTCTGTAGAAGATTCTATAGGAATGAGAAGTGTACTAATTGGTTCTCTGACAGAGTAGCTGATGCATGGAACAGACTACCAAATTAAATTAAAGCAAATACTAGTTTAGATATTTTTAAGAACAGCAGGTTGGGTGTCGGGCTGGCAACTCGGCACCGTAAAATCCACTGCCAATCATGAGCAGACCAGAGTTCCGCTGTGGCGACCCCTAACCGGGAAAAGCCGAAAGACATACAGCCTAAATACTTATTATGGGAACAAATGTTTTGGTATATTGGCAAGCTAGAAGGGGATTAATGCTTGTGCTTGAAATATTTGTATGTATGATAATATTTTGAGCCCTCCTAAAACTCTTTTGGTGTAGATGTCCTCCAATGCAGGAAGTGTTACTCCAATAATGTTTTGCTCAGTTTTTATTACTCACTACAGAGCCTTGTGATATGTATTGTACTATTACCAAACCATACTGTAATAGCATGGGACAGAATGCTCTCAATTGTACATCTGTAGAAGTTGCTGAGGATGGTGTTGGGCATGCCAAACTTCCTCAGCCTTCTCAGAAAATACAGTTGCTACCAGCTTTTCCCTAACAAGTCTGTGATGTTACGAGGCCAGGTAAGGTCCTCAGAGATGTTAATACTGAAAAACTTGAATGTAGCCACTCTTTCCACCTCAGAGTCGCCAATATACAATGGAAAGTGCTGTCCTTTATTCCTCCATGTATCAATGATCATCTCTTTTTTTTTTGGCTGGTATGAAGCAGAAAATGAACATCAGTTTAAGAGGTGGTGATTTATCGGATGCTGCAGAATGAGCGACAATGAGTTCAATTATTAGATTAAATGCTACGAAGTTTCTGGGGCTGAATGGTGCTTTGAGTATTACACCAGTGTTAAAGGAAAAAACCTTAATAACATGATGGGCTGTCCATTGTCACGTGATATCTGATTTTTAATATAAATTTATTTTTTATGAGTTTTTATTATATATCTGAAGAAGTGCATTGGTTTGACACCTAATACATGTTTATTGAATAAAGATCTTGGAGTTTTGACTGTTGGCATGTGTTCCAATTTTTTTTTAAATTCTGTTTATATTGACATTCTTGAATGCAGTTTGCTTCTTTATCCAAATTTTTCTTGAACTCTTCTTGGACCTGAGTTGGTATTCGAACCCAGGACATCTGGGAAACAGTCATGGCTAAACCCATGTGCCCCAGAGCTTGGTAACAAACTGTACAATTTTAACTGAATACTATTATTTTGTTTTGGATGCAAACTGTATTAATTTCATTGATGAATGATTGAACCATTTGTTGCAGTTTTTCTCCTTGTCTGGTTTATTTCAAAGTAATTGCAGGATAAATGTATGAATCCACTTCAGATATAAAATAAAGGCAAAATAAAGTATTTAATAAGTATTTCAGGTTTAAATCAAAATCACCAGCAATAAATACTGTCTATGACCTATATAAAAAGTAATAAAAAAGCTGTAAACTGAAAAAGTTACACTCAAAGAAGTTGTCTATCTGCACCTGTGTTATAATAGTTAAAATTGTGCAAATAAATATGATTCATAGTGAAATGTAACTTTAAAAAGTGCCCATAAGGGTGTGTTTGCA
Organism: Protopterus annectens; assembly: GCF_019279795.1. Classification (NCBI taxonomy): domain Eukaryota; kingdom Metazoa; phylum Chordata; order Ceratodontiformes; family Protopteridae; genus Protopterus; species Protopterus annectens. The sequence continues at coordinate 358,272,424 of NC_056744.1, forward strand.
AAATGTTATGTGGTTCTGACTTGCCTTACAGTTGCTATCATGTTGATAAACAGTGTGGACTCAGCCAGACTATCTCCCAAGTATCTGTATCTTTCCATCAAGTTTGGCAGTCTTTGCTATGAATATTGAACTCAAGATCACCTAAAGAAAGAGGAGCCAAAAAATAATTCAAAACTACTACAAGATCATTGGTGGAATTTGCAACATAACGAGGATAAACTGAGCACAAACCCAAGGGAAAAAAGCTTTCATTAACCACAACTGTGTTAAATGAGTGAATTTGGGGCCAAATGGTTGAAGCTGTAAGATGAGGAGTAGTTGCAAAAAACAAGCAGTGTAATATGCAAAGAAACCAAAAGACAGCAAACAATGCAGGTGTTGAAAATCATGCACACAGACAAAACAGATGTTGCATTCTGGACTTTGCAAAACTTTATTTACAGCTGAGAAAGTCATCATGACTTCCACGTTATTACTTATTCTGCAGTGACATTGCTACTCCAGGGCAGTTTGGCAGAAAAATGGAATCCATGGTAACAAAAATTCAGTCTTTACAACATTGCTTCTGGTATAGCTGAAAACAGTAAAGGATTACATTCCTTCATCTAGCTGGAAATTATGTCATTAGGGTATTTTTTCATACATTTAATCTAACTAAATAGTAGCAGTCTGATTTAGCTGCTATAAGAAAGTTTAAGCAGTTCTGTGAGCCAAGAAAGACTTGTAATATATTTATAATTTTTTTTGTTAAAAATTAGGGGTCACAAAACTCTGTTGATGCCATGTGACTGAACTGAGTTACAGAGCCAAAGATTACATTTTGAGATAGTCATGACTCATTGCAGAGAGAACATAGAATTACCTGTAGTATCAAAAACAACAAAGTGAAATGCAAACTACTGTCAGTCTGAATTAATTTTGCACAAAGCTGTGACTGTGTATACAACAGCACAACTAACTAGCATACAAATAAAACAGCTAGATGAGGATCTTTATGTGTAGAGAATTAAAATGAAGCTGCTAACACTAGACAGGATAATTCTGTCAAAGCACAATACAGTGTGAACATGTTACCATATAGCAACAAAGTTCGGTGTTAAAAAGAGAAGTGCTCAACTGCAATTTTGGTCAAGGCTTAATTATCAGAGTGATAAGATGCCATGTTTAGTGTTTAACAGGTGGTGCAGGAAGTGTGGATTTCCTAACCATTTTCCCCTGGTTTGAAAATTTAGAGAAAAAAGAAGAGGACTGAAAATATTTGCTATGATTAATGGAAATAAACTGCTGTTCTATTACAGACCTAAATAACTCTGTGACGGAAGCAATTGTTTTCAGTCTATTAAATTTCCTAATGAATGCTGGTAATGTAGGTGAAGTACATCTGTTTTGTGACTGGGCACAGAAACTCATTAATGTTGCCTATATAAAAAAAAAAAAACACTGGACTTATAAGTTGCTCATAAATGAGAAAAGTCTCCATTTAAGCTGGATACTAAATCAGAATGCAATATCATTACTAAGAATACATTCAGAGGACTGGTTTGAAGAGCTCTTTGTCAAACTGAAACCACTGAGCCACAAAAACTGTCTTGTATGCATACAAATAAAGATTACAATTTACTGTTTCAAGTTGTATGAATACAACAATCAAATATCTCAGACTACCTTGTGAATAATTGGGCGTGATTAAGTGAATCTGCAGTGTGCATGTGAAGGTGCAGAACACTTAAACATGCCATGTAGTCAACATGATTCATGGACTTACAAATTACATGATTTGCATGACAGTAAAGTAAATGACTGAGCTGTGTTGGGAGCATGATTCGCTTATTTGAAAAACAGATTATTTACAAGACCAAATAGCATTAGTTCACATATTTGTGAGGCTAAACATTTGCATATTTGTGGAGTAGAATGTGTTACACCAAACAAGCAAGCAAGAAAAGTGCAAAATATGCAATGATTATGCAAAGCAAAGTCCATGCAAAAATATTAACTTTAAAATTATCATTTGGTATTTTTGGATAATATTCTCACTTATTTACTGGACTTAACAATTTATTACGATAATTTACCTATAATGCTAAACAAGATTTGGAGTAAAAAATGCTAAAATATGCTACTGTTAGGATGATAAGATGAAAAGAAAAAAGTTACATTACTCATTCAATGTACTCCACTTTCCACATGTAAAATCAGGACATGAGGACTGTTGTTCAGATCCAACAAAGTGCTTGTGCCAAACCCACTACACAATAAAATACGGGAAATAATTAACTCGGCATCATCAATTATAAAGAAAAGGAACTGTTACATAATCTGTAGCCTCAGAATGTTATATGTTATCGAGTTTATGGTTAATAACTGTCAAAACCGCAATATGTTGTGAAAGAATAACAGAGTAAACATTATGACAATATTTTATTTATCTGTTTTATTTTAGTCTGTTTACAGGGGTAGCACACTGATTTCAACAGAACATTTGCAGGCACAGCCCTGGTGAAGAAATTCACAAAATATAAACCAGAATTAATTTGCAAACATGTAATCAATGACAGAAAGCATAGAGTCGAGCAGGCAATTGAAACAATGAGCAAATATTACTAACAGAGTAGAAAAATAGAGTATTTATTTTAGTTGTAAATATGGAAGGTAAGTAGCAGGTGAGAACAGAGGACTGAAGTAGGGGTGAAGTTGGGCGGGGGAGAGTCAGGTGACGTATCCAGTGGAAAAGTACTTGTAGTCAGATTTTTGATGCAGGTGTCTTTTGAGTTGTACTCTGGAAGAGGGGAAGAGGCTATTCCTTTTGGGTGAGGGGAAGGGATTGCCAGAGTTAGGGTGCAAAAATGGAGGAAGAAAGGTTGGTAGAGTGCAGTTTGGTTTTAGGGGGTCTGCAGTGAGGGAGTTAATTGGGAAAGGTTATAGTAGTGGTTTCTCAGTAAGAAGTGGGAAGGCTTCTGGTTGATGTAGTCTGAAAAGTAGAGACCCTTGGGGGTAGCTCAACTCTGTATATGAATGAGAGTCATTGGGCTTTGGAGAGGATGATGCAGCAGTGTTCCTGGTTAGGGGTGGAAATTAATTGGCAGATATTGGTTTCAGTGGATTGTAGATTGGAGGATTTTTTTAGAGGTCGTGGATATGATGGGGAACCCGTATTCAAGATGAGCAAGGATAACAGCTTTTCCTATTGGAGCTCTAACAGTCCTGCAGAGAAATTGATATAATCTGTCAATTTTCATTCTATCCTCAACTGTTGGGTTCAGATTCAATCCTTGGATCTGCGTCAGCCATTACTTTATCTCATGGACACCAAAAAGCTCTTGAGCTCCTCCCTTACCCATAACTCATCAACCCCTCGCAAACCTCAGATCTCGTTTGCTGCTTTTGCAAATAGGATGTGCTTCCCTTCATCTCTTGAGCAAATTTTCAAGATTATTAGTTTTTTTTCAATTTTAACTTCTTAAATACTTTCTCTCTCTCTCTCTCTATATATATATATATATACATCTCTATATATTTTATATATATATATATATATATATATATATATATATATATATATATATATGTGTATATATATATATATAGAGAGAGAGAGAGAGAGAGATGGATTCCCATCACAAGCTCAAAGTTTCAAAACTTCAAACTGCAAATAGTTGAAACCATAGGACTGAAGTTTTGAAACTTTGAATGTTTTTAATGGAGATCTCTGTACAAGACGGAATGGGAAATTTACCATTTTCCTCACTGTAGTGCGATCTTGGAGTTAGTATATTTATTTAACAATGGGTTTGGGGGCTGCAGGGGAGCTTGCCCCCCCCTACATAAAGTTACATTTTTTAATTACAATTTCAAAGTTTCAAAACACCGATGTTATGGTCTCATCCATTTGCATTTTGAAGTTTTGAAACTTTGAACTTGTAAATTAGATCAATATCTATCTTTCTGTCTATCTATCTATCTATCTGTCTATCTATCTATCTATCTATCTATCTATCTATCTATCTATCTATCTATCTATCTATCTGTCTGTCTGTCTGTCTGTCTATCTATCTATCTATCTATCTATCTATCTATCTATCTATCTATCTTTCTGTCTATCTATCTTTCTGTCTATCTATCTATCTGCCTATCCATTTATCTATCTATGTATATATCCTCCCTGTTTTTTTACACTAGGTGTAATCTCCTTTACCATTGTTGGTTCTTATTCTTATCCTTTTACTATCTATAAAAATATATTTAAAAAAGAGTGATTTTCTTCTCTTTGTCTGTATTTCTATATAGTTCAGGATGTCAGAAAAGAAGAAGTACCAAAATGCTGCCACAAGTTGCCTTTATCAGATGTGCATTCTTTATGTGTTTATTGTCTGGGCAGGGATCACCTTAAAGATGAATACCAAATATGTCATAACTTTAATCCACAGGCCATTGCTGACCAAAAGTATAAACTTATATTGAAGGGGTTACTCCCTACACCTTTCTCTGAAGTTATTGCTGGAGCTCAACCTTCCAAGTCTAAAACTAAGAATACTTTCACAAAATCTTCTAAACCATCAGGATCATCGACTTCTTCATCTTTGGAGCCGCCTAAGAAGAAACACAAATCAGATCCAAAGACTTCCTCTGCAGTTTCAGTGCTGGATCCAACAACTTCCTCTTTGGATCTGAACGTTTTAGATCCACCATCATTACCTAGGGCTAGGTACAGTCCCACTGTTGATCCAGTACCTTCCAGAGTTGCCTCTTCTTTTTTGGAATGCTGACATTCTAGGTGCCAATCCTTGGCCTCCTCTCGATCTTCCAAATGTCTAACCAAAGCTGATATGGATAGGATGATGAGATTTCTCTTAGCACAGATTCAGATAGGAGTTCTCCCAGCTCCTACCCCATTGGGTCCTGAAGCCCATCCTTCTACCACTCCACTGATTACAGTTCCATCTCTGATCCAACTGATTGTTTTGGAGTCCCTGGATCTGGGCATTCCAGGTCCATCTGGTTCAGATCTGAAGTTATTTTTATCTTCATATTTGAAGCTATCTGAGTGCAGCAGCTCCAATGTCTTTGGAGCCAGATGGCTCTCTGAATCAAAGTGCCTCTGTCAGGTCTGATGTGTTGGAGTTCACAACAAAGTCTTCAGAGCCGTTTCTGTCCCTTGGAGCCTTTGCACTGAATGGCTCAGCTCTTACTTTTGCCTCAGGTAGATTGCCTTTGGGGGTAGATGGAAATGATGGGCCAGAAGCCTGGCTTCTTGGATCCATTGTCTTCCTTCTTCTGAGAGCATTCTGTCTTTGAGGTACAGAAGAGACTATTCTCTGCTTCGGCAGAATGGACAGATCCTACCTCCTTGGATCTTTTCTCTGGATCCCAGATGTCTCTGCACCTTGAGCCATGTCATTTATGCCATAGGGACAAGCAGAGCAAAGTCTCCAGACCACCCAGCAGAGTTTTACAATCTCTTCTGATACATCACCAGAGCATTCCACTGAGGAAGTCACTAGGATGAGGAAGTGCAAGAGGAGGCACTTGGACTCCCCTTAGGAGTAGATCACCAAGGATACTAATTTTGATGAAGGAAAAGGGTCCCCGAGGGTCTGAAGCCATATTATCCAGAGACATTCTTCAGATCCTTAAGCACAGAGGTGGTTGGTCCTCCAATAACCCTTCCCCAGAGGAATTAGTATTCATGGAAGTCTTTGCAGCTGGCACGTCTGCCTCCTTGGTTACTCCACGTACCAGTGAGGTCATTGATTTGATCACTAGGTTGGCGTGGAAGGAGCCTGATTCAGTTGAGCCAATTCCCAAAATTCCAAATCAGATTCTGGGTCCACCTGTAGGTAGGTAATTCTGAAGTATGGGGATGCCCGTAAATGCTACGGTCATGGCAGTGGCTGCCAACAAGGAACTTGCTGAGCACTATTCCTCTGTCTATCCACGTAACAGGGAGTCTAGGGAAATGGACAGATTTGGGAAGTGTGTGCATGTTTCAGCGACCTTTGCCCTTAGGTGGTTGAACTACTTGGCACACTTTACAAGACTACAAAGGAACTTGATCAAGGAGCTTCCAAAATCCCTTTCAGGGACGACTACTGATGAGGATCAGTCTTCTGTGACCTCATAGTTGTCTATCCTTTAGTTTTATTTCAAATTTGTCCATGAAGCTTATCTCACATATGCAGCTGAAGGTGCCTCAAGGGCGTCAGGTTCAGGCATTTCCATCAGTAGGCATACTGGATGCACTTGTGTGACTTTGCAGAGCCCTTCAAGTTCTTGCTCATCAATGCATCCTTTGACGGCAGTTTGTTGTTTGGCCCAAAAGTGAAGGACACATTCTCCAGGTGTGAAAAATATGGAAAGACCTTCTCTGCAGTAGGCATACATTTTTTGATTCCTCAAAGATCTTTTTCTAGGAATCAACAAGGTGGTCAAAAAATGTGGTTCAGGAAGACCATGATCCATGTGGAAATAGTTCCCTGAGAGGCAGAGTGGGGAACTCAAATGGATGACAATGCCCACATGGCAGAGGAGTCCCACAGAACCAAAGGTCCAGAGGTTCTTTCTCCAGTAGATCCTATCAACACTCCTGAAGGGGTGCCCAATTGTCCTCCTCTGGTGGAAATCTGGGATTGATTATTCCTGCTCCAGAGAGCCTGGCTAGACATAACAAAAGATACTTTGCTGCAGAAGATTATTTCTAGGGCTTATATAATTCCCTTTTATCTCCTGCCTCCATTTGTATGAAAGCTTCCTGATGCTCCATCCAAACAGACGAAAGCAGCAGCACTAGAAATACTAAACCTGCTAGAAAAAAAGAGTCATCCAAGAGGTGCTACCAGACCAGACAGAGTCTAGAACTTACTCAAGATTCTTTTAGTGCCCAAGAAAACAGATGACTAAAGACCAATTTTGGATCTCAGTAACTTAAACAAGTCAGTCCAACACACAAAGTTTCAGATGGTCATGGTCCAGTCCATTCTGCCCTTTTTGGACAAAGACAACTGGATGTGCTCAATAGACCTTCAGGATGCGTACTATAACATAGAAATGAGCATGCCATCCAGTAGGTGTTTACGCTTCTGGCTGAGAGCCAGTCACTACCAGTTCAGAGCACTGCCCTTTAGCCTCACCATAGCCCCTAGGGTGTACACCAAATACATGGCAGTGGTAGCCGCTCACTTAAGACTGCAGAGATTCCGAGTGTTTCCATACTAGATGACTGGCTCATTACCACCCTGACCAAGCATCTGTTAATAAGAGTAAGAAATGAGATACTCCAGGCTTGTACTCATCTGGGGATAACCATAAATTACAAAAAGTTTCAGTTATAACCGACTCAAACATTCCTCTCTCAAGAGTACAGACTATCAAATTCCAGGTCAGGAAAATAATTTGCAGCAGCAAAATTTTAGTTCAGTTGTTTCTGCAATTTTTGGGGTCAATGTCAGTGGCCATAATTTTAGTTCCTCTAGCAAGATTTAATATAAGAATTCTTCAATGGATGTTAGCAAAATAGTGGTTGAGTCTTTATCAACACGTCAGCACAAATAAGAATCATTCAGGCATACAAGAGATACCTTTGGTGGTGGATTCGGTCATATTAGGCTCTACAAGGATTTACTTTCATCCTTCCTCAGCCCAAGGCTGTAGTGACCATGGACACTTCCCAGATTGGGTGGGGGAGCAATTCCTGAGGAAAAGAGTCCAAGGCACTTGGTCCCTTGAAGATGCCAACATGCATATCAATGTCCTGGAAATGAGAGCAGTGTTCTTAGCACTGCAAGCATTCCAAGACTCTGTCCCTTTTGGGATAATTGCAATCTAAACAAACAACATGTCAGTAGTTTGTTACATCAACAAACAAGGAGGAACCAGGTCTTACCCCTTGTGTTGATAAGCCCTCAGAGTGTGGCAATGGCAATTTCTTCCAATCGCTTTCTGATAGCAATGCACATTCTGGGAAGTCCAATATGATAGCAGACAAACTGAGCAGGTCCATTCTACTTCCTCATGAGTAGTAGCTCAACAAGAAAATGACAGATATGATTTTCTAGCAATGGGGCCAGCCTTGCTGGGATCTTTTTGCATCTGCCCTAAACAAGAAGTGCAGCAACTTCTTTGCCCTGATCCCTCCACCTGGGGAATGACTGAGGGATGCCCTTCTCCATGATTGCCACCCCAGTCTTCCCTATGCCTACCCTTCAACTCCCCTAATTCCCAAATTTCTACAGAAAGCTGTCAGATTGAAGATCAAAGTCATCTTCATTGTACCTTACTGGTCTTGACAGATTTGGTTCTCCTTCCTTCTGGCCTCATCTACTTTACCCACCTTGGATTCTGGACCTGATTCCAGACCTCCTGTCTCACCCAACAGGCATGATTCATCCAGATGTCTCAAACCTCAGGCTAACAGCATGGTTTCTCCAATTCCTTTAATAGCCAGACAACTGATGCTCTTTTCCCTTGTCCATCGCATACTTTTATCTTCCCATAAGGGTTCTACAATTAAACTTTACAGAACTATATGGAAAAGGTTCATTTCTGGGGCAAAGCAGAAACACATTGACCCCTTCTCAGCTCCTGTAGAAAGTGTTCTTGAATTTTTGTCAACAATGTTTAGTGAGGGAGCGAGCTCCTCCACACTTAGGGTTCAGTTAACAGCAATCTCTAATTTTCATATTGGATTTGAGAATTGTCCCTTTGCTTTATATAAGCTTTGTAAAGCTTTTTTAAGAGGAACCCTTCTTCTGTGATCTCCATTTAAAGATACTACCCCACCATGGGATTTAAATTTAGTGCTGCAGGCCTTAATTCATTCTCCCTGTGAACCAGCAGCTAAATGTGATCTTTATTTCCTGACCTTGGAAACTATCTTTCTAGTGGCCATTGACTCTGCTAGAAGAATTTCATAACTTCAAGCATCATCCTCTAAATCTCCCTACTTCATTTTTCGTAAGGATAGGATAACATTATGTACGGACGCTTCTTTCCTTCCTAAGGTGGTGCCACTGTCCAGTAATAACCAGTCCATTATTGAATCTTCTTTCCCAAATTTGCAAAAAAAGGTGAATATATGTTACATTTATTGGATGTCCACAGACAATTACACTTTACCTACATAGAACAAAAGAGATTAGAAAGACAGGTAAATTATTTGTGCCCTTCACAGATTCTGAATTGGGAAAATCAGTTGCAAAGGTAAGTTCAGCCAGATGGCTGACAGGTTGCATATCATTTATCTACAACAAACTGGATTTATCCTTACCAAAACCTTTAAGAGTTTATTCAACTAGGTCCATGGCAACGTTTTCAGTATTCCTGTGTAAGGCTTCCATGGACAACATATGTGCAGCTGCAACTTGGGACAATCCTCAAACCTTTATTACTCATTCCAATTAGATCTGGTCTCATGGGAAGAGCAGCCTTTGGCTCAATTGTGCTCAGGAATATCCTTCCTTAGATTCCACCCAGGAATTTAGGTAGCTGTGGAATCTGTCCCAACAGGTGAGGATAGAATGAAAATTGACAACATCAGATAAAGAAGTTATCTGCTTACCATAACATTCTATCTGTGTTTTCCATTTTCATTCTTCCTCAACTCCCCAACTACGAACACCTAACCTTTTTCAGTATGGATTTCTGGAAGAAAAAGAGATTATTAGGACACCACTGTCCTTCATATTCAGCTCCAGATATGGCTTGTTATGCTAGGATTTTTATAGCAGTTCTTTCTAGTTTATGTAAAACAGCAAACAAGATCTGAGGTATGTTAGGGGTTGGTGCATTATGGGTAAAGGAGGAGCTTGACAGCTTTTTTTGTGGTCTCGAGCTAAAGTAAAGGCCGAGTTGGATCCAAGGATTGGATCTAAACTCAACAGTTGAGGAAGAATGAAAATGGACTACACAGATAAAATGTTATGGTAAGTAACAAGAATGAAAGAAAACTGGTCTTTTTCCTGGCGTTTTTAATGTGGTTATGGACGTTAGGTGAATGGTAGTTAAAAGATGCGGTTGGTTCTATTTTCAGTAGCAATGATATCTGTGATATTGGAATTTTTAGGAGTTTTTTCAGCTTTTGTGAGGTTCCAAATATAATTTTTATTTCAGAGGGGTTTAAGAGTAACCTACGGTTGTTTAGTCAGGAATTAAGGGGATGGAGGTCAGATTGAAGCAGGGTTTGAATAGCTGGATGTGAAGGACCGGATTAAATGATAGCCATGTCATCTGTGTAAAGAGTGATAGGAAGGTTAGCGAGGTCACAAGGCAGTTTGTTAATAAATATTTAAAACAACAGTGGAGTGAGTATTGAGCTCTGGGGCGCTGGAGGTGACAAGGATGAGTTGATTTTGATGATGAAATACATATTGGTTAAGAAGTATTGGAACCAGGTGACAGTATTAGAGCTAACTTTGATTTCCTGGAGGGAGTGAAGGAGGAGAAGGAAGTGGTCAATATGATAAACGAGTTTGATAAGGGCAATGAGGAGTGGTCATGAAAGGTTTCTTTATCCTTGTTGGAAGGGACTCATCCATAAGTGACCATAATGCTGTCATTGTGCTCTGAATAGCTCAGAATCCATGTTGTTTAAGAGACAGAGAGAGAGAGAGAGAGAAAACAGGAGACAGAGAGGGGGGGGGGAGGTGGTTCTGAAACCTCATGAAATACCAGACAGGCATGGAATAAAGTAATTGGTTACCTGTTTAAATGCAGTCACTATCTCATTTGCATTGACTATTATTCAAAGTACCCAGAAGTCATCATATTATGCAACACATTATTACATTCAGTCATTATGTGGTCAAAAAGGGATGTTTTTATTGTATGGCATTCCTGTCATCTTCATATCTAATAATGGTCCACAGTCTGTTGGTCAAGAATTTTGCTCGTTCTCACATGAATGAGTTTCACCATACTTCTTCTTCAAAGTACCAACAGTCTAATGGACAGATGACAAATGTCAAAAAAAAAAACAAAACAAAACAAAACAAAAAAATTAATGAAGGAATATGTTGCCAGCTGAAGACAGGTCAGTTGTCTAGCTTTGCTTCATTATTGAAATACTCTGTTACAATTGGTTGGACTGCTGCTTTCTGAACTATTGATTGGAAAGGGAATGAAAAACAGTTCCCTATACCATCTCTGATACTTCAAGCAGAGACAATACCAAATGTGAAATAACCTTCATAGAAAGCTCTGAAAAAGTAGGCTATACAATGGCACAACAGCTAAAACATTCTGTATCCTGAAGCCTAGAGTGAAATTGATTGAATTCAAAATCCATTTGAGAAGTACTTGAAGCAGCAAAAAGCTATTGCAGTCAACCAAACTAATGAGCATAGGTCCAATATATTGTAGAAATCAGAGATGGACTGCGGCTTAGGCATAATCAAAGACATCCATACTGGACAGGATTGTTCTCTGCTTGGACTTCTATACCATTAATGGACAGGTATAACCAAAAGTGACTCATTCACCAGATAAAGAGATTGCTCCAGAGATATACAGTTATAAGGACTGTGATACTGTAGCAATCACTACACTGTAAGGATTACAGAATGTGGTCAAAGTACATGAACATAACAGGTGTTCAAAGCTGCAGAGAGACTGGTGTTCAGCCCTGCTGTGGTATTGGAAAAAGATGTGTTTATTTTTAATTGTTTTCTGCACTTCTGTTTTACTACATATCTCTGTAATCTGTACAACTGTTTTTTTCCCACCCACCCGTGCAGTTGTTGTGGAAGTCTTAAATCTTGGTGGCATTGAGTTGCCCACCTCTGGTATAAAGTTGATACTGGACACTCCCCCATCACATTACATCAGCTCATTCTACTGTTTGTAGTGAGAACTTAGTAAAGGCCCGCCCCTTTAGCTTCTGAACCTTGAATTATCTCATTATCTTCTGTCTCTGCACTTTCTTAAAAAAAAAAAATACACCTCTTTCTGCTTCATTTTGCTGTTTGCCATGTTTATTAGTGCTTGTTGGTAGCCTCACTAAACTGATGACAGTGTTCTACTGACTCTCTGCTTTATTTGTGCTGTCTGTTACTGTTGTGATTTGTGAGCTATTGTTTCAAAGCAATCTACTGATTAACTATATTTCGTTGCTATCTGTTGCAATTCATTATTGTTTAACTGCATTTTACTGTTTCCTTGTTTAACTGTATTTTTTATACTGCAAGTGCTATTTTTTAACTATAAGTGATTAATCTGTGCTTCATTGTGAGTCTTTTCTTACTGAGTTCTTAACATTAAATTGAGTAGCACAGTCTAGATACAGAACTGCGGCATCCAGAGCTTCAGCTGCGTGGTTTTAAACCCTTTTTGGGGTATTACAGCTACAAGATAACTGTTTTTTTCCTGCAAAAAAAAAAAAAAAAAAAAAGAAGTTCTGAGCTTATTTTCCACCTTTCCTGTTACTAGAGAAGTCCAGATAAAGATTTGCTGTATCCAGGACTGTTTTGTAAGTTTCTGAGTTCCCCAGACCTTTCTGTGTTAGAATGAAGCCTTCCAGCTTATCAGTATCAGTGGTAAGCACTAGGTAGTCTATCTACCACAAGAGGAGTGTTTTCTGGCTCTGAAATTGTAATTTATTGGCTGTTTGGGCAGTTGTTCTATCCCTTTCAACTTTCTGGTTTAAAAGCTCGTGTTTGCATGGGTTTGCACTTGTTTAAGCTCCACCGATCCTGTTTTGGCATCCTGCAGACTACAAGAGCAACAGAAAGGAGAAAGAGAGACTTTAAATACCTCCATTTTGATTGTTTCTGCTTATACTGCCTTCTGCACTTGATTTGTCATTTTTTCATTTAAATGCATTTATTTTCACTGTATTTGCTTTACTATTGCTACACACTTAAGTGAACTAGCTTGCACTACATTTAAAGTATATTACCGGTGCCAGAAAGTCTGCTCTTCAATTTTTCTCTTAAGATCTTGCTAGATCTCTTCTCTCTTGCACTTTAATTAGCTTATTTACCTAGCACTTCATCAGGCTTTTTGTAGCAATTATTGTAGCACACATAAGTGCTATCAGCACTAGACGTCCTATAAGGAAACAGCTCCAGTACTTAGTAATGATGACCATCCCTCCTGGCATGTCTAAAGGTCAGTTCCCTGTGCTTTCTCCTATTAACCTAGTGAACCTGGGCATTCTAAGGCAGTGTAGCAACTGCCTCATGTACACAGACAACCCTCTCCTCTTACCTCCCAACACTCAGACTTGTGAGAAATGCGGTTATATCTCCAAATTGGAAACCATGCACTCTCCATCCAAGACCGGAATAGCTGGTCAAGAGGAGAAGGTCAACACCTGCACCACACCACATGGAACACATAGCCCTCCAGAACACCCACTATCATAGCCCTCACATAAAAACACAAACCACACACCCACCTTTGCAGAGGGTCTTGATAGAAATCTACCCAAACAGCAAAGATCTCTAAGGCAGAAATGCACTCAACCACAACAACACAGCACAAACCACAAGACACATAGCTCACCTACACAGCGTGCTCCTCAACCTAAGCCTCTAAGACAAAAACAGCTTGCCCAATACAATAATCATAGATGAATCAATAGTGAGGCACACAGATGTCCCACTCACTAGGTTGAATAAGAAGGTAACAGTCAGCTGTCTATCAGGTGCCAGAATCTGACACATAACACTCAGGTCACTCCATAACAAGTACAAGTATGACTCTGTCATTGTCCATGTGGATGTAAATGACCTGAGACGCACCTCCCTGGACTACATGAAAAGAGACATGGTGGAACAATTGGATTATGTGGCTCAGGCAGGTATGACCCCAGCCCTTTGCAGCATCCTACTGTCACCCAGAATGATACCACAGTACAAGCAGAAAATGATTGATTTCAACTATTGGCTAAGTTTCTGGTGTCATTCTAAGGGGATCCAGTATCTGTCTGCTTGCGATGACATGATTGACAGACCTCGATGCTTTGCCAGAGATGTCCTGCATCTCTCACCTCTGGGTTTCCAGGTACTGGCTAAGGCTCTTGCCACCCCTATAGTGCCTTTTTTAGGCAGCGTTCCAAAGACCAAGTTACCACTTATAAATAAATGCAATCTGAGTGTCATGCTGCAAAATGCTAGAAGTCTAAATCTCAAGATGCACTGGCCCGAAGCACTCCTCAAAATAGAGAATATCGACATTTGTGCTGTAATGGAGACCTAGTTTAAAGCAGCAGAAAGCACCCCTGTGCTACCAGGCCATAACTCATTGCACACCTTTTGGCCCCAGAACATGGACTGAAGCTCCAAAGGTGGTGGTGTCTTCATATTCATAAAGGATATGCACACTTCCAGACTAGTAGCCCAGCATAATGCATCTGAGACACCCCAGGTACAACTAACATTGGGTAAGATGGCGACTCAGGTCATAGCCTGCTATAGGTCCGCAACCATGTCCCAAAGCTCTCATTCTACATTCCTAAGCAGCCTGGAAACTATTAAGATCAAACCCAACACTCTCATACTAGGTGACTTCAACTACTCCTCCATCAACTGGGAAAACTACTCATGCACCAATGCACTGGCCCAACGCTTCCTGGAATTCATCAGTTCCAATGCCCTGGACCAGCTCATTCTTATCCCCACTAGAGGAAGCAACATCCTTGACCTGGTTATTACTAACATGGACAACTGTTGCTCTACACCAATGAGTCAATTCCTCCCTGATTAGATCCAACCACAAACTAATCACCATGGAAATCCACATCTCAACCACACCCCCCGCAAAGGTATCCAACATGAAAAACTTCTCCAAAGCTGACTTTGGACTCCTAAAAACAGAGGTGGCTAACTTCACAGCACCCATGCCAATGGAAAATAGATGCATAACTGCCAAATCATACACCAATGCACTGTATAAACACGTACATAAATGCATGGAACTAGCCATACCCAACAGAACCAAGACGCCCTCCTCCAAAAAAAGGTAGCCAATCTGCTGGTCCCCTGCCATTAATAAACTCTACAACAGAAGGACGAAATTGTTGCAGAAAAAGGTGAAGTCCCAAGACTGAAAATATTCCCTTATCAGCCTCAACAAAACAGTTGAGATCCCTCATCAAAACCTCCAAAGCCAGCTATGAAGGCAGAATTGTGGCAGACAATAAAACAACCACAAAGCCTTCTATAGTTATATCAAGAATCTCCGTGGCAATACCCAGATTTGCTCTGAGTTACTGCACAATGGTACCTCCTATACTGAGCCAACATACATTGCCAACATAATGGCCGACTGATTCAGTACCAACATCTCTGTGGGTGTACCCCAAGGTTCTATTCTAGGTCCACTTCCCTTCATCATATTCAAGAACAACCTCAGTACAGCAGCCCAACATGCCTCCATAGTACAGTATATGGATGATGCTACCCTTATCTGCTCTGCCCCCTCTCCCCAAGAACTCCAACTAAAAATGTAGTCTTCTTTTCAGGACATTGAAACCTACCTCTCCCAACACCAACTCATTTTAAACAACAACCTCAAATTTGACATACATTTTGCCCATACCATCAAAAATGTCCACATCAAACTAGGTACCCTATACAGAGCCAAATCATTCCTAACGCCCAATGCCAGGCTAGCCACTGCTCGCACACACTTTCTATCTACTCTTCTCTATGGCTCTCTCATATTTACAAACCCTCCAAAATCTGACCAACAATCTAGAATCATGTTAGCATAAAATTGCTAAATTTGCCATTAATCACCCACTCATATCTCACCGTTGTTCAGCTCTTTCAACATTAAACTGGCTAGAGCTCCCCAACCTTCTATCTCTCAATCAGCTATCCTTAGTCCACAAAATAATCTACCACCCAACAACTGCCCTGCCATCTCCTCTTTAGTTCAACCGAATACTAATAGCAGATCCGTCAGATCCTCCGACAAACTCCTACTAAATGTATCCAACTCCTGCAACCAACATGGCGACTCCATCTATTCACACAAAGCTGCCAAACTCTGGAACACCCTTCCAGACACAATAACAAAAAATCCTGTACATAACAAGTTCAAATCACTCCTAAAGGAACACCTCACTAGTCACTGGCTGTGCGTCTGCCTCTCCCCAGGTTAATCTACTTCCCACCCTTAGTTACCTTCCTCACCTGACCTTCTAACGTCTATTTTGCAAACTTTAACTTATATTCTATCTACTGTTTTTACTCTTATACAGTCCTCCTGATTGTATTATATTTACTGCTACTAGATTGTCTCTGCAAATGTAATTGTATAGTTCTACTGATTGTATTATATTATATTTACTATTACTTGTTGGTATTGTACTACTGGGGAGTCTTTCCCCTGGGTCTCCACTAGTTAAAAGGACCTTGAGTTTGATTTTTTTTTTACTGTTTCTGGATGCTGTAATATAATAATATTTTACTACTGTTACTATGCTACTATGTTTCTGTATTATTATATATTACTGTGGAGCTTTTCTCCCTGGGTGTCCGCTGAAAACGGGCCTGTGACCCAGTCGGACATACCCAGTTAACAAATGTAATAAATAAATAAATAAAAGAACAAACAAACAAATAAATAAATAAATAAAGCTTTACCCCCCCAAAAGACCAATCTCAATACCGGAAGAATGCCAGGCAGCCAGCATTACTGCAGCACAGGTTATAGCTGCATTGTCCAAGGCCAAGAATACAGCTTCCATGGGACCCGGCAATGTCCATGGCTGTATTCTACATGAATTACCAAGTGAACTGACACCACATCTATGTGCAAAATAAACTAGCAAACATGGCCAAAGCTTCACCAAACCAATAATATATGTACAAACTGACTGGACTCAACGTGAATAAAATGCTAATAATTTTAATAGAATAAAACACGATACATAAGTGCTTTCATCTCTCATGGAGACTTCTGCAGATAAAATACACTCTCATACATCATCTTACTTATAAGATGAATAAAATTAATTCACCAATCATGTAGTGCTCTTAATTAAATAGGTCCCTGTGTTAAAGGTGCACAAAGCCCATATTGCAACTCAAAAATGCATGCAAAAACAATTTTCCAAAATTCAATAATATACCACAGTAAAAACATATAAAAAGTCATATTAAATTCCTTTAAAATTCATGTTAGCAAATCTGCTTTTTCACTCAGTATGGGTTTGAGGGATACTTGGTCATTCAGACCAGGGGGAGATGATGCATTTAATTGTAACTGCCAGACAAGTTCTCTCTGTAATAAATGTCTTTGCCAATCACCTTCTTCTAGAATGAATCTGCACTTTTTCCAGTATTCCAGTTTACCAAAACTAAAGTTAAAATTATTGCACATCACTGAATGTCTTTTTCTTCCTGATCTCATAAAGGTGCTCTTAGAGCCTTGATTTCAAAGCTCTCTCTGTCTTCCCAATGTAGTATCCTGTGCAGCTGTCACATTTAGCTAAATACACCAGTTTGTTGGTATTACAATTCCCTTTCACAAAGGACACCTTGGTATGTAAAACATTATCCAAAAAAATTATTTTCTCTTTCGTAATATATGTACAATATGCACAACTACCACAAGATGTGGTACCATTACCAAAATTCTTGTCCATTTGTTTATCATTTTCTAAGATTTGTTTAAAATTTCTACCAGTTTTACTAACAAAAAGGGACACAGGCCCAACCAACTGGGAGACTTCATTGTTAACGTTAAAAATACTCCAGTTCTTCTTTATGATTTCCCTAATCTCTTGGGCATAAACATAGTATTCCAATACCAGGGCTTTTTCATATTTGTTGTCCCCCTTCTTGCTGTTTTGGTTTGTAAAATCCATCCCCAAGAGGGGTGGATACTTAGTGCCTCAAACTTTCCTTACTTCCTCAAAAATATTGTCCACCATCTTCGGGGGATATTTCCTTTCTATAAACATTCTCTTCAGAAAAACAAACTCCTGGTCTAGTTCTTTAATATCAGACGTCATTCTTGCCACCCGTATATCCTGCCCCTTTACCAGCCCTTTCTTTTGATGGTACGGATGATTACTACTATAATGCAAATATGCATTACAAAACTTTCTTTCCTGTATAGGTTGGAAGTAAATTTGTTGTTATTGGGAGATCCTGACATCCAAGTAGCTTGTACTCAAAAAATCCCAGGACTGTGTAAACCTAAAGTATCCACTCCTACTATTCAAATACTTCATGAAATCACTAATTTGCTCCACTGTACTATCCCACAGAATAAAAAATATCATCCAGAAACCTGACATAAAGATGTAGGTGCGTGGCAAAGGAACTCTTCAGTATGAATTCATTCTCCCATCCCAACATGACAATGTTGGCATAGGTGGGGGCACAAGCTGCCCCCATCGCAACTCCTCTAATTTGTTGGTAAAATTCACCTTCAAAATGGACATAATTATTGTCCAAAATTAATTCCATCAATTCCACCAGTAGCCTGATTCTGTCTTCCAAAAGAGAGGAAAATTGTCACATGAAATTATCAAAAAATTCCATCCCCTCTGTTTTGGGAATACTAGTAAAGAGGTCCACTACATCAATAGTAAGGAAGATGAGCCCTTCCTTCCATAGGTCTTGTTTTAATTTACCTAAAAATTCCCAAAAATCTTTCGGGACGTGAGGGGTCTTGGACACTACTTCTTCACACCACTTGTCCACAAGAATGGCCAAAG
The DNA here is from genome assembly GCF_019279795.1 of Protopterus annectens. Taxonomy (NCBI): domain Eukaryota; kingdom Metazoa; phylum Chordata; order Ceratodontiformes; family Protopteridae; genus Protopterus; species Protopterus annectens. The sequence continues at coordinate 358,291,091 of NC_056744.1, forward strand.
GATGAGTCTTACTCCCCCCTACTGGTCACAATAGGCCTAAAAGGGGGCTTGTCAACATTCTTGTGGACCTTCGGTATACCCAATATGTTTGGTATCACTGACTTTTTCTGTTGTAGAAATTTGTAAGTGTCCATATCAATTCTATTTTCTAAAAAATATTCTTTTAAATAAAAATCCAACCTTTGATAGGCAATAGTAATCTAATTTTTCGAAACAGGGGAATAGGTGTCAGTATTGTAAAGGAGGGAGGTCATTTCATTCTTATAATCTTCTGTTTTAAAAATAACAGTCCTCCCTCCCTTATCAGGTTTCATCACCCTAAAATCATTACTCTCCCTAATTTGAGTCAAAACTTCTTTCTCCTGCTTTGTTAGATTACACCACCTCTTCTTATTCTCGGCATATAATTTGTATAAATCATTGGTAACCACCTTCTCAAAAACTTGCACTAAAGGGTGTAGTGGGGGATTAAAAACACTGTTCCTCTTAAGTGTACATTGATTGTTAACTGCCTCACTGTTAACATTTTTATCCTTAAAATATAAACTAAAGTTAATCTTCCTCAAAAACAACTTTAGTTCAATAAGTGAGTCAGCTATATTAACTGGCCCAGTGGGCACAAACTTATATCCCTTCAACAACTCAAAATGGTCTTTTGTTAACTCCACACCCGCATAATTATAAATTTTGAAATCTTGATAGATTCCAATGAGCCCATCATTGAGAAACCTGATTATTTCATCATTGTGGGCCCTCTGTTGTGGTGCTCCCACCTCTGCTTGCTGAATGGCTGTTGCCCTGAATCCAGCATCACCTGTGTTTTTTTGGCTAATCATTCTGATCTTCTCACCTCCTGAAAACCCTGTGCTTCTTCTGGAAAGGAATCAAGTCCCCCTATTGTTTTCCCAATTTCTTGTCTATTAGTGTCAGGTTCAGTTTCCAGGGATCGTGGCCTGTGGTGTCCTACCCCCCACCCATTAAAATACTTTTCTTTATTGTTAGATTTGGTACCAGGGATCTATAGGCCCTACTGTTTTGGTATTGCTTCAAGCCCCTATCTAATTTTTTCATCTTTTTTAAAAATGTGTTATTACTTTTTTGTCTACCCTTAATAGGGCTTGTTTGTACATGAACTCATACTCTCCATACAATAAGTCATTGGTAATAGCTTGGCTCAATGTGTCCACTTCACTACCCAAGGTATCCAAAACAGATTCATTGTACTTAATCATTTTAACATCAATTCAAACCCACACTTGTCAAAAAAACAGTAAAATCCTGAACTATTTCCGGAGTGTAATTCACTCCAAAAGGAAATTTAGACATCCTAAGTCCCTGAGGAACAATTTTGTGTTTAAGGCATTCACATAAGTATTTGTTTTCAATTTGTATACTTTTAAATTTAAACAGCCTTTTTCCAAAGTTAAATATAATTTCTTTCAGTGTGGGAAAATGGCGTGATGCAGAAAACACATTAGTAACATTCCCCGCCCACCCTGACCTTGAAATGTAAAAACTCTGTCCATAATGTCTTTTAAATTGACATTTCTGTCATAATTAGTCCGGGGATTACCCCTCAAGTTCCCTTCACAATTATTAGCATTTGTAAAAGTTGAAGCACTCTGGCTTCCATTAAAACGGTCTTTATCAACATTACCTGAAAGTGGGAGACTCTCCCAGAATGTTGTCGCCCTCATTTCATTGTGCTGTCCATTAATCAGCCTGTTGTGATTTGGATTGACTTGCTGGTTTCTAAATCCATTTTTATTATTAACCACAATATTACTGACGTCTGTGTCCTTCTCCTGCTCAACAGACATTGTAGGGCTGCTCACAGGAAGCGCATGCCCATTTCCTTTAAGGGAAGAAACTGCACGTTCACCCACGTTACTCTGTTTGTTGCTAAGTTTCAAAAACATCTTGGTCAACCTGGCAATGTCATTTCTAAGTGCTGACACTTCTGTTCTCAGCTGCCCCACCACATCTATGTGCCCTGTTTACTCACAGCCTCACCTCAGGCTTTGTCCCTACCGAATGGTGCACTGCTACAGTCATTCCTCTCCATAAAGGAGGAGCGACTACAGACCCTAGGAATTATCTCCCCCTTAGCCTGATGAGTCTGATATGTAAGGCTATTGACTTGATTAACAAAGATATAGGAAATCTCCAAACTCTAGAGACCACACAATTTGGTTTTGTGAAAGGTAGATCATGCCTGCTCAACCTGGTTGACTTCTTTGAGTCAGTCACCAGAGCTGTGGATGAAGGTAAGGCAGTTCATACAGCCTACCTCAACCTGGTCAAGGCCTTTGATACCATTCCTCACTCAGGAATTATTGATAAACTCACCAAACTTGGCATCAACCTCTATATTGTTAGGTGGGTTGCAAATTGGCTCACAGATAGAATTCACAGTAGTGGACTCCATGTCAGACTGCTGACCAGTCACGAGCGGAGTCGCACAGGGATTGGTCCTGGGTCCTCTCCTGTTTGGCATCTACTTCTCAGAAGTCCAGGCCAACACGGAGTGACTCTGGCTAACCAGGTTCACAGATGACTGCAAGCTGGGAGCCATTATTAACTCCCCAAGTGATACAGATTTCCTACAAAAATGCCTCACTGAGACCAATAACTGGTATCAAAACCATGGCCTTAAACGTAATGCCAAAAAATGCATCATCATCCCCTTTGGGAAAAACTCAGTTCCCACTAATTACCATATTGATGGGAGCCCACTGAACACTGAACGTGTTATAAGAGATCTGAGGACACAGGTTGAAAGAAACCTCTCCTTCGACCACCACATTGCCACTGTGGTCAGAAAGTCCTTCTATGTGGCATATCTCATTACCAAGGGTTTTGCATCCAAGAAGAAAGGGGTCATCTCTTTCCCTCTACTCTTCCCTCATTAGACCAGTCATAGAGTATAATGCCCTATTTGGCATGCACCTCACTAGACACCTGCAACAGCTGGAGACCCTCCAAAAGTACCTCATGAAGAGGATCCTAGGCCTTAAACCCATGTCCTACATGGACAGACTCAAACAACTCCATTTATTCTCTGTCTCATATCGTCTACTAAGAGGAAATCCCTGCTTGACTTACAAATCCATGTCTGACCCAGCTCTGTTAGAAATGCTACATCTAAAGAAATCTCTGTCCCTCTGCACCACACACTCCAGAGACCTCAACCTCATTACCACAATCAACAGATCATGCTGGAGGGACAAGTTCATAACCCAGAGACTGCCCCTGTTCTGGAACAGACTTCTCATACATGTCAAGCAGAGCACCTCACTGGCCCTCTTCAAGAGAAATCTTGATGAGTGGATGGGAAATAGAAAGTCCACCCCGGGGATCACTCCAGTGGCTCTACTTGAAAGAGGCACTGGGAACTAATGTTGGGCGGCACAATGCCAGGGCACATATATGGGCTAGGCTTATAAAGGCTCCAGGGCCATTAGCCTAGTACACACCTATGAACCTATTTCTCCTAAAGTGATTGTTGAACCTACCATAGCATCAGGTGTTTCACCTGCAGTGATTGTTGAACTACCATGACTTCATCTACTGTGACAGACTCTGAAATATCCAGGCATGGAAGAGTAGTCAAGAAAGTGTCCAAATGGAACAACTCTCTAAGCTGTTGCAATAGTAAGGATCAATTTATAGATCTGATATTTTGTAAATGTACAGTAAGTATCTACAGCATGAGAAGAATTACATTGTTAAAACCTGGGTGGCAAAGTGGTGGAGCGGTTAATGTTGTTGCCTAGCAGCAACAGTTTCTCTGGTTCGACTCTTGGCTGGGGTATCTTCTGTGTGGAGCCTGCATGTCCTCCCTGCATTCCTGTGTCTTTCTTCCCACATTCCAAAGACATGCGTCTGGAGCGTTTCTCTCCAGGCCTCCACTGAAAATAAGCTCTGTCCTAGTCAGACTTTCCCTGTCAACAAATGTTAAAAAATAAATAAATAAATAAAATGATGTGTATGTTTGAATAATTTAAATGTAGTGCTGGCTGGTGACTTATTATCAAGTAGGTCTGCGGGAAGCAACTGAATGGGTAGAATTAACAGGAGTGGGGTGAGGCTATATTACAGCAGGTTAATAGCTGATCAAACAGCTGGTGTCAGTCAGCTTTATATGCAGTTTCCATATTACCCATTCATTGCCAATTTATTGACGGTACCCACCTAAGATGCCCCCCATTATCAATTAAAAAATAATTTCCTCAGTAACATATATTCCGTTTGTTTTACTTAAGCACAGACACTAGTCTTCCCAAGCCAGTTCAGTGACTCTTTATTTGTGATCAAATGATAGCTGGAGTCAGCTAATTTCCTCTAGTGACTGCTTCAGTACCCAACTCATTATAGCCACTTTATTGATTCTTCTTCTTCTCTTTTGGCTGTTCCCGTTAGGGGTCACCACAGCAGATCACCTGTTTCCATTTCTTCCTGTCCTCTGCATCTTGCTCTCACACCAACCACCTGCATGTCCTCTCTCACCACATCCATAAACCTTATCTTAGGCCTTCCTCTTTTCCTGTTACCTGACAGCTCCATCCTTAGCATCCTTCTCTCAATATACCCAGCATCCCTCCTCAGCACATGTCCAAACCAATGCAATTTTGCCTCTCTGGCTTTGTCTCCAAACCTTCCAACCTGAGCTGACCCTCTAATATACTGAATCCTAATCCTGTCCATCCTTGTCACACCCAGTGCAAATCTTAACATCTTTAACTCTGCCACTTCCAGCTCTGACTCCTGCCTTTTTGTCAGTGCCACTGTCTCCAACCCATATAACATAGCTGGTCTCACTACCCTCTTGTAGTCCTTCCCTTTCACTCTTACTGGTACTCGTCTGTCACAAATCACTCCTGACACTCTTCTCCACCCTGCCTCTTCTTCACCTCTCTTCCACACTCACCGTTACTCTGAACTGTTGATCCCAAGTACTTAAACTCATCCACCTTCGCCACCTCTACTCCCTGCATTCTCACCATTCCTCTATCCTCCCTCTCATTCACACACACATATTTTGTCTTAGTCCTGTTGACCTTCATTCCTCTTCTCTCTAGAGCATATCTCCACCTCTCCAGGGTCTCCTCAACCTAGTCCCTACTCTCACTACAGATCACAATGTCATCTGTAAACATCATAGTCCATGGGGCCTCCTGTCTGATCTCATCTGTCAACCTGTCCATCACCATTGCAAATAAGAAAGGGCTCACAGCTGATCCTTGATGTAATCTCATCTCCACCTTAAACGGATCTGTCACTCCCACTGCAGACTTCACCACTGTCACACTACCCCCATACATATCTTGTACCACTCTTACATACTTCTCTGCCACTCCTGACTTCCTCATACAATACCACAACTCCTCTCTAGGCACCCTATCGTATGCTTTCTCCAAGTCCACAAAGACACAATGCAACTCCTTCTGACTTTCCCTATATTTCTCCATCAACAGTCTCAGAGCAAACATTGCATCTATAGTGCTCTTTCCCGGCATGAAACCATACTGCTGATCTCTAATCATCACCTCCCTTCTTAACCTGGCTTCCACTACTCTTTCCCATAACTTCAAGCTGTGACTGATCAGTTTTATCCCTCTGTAGTTACTACAACTCTGCACATCACCCCTATTCTTAAAAATTGGTACCAAAACACTTTTTCTCCACTCCTCAGGCATTATCTGACTTTCCAAGATTTCAGTAAACAATCTGGTTAAGAACTCCACTGCCATTTCTCCTAAGCACCTCCATGCTTCCACTGATATGTCATCTGGGCCAACAGCCTTTCCATTCTTCATCCTCTTCATAGCTGTCCTTACTTCCTCCTTGCTAATCTGCTTCACTTCCTGATTCACTATCCCCACATCATCCAACCTTCTCTCTCTCATTCTCTTCATTCATCAGCCCCTCAAAGTACTCTTTCCATCTACTCAAAACACTCTCCTCACTTGTGAGTATGTTTCCCTCATTATCCTTTATCACCTTTACCTGCTGCACATCTTTCCTAGCTCGGTCCCTCTGTCTAGCCAATCGGTACAGGTCCTTCTCTCCCTCTTTAGTGTCCAACCTTTCATACAACTCTCCATATGCCTTATCCTAAGCCTTCGCCACCTCTCTCTTTGCCAAGCTCCTCATCTCTTTATACTCCTGCCTATTTTCTTCATCTTTCTGACAACCCCACTTCTTCCTCACCAGCCTCTTCCTCTGTATACTCTCATGTACTTACTCATTCCACCACCAGGTCTCCTTGTCCTTCTTCCTCTGTTCAGATGTCACACCAAGCACCTTTCTAGCCGTCTCCCTTACTAGCTCTGCTGTAGTTACCCAGCTATTCAGTAACTCTTACCTACCCCCCCCCCAGTGTCTGTTTTAACTCTTCCCTGAACTCCATCTCACAGTCACCCTTTTTCAACTGCCACCATTTGATCCTTGGCACTTGTCCTACTCTTCCTGATCACCAACATCATCCTACTACAGTCTCCAATCTCCTTCAGACTGGCCCTCCTGCATAGGATATAATCCACCTGTGTGCATCTTCCTCCACTCTTGTATGTCACCCTATGCTCCTCCCTCTTCTTAAAATATGCATTCACCACAGCCATGTCCATCCTTTTTGCAAAATCCACTGCCATCTGACCTTCTGCATTCCTCTCCTTAGCACCATACCTGCCCATCACTTCCTCATCCCCTCTGTTCCCTTCACCAACATGCCCATTGAAATCCACTCCAATCACCAGTCTCTCGCCCTTGGGTACACTCACCACCACTTCATCCAACTCACTCCAAAATTTTTCTTTCTCATCCATCGCACACCCAACTTGTGGAGCGTATGCACTAACAATATTCATCATTACACCATCAATTTCCAGTTTCATAAACATCACTCTATCCGACACTCTTTTCACCTCCAAAACACTCTTAGCATACTGTTACTTCAGGATAAACCCTACCCCATTTCTCCTCCCATTCACACCATGATAGAACAATTTGAACCCACCTCCTATACACCTGGCCTTACTCCCCTTCCATCTGGTCTCTTGCACACACAATATATCACCCTTCCTTCTCTCCATCATATCAGCCAGCTCTCTCCCTATACCAGTCATACTGCCAACATTCAAAGTTCCTACCCTCATTACTACACTCCTAATCTTCCTCCTCTCTTTCTGCTTTTGGGCATGCCTTCCCCCTCTTCTTTTCCTTGTCCTCCTTTGGCCAACAGTAGCCCAATTTCCCCCAGCACCCTGTTGGCTAACAGTACTGGTGGCGGTCGTTGTTAACCTGGGCCTCGACCAATCCAGTATGGAAATCTGTATTGTTGTCTGCATATGTTATTTGGCAGAGGTTTTACACCGGCTGCCCTTCCTGATGTAACCCTCCCCATTTATCCAGGCTTGGGACCGTTACGAAGAAATGCACTGGCTTGTGCATCCCCAGTGGCTGGGTTAGCCACTTTATTGATTCTACAAACCACAAATGTCAGACTGCAATCAAATAAAAATAATAATAATAATAATCATATTAAAGTATTTTAAATTGTTATTCTGACGTAAACATTATCATTATCCAGACAGGACAATGACTATTTAGGTGTGATTAAATGACAGCAGGGGTCAATTAGTTTCTTCCACAAACTGTATCTGTGCCAACCGCTTTATTGAGTGTGCACACCTCCGATGTCTAATTCTGATCAAATAAATGAAAAACTGCATAAATAATGGCTATAATAATGTACTTTAGTTACTGTCAGACACATGCTGCAATACATTGTATCCCCCACTATGTGCATACGTACACGGGAGCGGGCACATACCCACTGATCTGCCACAAAGTATAGCCACTTAATGACAGTGTACACTTCAGATGCCTGATTCTGATCAAATGAGTAAATAAAAGCATAAATAATGGTCAAAGTAATGTATTTCAGATAATTGCTTTTAGACAAGTACAGTGCATTCCACTGCAAACCCTGCTCCCCACACACAGCTGTATCCAGTAACTACACATGCTTTATTGCGTGTGTGCCTCATATTTCTGGTTGTGATTAAATGAATAATTGCATAAATTACGGCCACAGTATTGGCCAGCCACGGTGGTGCAGTGGTTAGCATTGCCGCCTCACAGCAAGAGGTTCTCTGGTTCGATCCTCAGCTGGGGTGCCTTCTGTGTGGAGTCTGCATGTCCTCCCTGTGGTCGCATGGGTTTCCTCCGGGTGCTCCGGTTTTCTCCCACATCCCAAAGACATGCTGTAGGTGGATTGGACACTCTAAATTGGCCCTAGGTCTGAGTGTGTGCATGTGTGTGCCTTCTGTGGAAGGTTGGGTGCCAGGCTGACAACTCAACACTGTAAAACTCCACTGCCAATCATAAGCGGACAAGGTGATCCGCTGTGGCGACCCCTAACTGGGAAAAGCTGAAAGAAGAAGAAGAAGATGGCCACAGTATTGTATTTCATCTTACTATTGTGAGATACATGCAGTACAACCTCCTACACATACACACACACAAAAACACCTACATACTGTATTAAAATACATACCTCCAGGCTAGATTGTGGTGGCACCTCAAGAGATCATGGGCAGAGTATTACTTAATTTGAGTGATCATATTTCATAAAAATGTCCTCCAACTCTCACAGCTTGAAATATCAGAGTCCCATCTCCCAGCCACAGGTCACTGTGTATTCTTTTGCCTTTGTTTCAGGCTGTGTCAGGTACCAGCTATCTGACATGGTCCATGAACCAAAGGGCAAAAGTGCAAACTGCTTCATCTAGTAGGTCAAACAGCCCCCCTGAAATATCATTTCTACCTTCCTAAATGCTAGGAGGACCTCTTATTAGGTATATTCACCTTATTCTATATGGGGTCGAGAGCATCAATGCTTGGCTATTTTAAAAATGCCATAAACAAGTCAGTTGGCATGCACCATACACACATATGGAGTTCTGACTTTCAAAACACCAAAAGCGATGATTTTTAAGGAATGGAAAAGTCAAAGTAAATAAAAGATACAAAAAACTATTTTTCTACTTTTCATTTGGGAGGGCTGCAGCCAAGCAGCTGTGTACAGTGATCTACTCATGTTCAAATGTTACTCATGTGACATCTTTAAAATGATATAGATTAAAGTACATATTAATCTATATATAATATTTAATTCCTTTATCTTAAGGGTACGAACGTACTGTACAGGTAGTATCCTTTTAATTAGTGCTCATAAGGCACATGGTTCACTCTTGCCTTACAGTTGCTGTCTTTGTTGGTTTGTTAGTAAAGAATGCAGACACATCCAGACTGGTTCCTGCGTGTTTTTCTTATCAAGTCTCAAAGACTTTGCTTAGAATGTGGAATAATTCAGCATCACAATAACAATTAAGATACAAAGTTACCCTGTAGCACATCCACAGATCTTTACAATAACAATTAAGACATCTCAATAGGCAACATACAAAGTTAACCTGTAGCACATCTGCAGATCTTTAAAATAAAAGGGAAGCTATACTAGTATGAGACGTGTAATATCCAAATAACTCGTAAAATTGCTGACTATAATTTTATATGGAATTTGTCAATTTCTTTTTCTAAGCCTATAAATTGCAGAACACTATGGATTTATTCTTCAGTTAAGATATTTTGAAGGCATGGCTTTTCTGAATTGACTGTGTGTGCCTTTCCCCACAATAAGATATTTTACTTTAAGAACCTGTGATTGAAAACAGTGGCTCTGAAGCATGCCACCTGTTGACATATATACATGCTGTTATAACAAATATTTACGCACAATGCACATGGCCTGTCTTTGTCTTCATGTCCTTTTGTACTTGATCAGTGCAATGCCAGCCAGTAGAACACTACGAGGGAACACCAAGCAGTGAAGGTGATTTTGGAAGGTGAGGAGGTGACCATGGACATCAAGCAGAGCAGGTGAATTTGGAAGGTGGGGTGGTAACCACGGCCTCTCAACACTTAACAAGAAATTAGGCAGTGGGAGATGATACCCTTGAACAATGAGAAATTAATATGGATTTAGGAGGTGAAAAGAGTAACAGTGCACTGAAAATTTTAGGAACTATTTCAGAATTGGGAGGAATTGCTAAGGTCTCAAAGATGCATTATGCAAATCTGGATTAAAAGTGTTGAAGTCTACTAAAGTTACAAGGAAATTGGGCTAACACAGGTTTATAACACTGGGAGCTAGTAACATTTTAGGAAAAGAACTGCAGCATGCTTATTTTAAGGTCTGTATCATGTTCTCTGAGATGTCATTATACAGTTCCAAATTAAGATATTGTAAAATTATATTTCTCATCCAAAATCACTTTTTGGGATAAAAATGTGCAAGGACAATGCAGTTGTTCGTGATGTGTGGTTCCATACATGTCATTTTGAAAATTATGTGTAAACTTTTTATCATAGAAAAATTATGGGGAAAGGTTTGTCACATTAAATTTAAACATTACTGTAGCGCTTAGTAAAATTTTCAGACTTACCTTTCGAATCCTTACATTTGGGGTCTAAATCAGTGAAGTTGCATAGATCGCATTTTCCAAATTAGTTTAAATAATGTTGAATTTTTAGTAATGATACAAGGAAATGTTCTACAAATGAAATAAAGTCAAAACTTTGATAGTAATATTTTGGTACAAAACATTCAGCATATTTAAATTATGGCTCTATATAATGAAATATGAAGTATCATTGCACTATTCTGTTTTTAAAGGACATGTCATAGTTTCTGTGTAAAATTATGTTTCCTGCTCAAAATCAGATTTTGAAATAGAAATGTGAAAGGCAACCCAGTTCCTCATCATGTGAGGCCACAGAGATACTCCTTTTTAATTTACTGTATAAATGTTGAACTTTAGTAAAGTTTCAAGAAAATATTTTGATGAATAAAATGTAAAATCATAACTTCAATTGTTGCTCAGTTCTTTAGTCGCGTCCGACCCTTCATTACCTCAAGTAAGTTAAAATTAGAATAACAGGTGTGTTTATCAACAACTGCTTCTTTAAGGCCTTACAAATTCATAGGTTCATAGGATGATACAAGGCTATTGGCCTGGAGGCGCTTATAAGCCTAGCCAAGAATTTTGCACACGCTTGCTCAAAGTCCGCACCTGTTTCCCCTGTCCAGGAAGGACACAGGTGAGATCCCAGGGGTATATTTTCTGTTTCCCAACCAATCATCCAGGTTCCTCTTAAAGAGGGCTAGAGAGATACTCTGCTTGACATGGAGAGGGAGTCTATTCCACAGATGGGGGAGTCTTTGGGACACAAATCTGCCCCACCAACAGGTTCTATTAATGTCACAGACCAGGTTAAGGCCTTGGCATTTGGGTTGGGTGAGTGAAATGTGTTTTACAGATATGCAGCAACTCCATCAAGGCTGGGTCTGAAATGGCTTTGTATGCCAGATACAGGTCACCTCTGAGTAGTCTGTATGAGACTGAGTAGAGGGACAGGGCTTTTAGCCTGTCTGTATAGCACAGGTGTTTGAAACCCTGAATTTTCCTGGTCAGAAACCTCTGTAGTCTCTCCAACACCTGCATGTGCTTGGCAAGGTACATGCCGAAGTGGGCATTGTACTCGCTAATGGGTTTGATAAGGGAGGAGTACAGGGATGTTATAACTTCCTTGTTCCATATGAGTTGGGCCATATAGAAAGCCTTTCATACAATGGAGGCAACATGGTGGTCAAAATTCAGGTTGTTATCAACCCGGGTTCCCAAGTCCCTCACGACTGACTGCATGCTTAGTACGTTGTTATTAATGTGATAATTAGTGGGGATGACATTTTCCCCAAAGGGGATAATGATGCATTTCTTGAAATTCAGTTTGAGGTCATGCTTCTGGCACTAGTCATTAGTTTGGGTAAGGCCCTCTTGGGGGATATTCACACCACTTGGGGTATTTAAGACAGCACCCAACTTGCAGTCATCTGCAAACTTAGTCAGCCTCAGACCACTGTTTTTGGCTTGCACCTCAGAAAAGTATATCCAAAACAGTAGAGGCCTCATGACTGATCCTTGGGGTACACTGATCGTTACGGGTCTACTACTAGATTTGGCTTTCCCTACTTTGATTGAGTGAGTTCTATTGGTGAGCCAGTTAGCTACCCATCTGGTAACATATGGGTTGATGCCTAGCTGGGAGAGTTTATCTATTATGCCCGAGTGGGGAATAGTGTCAAAGGCTTTGGCTAGGTCAAGATAGGTGGTGTGTAGTTGCTCATATAGTTTTTTGGTGTAGGCTTGGACATTAGTGCTAGTTCCAACTGAAGGGATGGTGGCTATGAAGCTGCTTATACCTGTTCTGAGGAGATTGTAGTCAGCTTTGGAAAAGTTTTTTTGTTTAACCCTGATGAGCAGGGGAGTCAAGGGAGATGGTGACTTTGAAAGTGATCACTTTATGGTCGGATCTTACCAAGGAGGATAACACTGTAGAAGTGCTTCAGTGGCTACTCATGTTGGTTAGGACCAGTTCCAGGATATTTTTCATCTCTCGTAGGGGTGTTGACCAGCTGATCAAATGCATTGGCATTGACAAAGTTGAGGAATCCCTGGGCATTCATGTTTGGTCTAGAATAGGTCTTACACTATGGCTGGGTAGTTAAAATCACCCAGGATCAGGGTAGAGGATTGAATCTTGATGGATTCAAGTAAGTCCAGATAGGTGGATTGGGCATCCTGAGTCATGGTTGGGGGTCTGTAGCTAACTATGATTTGAATAGGTGTTTTGTCAACAGTTAACTGCACTTGGAGTGTCTTCTGTGCGCCATACTGTTTGATCAGCTTGGAGGTGTGTATGTCTTCGATAAATATTGAATCTCCACCTCCTTTGGCTTTGTAGCTCTCCATTTGGGGTCTGAAAGTATGGCAGGATGAGTAACCTGGTAAGGTTGGAGTGTTCTTCACAGCTTTGAACCAGGTTTCAGTGACTGCACAAATGTCAGCATCCTCCAGAGCAAGGAATGCTTGCAATGAGTGCAGTTTCATGCTAAGACCCCTAGCGTTTAGCAGCACAACCTTTAAATTTTGTTTATAAGAATTTTTCATGTTGGTAATTTTGTGCTCATGATTTTGCCTAAAAAAGGCATTATGGGGGAGGCAATAGCCTTTGCCAGAAAACTAAAGCTCAGAGGAGACAGATGAAGGCTATCTCTGGCAAAGCATTGTGGTCTGTAAATCATGTCCTCCCAGGCTAAGTACTGGATCCCCTTGGAATGACACCAGAAACTAAGCCAATTGTTAAAGTTAATCATTTTCTGTTTGTATTGAGGTATCATTCTGGGTGATGGTAGGATGCTGCTTAAGGCTAGGGACATACCTGCTTGGTACACACATTCAGTGAGCACAATCATGTCTCTCTTCATATAGTCCAGAGAGGTACGTCTCAAGTCATTCACACCAACATGGACTATGACAGAGGCATAACAGTACCTGTTGTTAAGAGACTTGAGTGTGTGCATGATATGGTGGATTCTAGCACCTGACAAGTAACTTACTGTGACTTTCTCCTTGTCTAGCCTGGTGAGGGGCACATCTGTGTGTCTCATGATAGAGTCTCCTATGACTAGTATGTTGGGTTTGTGGTTGGGCCTTAGAGACTGTAAGACACAGACGTGTGTACTATGTGTGATGCTTGGTGCTGTGGGTTATGATGTGTGTGTGTGTTTTTGCTTCAGAGGTCTCTTTTGTTTAGGTATGTTTTTGTTGAGAACCCCCGCATATGTAGGTTTGTGTTGTACAGATATGGATGGTGTTAGAGGTGTGGTGTTCGTAGTGTTTGTGCAGACAACCTTCTCAGTGGCAGATGTACTGGCTTGTGACTGAGACAGCAAGGATTCTAGATTCTTAATGTGATTGCATCTCTCACATATTGTGTTCCTAAGTGGTAGTAGTAGAGGGCTGTCTGTGTACATAAGGCAGTTGCTACACTGTCTCAGGATGCCCATATCAACCAGACTAGCAGGAGAAACCATACAAAATTGTCTGTCCATGATTATCACAATCTGTGGAAGAGAGGTCAGGGATAGTAGAGTGGGTACTATCTGAGGTGAGAACCTATAGGTGTGAGTAGGGCTGGATAAAATCAACACAGTAGCTGCAGGTGAGGGCCTCACTCACAAAGGAGTGCTGGTAAGGGAAAAATGCAACTGAGATACCTCGCAAAGGGTTAAAACAGCACAGCGGTGGTACACAATGGGCAAACAAGCACACACCCATGCAAATGCTGGGTTTAAATACCACAAAATTGAAAGTAAAATAGAAACACTGGAATTGACCAATCAACCCTTGTCCCTGAGCTCTTAGCTCAACACCCTATGCCAGACCAGTTCCAACCAGTTCACTTACTCCTACTAAGTGCAGACAGGTTCTGGCCCACACAAGATGGCATAGCAGGGAACACAGGAATCACACAAACAGATCTGAATACAGCAAAACCTGTAACCAGACTATGCTAAAGATATTTAAACTCTGTTTAGGTCAATTTAACACAGGAGAACAGATACACACTTAAAAATAACAGTAGCAAACAAGAGCAAACTGATTTAAACAAATTAACCCATTTATTTATTTATTTATTCCAGTTTGATGACCGGGGAGGTCCACTGGGCTCGGGGAGCCCGTTTTAAGTGGAGGCCCGGGGAGAAAAGCTCCACAATACATAGTTTAGTTACATTAATTAATTACAAAGAATCTTTGCATTACAAACAACAGGTAGCAATTAACCAATAAAAAAGCTCAAAACTAAGCCCTGTTCCAGCAATCTTCAATCAGACAAGTTCTAACTGCACACTCCTGCCACTAGGGTGCAGAGAAACCTTCTCCAAAAAAGATGGCCTAGATTAGCTCTCATGTTATACAAATAAAGCTAGATTCAGCAGGTTTGAATCTAGTCTATGCTATAGCAAACAAGGCACATCAATCTCAGAAAGAAACAGTTCAAATAAGCAGGCACAATAAGCCTTTAACCAGCAATTCCCAACTCAGAAGGGCAGAATCTTCCTTCTCCTCTCACAAGAGTGCAGACCACAAACCTTCTTAATGTAAAATAACTGGCCTGAAGCCCAAGTGCTTAAACCAGAACTAAGAACTAAGACACTTTTAGAATAACAGACACTAAGCCTTAAACCAGCAACTCCCAACTTAGAAGGATGTTAGCTACCTCTCCTGCCACAAGAGTGCAGACCACAAGCCTTCTTAATGTAAAACAACCGGCCTGAAGCCCACGTGCTTAAACCAAAAAGCTTAGAATAACAGTTACAGTTTAATCAGGCTACTAGCAAGCAGTAACAAATGCAGCAGAAAAAATGCAATTGAGTACTTTTAAGAACAGGCAGCAAAAGCAAAATAAAGTAAAGTAGGAAGAAACACAAACAGAGTAAAAGCAGATGAATAAAGTGCAATTTTTTTTCTTTTTTTCTTTTTTTTAGGTTAAGTGGGAAGGGATGAAATATGATCATTTAAGGTTGAGAAACTAAGGGGTGGGCTTTCCCAAATAAGCTGATGAGATGGGACTGGGAGGAGTGTCCGAAATGAGATTTATAGTAGGGGAGGGCAACTGAAAAGCCACCAAATTTAAGAACACAACAAGGATTGGGTGGGCCCGCGGTGGTGGTGCTGCGGTAGCGTTGTCGCCTCATAGCAAGACGTTGTCCTGTTCGATTCTCAGCTATAGCGTCTTCTGTGTGGAGGCATACGCGAATGGGGCATGCCTTTGTTGAAGGTTGTGCATCAGGGCTGGTAACCCGGTACATAAAAATCCACTACCAATCATTAGCGGACCGGAGTTCCGCTGTGGCGACCCCTAACCGGGAAAAGCCAAAAGACACAAACAAGGATTGGGTGGGAGGGGGAACTCTTAAAACTCCAACAAAACAGAAAACTTAAAACAAAACAAATGTAATACTCGAATAAGATACAAAATAGAAATGATCAAACTTAAATAAAGAGCTTCAAATCAAAATTAAATGCAGTGATGAGTGATACTCAGAGCAGTGCAGACCACACAAACACTTTAACTAACTACATATATTTCTGAATAAAAGAGCAATCCTGTCTCTCAGCTCCTCCCACTAATTAACTGAAGCTATTTACAGTTTGCAAAGGAATTATTTGGTAACTTTTTTTAACTGACCTTAGCCAGGTAAAGGCATGAATAGTCATATTCATTCCTTCAGTACTATTGTCTCTCCGTTTCAGCCTGTGATGCTTTTCTTCTTCTTTTTTTGCCATCTGTTTTTCCTAATATCAACATCCGTGTCATCTATGGTGAACAATCTGGCTATTGCCTGGTTTCATCTTCTTGCAGTCCATGAGATTGTCAAATGTTTCCTTAAACAGCAGAGCTGAAAAGCATCAGTTTTCCAGCACACATTCTTACTTATAATCTACTCTCACCATTGGCTGTTATTACTGACAAAATCATACCTTTCAATATATGAACCTTTGTAGACAGTGCAATGCCTTTACTCTTTAAAATCTTACTCAGTTTTACCATAGGTTTTCTTCAATCTTTTAATTTCATGGACACAGTCCTCATATGTAGCTATAGTAGATAGCACTGCTTGAGAACAGAAGTTTCACAATAGTTTAGAAATATTTTAATAACAACAATTTCAGGGTGAAGGGATGTGCTAAATTATGTAGTATAGCTGTGAAGATATGATTTATTAATGCATCTTAAGGGTGCATTATCATTTGACTGCCTTGAAAATGCTTTTTCTCTGCACCTTATTTTAGAAGTGCAGATATAGTTAGGGGGTTGTAAGGTTTGGCAGCATGTATTGTCTTGGGTGAGTGGAGAGGAAGGAACTGTATTATTTTATTCCAGTTTGATGATCCAGTTTAGGATTAGTTATTTGGCTAATTAAAACATCCAGAATGTCATGAGTGACATTTAGTAAGATAATGATTTATCGTTTTTTGTCAGCTTACTTCTAACTTTAGACATACCCTTGGATTTCTCCTATTGCTCCTTCCACTCATAGGGCCACTGCATAGGGGGGAACTTTGGTGTTACCCCATACTGACTGAGTCCCATTCCTCCAAATGAGGTCATCGTCTTTGGCCTTACTGTCCATGACTTTCTCTAGAGGTGGGCCATGAGGCATGGTTAGTGAGGGTGTGCCAGCTCAGTAATGCCTCCTCAGCCAGCCCACTGACCACTCTAAGCTTAGGCCTTCACCAGGGCTCAAGTGATTCTCCAACCACTGTCATTTATCCTTCCTCCCCCTGGATGGGTATTCCCTTCTCCCTGCCAGCTCCATCAGTCACCCGAGTTAGTAATTGATCCTGGGTCTCTTGGGCTGTACTCATGGATTCACCCCTCTATACAATCATAGCTGGGTAACACGATGTTAGATCTATTGTACAAAGTCAGCAGAACTGAGCCTTGAACTTAACTAGGCTTAAGGTTTATATCTACCTCCTCATGTGCATACCAGTTACCCCCAAAATAAATGTGTCATGTGCATACCAGTCACCCCCAAAACAAATGTGTCATGTGCATACCAGTCACCCCCAAAATAAACATGTCAGTACTGAGTATTTTCACAAATTGTTACAAAAACTCTCAATATTTCAACAACTGTATATGACACGCAGAAAGCATTGTGTGTAATATTTTCATGCAATAATCTGTAAGCTAACTGATTTTTAAAACTTTAAGAAAAATAAGTAACTCTTGCATACATTTTGAGTTGCTCCAGCAAAGAAAAACAATCATAAACCATGCCTGCTTCACCCATACTCAACCTCATTTTCATTAAGATTTCATATGATGCAGTCATATAAGTTCTGTTTTCATTGGTTGTTAATTAAATAAGCTGTGGTAATTAAGATGCCAATTTTATTCAGGTTTAGGGTTTGGACTGATGGAGGCCGGTTTGAGATGAGAAGAATTACACTAAAATGCAAAGGAACTCTGACTGGAAAACAAATACAGTCTAATGGATGTAATAATTAAAAAAAGCAATAGCAGACAGAGCTAAGGCTTTCTGCCTTTGTCTCCTGTGCTACTTAACTTTCATAAGCTTTTGGCACTTATAAGTTGTATGTACCACACCCTAATAATATTAGTAGCCCATGATATTATCCTGATATCTTGCTAATATCATGGGATACCAATATTAGCATGCTATCATGCTAATATCATGGGATACCAATATAGCATGATATCAAGCTGATATCAAGGGATACCAGTATAGCATGATATCATGCTAATATCATGGGATATGACTATAGCATGATATCATGCTAATCTCATAGGATACCTATATACAACTGATATATTGCTAATATCATGAGATACCAATATTAGGATGATATCATGCTAATATCATAGGATACCTATATAGCATGATATCATGCTAATATCATGGGATATCAATATAGCATGATATCATGCTAATCTCATGGGATACCTACATAGAACTGATATCTTGCTAATATCATGGGATACCAATATTAGCATTATATCATTCTAATATCATAGGATACCTATATAGCATGATATCATGGGATACCAATATAGCATGCTAGCATGTTAATATCATGGGATACATAATATAGCATAATGTCATCCTAGGCAAAAAAACTGTGCTTGCCTGCTGCACATAGCACTTTTGTTTTGATATTTGCATGACTATTGCATCTCATTTGTGGCCCACATAGTTTTCTTTCTTTGTCAGTCCGTATAATCCTGTGTTCCAGCTTCTTTTCAGGAATGAGCAGTGGCCCTCAGTTTCAATGGTCAGCCTGTAGTGACCATGGTGACCTGGCAGCTGTGCATTGTCTTTTAGTGCATGTGACACAGAGTTTTGCCTTGAGAGGGCATCTGAATAAGGTCTATAAGTAGGAGATCCTTGTTTTTGTAAGACAAAACTGGATACAAAAGTTTTATTATTTGCATTCGCAGAAGGCCTGCTTCCCCATATACATGGCTCACTGTTACAGAACTCAGTTATTTTTATTCATTTATACGGTCCATATCTCTTCTGTGCAATTTGTCTCAGTAAAAGAAAAGTTTAGAGCTAAGATGCCTAAGGCTATAAAATGCATATAGGCTCATCAGGCACAACTGCCATGAGTTTTGTTTCTTCTTCATCAGACTTTTGCAAGATGCTTCAATTACTGTCATTTTTTTGTCAATCAACATTGCCATTCATCACCCTCAGATAAAATTAGGACTTATATGAGTGGTTTTCTTGGTTAGTGGCCACATTTGCTCAGTTCCAGGCATCCTTGTTGCAGTACTTGCAGAATGCGTTGCTTCTTCTGGATTCACCAGATAGGACTGATGCTGTAAGCTTTTTTTTTCTCTCATAACATTTAAAACTTGCATCATTGTAGCTGGATGTAATTTTAATACAATAGAAACTGCAGTTAATGTTCCATGTACAAGTATCAATAACTGTAGCATAACTTGGCTACACTTATCTTTGACATATAAAAGAATTAGGCAATGCATCTTTAATGCCCTTTTTAGGGTTGGGGTCTTTTGGCAATGACTTGAATGCCTCTTTTAGAGTGAGGTATTATCTGGTTCAGGAACACAATATTTACTAAGGACCTCTAGCTGTGTGGTAAAACCTATATATGACTAAGGAGCTTCATGTTACTGTTCTGTTGTGTTGGAAATCACGAGGTTTTCACAAAAAGCAATTTCAGCATCTTTGCTATAAAGCTGTCAAGCACCAGTGTACAATTTCATGCCAAAGTTCTCCCACTGAGTCATACAAGTGTACAGCACACCAAACAACAGGGTTGGGGTGAGGGGTGGGTGGAGGACATGTAGGCTGAGCATTTACCTTGTGGGGGGTCAAATTATCTGCACCTGTAGTGAAGGCAGTGAAGCTGAGTTAGTAATAATATTTCTGTTATCAGTCTTAGATAGTAAAATGGTAGGAAACATTTTCATATTCAAGATAGTTTGAGAAAGCATTCATGAAGATGAGTAGGTAACAGGCCCTTGAACAGGTTCTGACAGCATGTAGAATTTGTAAAGCACCCTATATTAATACCCCTGCTGGGATGAGATATGGTCTTCCCAGAGCTGTTAACTCTAGCCTCTATCCATGCATTATGAAACTGCCTCATAAATGTCCTGAGCCCATGCCAAGACTGTCAGTGTGGATACCAGGATTAACCCAGGTGATAAAAATGTGATATTGTGTCTGTAGTCTCATTCTTATAGTCTTCCTCACCAATCAGAAAGTGCAGTACTTTTTTTTTTAATTTCTTCAAAATAAGCCAAAAGAGTGGTTGGTGGCTAGCTTCCCTTGTGGCAGAGGCAGCTGTTTGCATCTGTTTCCCAACCCTTAGGTTCATGGGTAGTTGCTAGACATGCGGTCAAGAAGAATATTGGGGATTCTAGCCCAATTTTCCATTTGCCCCAAGGCACTGCCTGGCTATGCAACTTGTTCAGAGTCGTACAGGAGAGACGGTAAATAGAGGCTGAGGGATTCAACACTTGACTGCAAGAATCAGCTTTTATACAGCTCACAGCCTTAATGTTCTCCACTGACTGTTTCTTTTATTGGTTGAAGTCAGCACAGAACATTCCATGCTCATTCTGACAGTTTTTTTTTGTAGTGCTTGGAGTCTCAGAAACCATGGATCCTAGTCTGGTAAGTTTCATCTCTTCTCAGTTTTGATCTCAGTGTTTAGTTTCTTCTGTAAACCCAGTCCTTATGGCCTTCATAAGCAGGTCTTAGGAGTCTTAATGAGAACTTGAAGGCCTTCTATTTGCCTTGTCTGTGATCTCTGTTTAGGTTGAGGATCACAGCTGATATCTGCTATCAGTCTGTCTTTGGGACTGTTTGGTTTACATCAGACAAATTATAGACAGGATTGAGTACTTTTTAACCAGGTAAAGGATTGGCTCTTCGTAGACACTTTTCAGCCAGAACCTGAATCACAAGGACAAGGGTTAATGGAAAATAAATGGGCAATTTTAGAGCAGTCAATTAAGCTGTGTCTTCCAGGGAGGTGGGTCAAAACTGGAATTCAAGGAGAAAACCCACACAGAGAAGAGAGAACATGCAAACTCTATCAGACAATGATCAAAGTTAGAAATGAACCACAGCTCTTAAAGTTTGAGGACAGTAATTGTTATCTTTGGCACTGTAAAGCATAAAGTATAAAAGAGGAGGCACACACACACACACACACACACACACACACACACACACACACACACACACACACACACACACACACACACACACACACACACACACACACACACACACTAAATCCAGGACTGATGTATCTATGAGTATTCCTTTAAGTGTAATCATGCATTTCTATTTAGAAATTGCAAAAGGCTTGGAGGTAGATGGGGGGTAAAGCCCCCCCCTGCAAAAATACTTGGACAGTATAACAGAGTTTCAGTATCTATTGTTCTTTGTTTGAATCAGCCCATTTTCACAGTTGCAGCAGGAATTGCGCACGTAGTTCTTGCACTTTTGATAGGGAACTTCTTCTACCTTGTCATCCTTTTGTGACTTAGAGGGGACTGGACCTTAATGACTTAATACAAGTTATGAAAATATTTTCTGAAGAGAACTAATCATTGTAGACACCTTAAAATCCAGCTCCCTCTTTTCTACCTGCACCTTATAACTAAGATACTTTTTTCCCCTTTCTTTAAACTTGCACCTACAGTGGACTTTATTTTCTAGAAACCTTTCTTTATATGATAGTGCCATTAGCTCTTCGAGGAGGGTTTTGAAATGTCAGGCTTTTATGCAAGGGACATTATCTGATGTTTCATAGAAATTAAGTTTCTCTAAAAGGCCAGTCCTATTTTTTCTAAGAAAGAGTTTCTGAAGTTTTCTTAAATCATTTTTTTACATTTTCATGCCTTTTTCTCAGATGCCAAGAATAAGGGCCAGAATTTGTTCTGTAAATGTAACCTTTACTGCTGGCTCAGACTCTACCTCGTGAGGGTAAAGGATCTCCACACAATGTTCCAGATATTTCTATTCCTTTGTTTTGGCATATAGACCTTATCCAAATGGTTAGGTGTGTTCTTTTCTACTTTTGAGAGCCTGTTGGACTACTTGTAATGAGGTAAAAGGCCAGTCATTTAGGAGAGTTGCTATTATCTAATACAGGTTTTAGAAGCACACCTGTTGCTAGCAATTTGTACAGCAATCATAGGCTCTTCTGTGAAAACCTTTATGCAATTCTAATTTGCAATTGTGTACTGAGGACCTCCTTTGGCAGGGATGTCCTACAGATTTTGGGCAGGAAACCTATTGTTTGTTTGGACCTTTTACAACAAAGCTCAGAACATCATAGGAGGAAGGTTATTGCTATGAGATGTTGAGTTAAGGGAATATAAGCATACTGAATATTAAGGGTATGCCAGCATTTGCATATTACATGAGTGAATGTCAGCATACTGCATATTGAGTGCTGTGCTACAGTACCAGAAGATAGAGAAGGAAAATTTTGTAATTTCTTTCAACCTTTTCTCTTGTATCTGAGTTTGTGTGACCTTGTAGTTGGTACATATATATAGCCAAATTGATGTTACGTCAAAGTGGCTAACATTGACACACATGCCGAAATACAAAAGTCAGTACACTTCTGTGTATCCACTGAGCCTGCTCCTTGAAACACGCAGAGTTAAAAAACAGTGTTTATTACAAGGGGTCAACCCCCCTGCACCTCCCACACAGGGTGGGGGCTGCATGCCCCACACTCCTGCCAATTATATATATTCACTTCTGGATCCCCCACACTGCCCTGCTAATTATATATACTAATTCTTGGATCACACATTCCCCACACCCCCTGCTAATTATATATATTAACTCTTGGATCACACATCCCCCACACCATCCTGCTAATTATATATACTAACTCTTGGATCACACGTCCCCCGTACCTCCTACTAATTATATATATACTAACTCCTGGATCACATATTCCCCACACCTCCTGCTAATTATATATACTAACTCCTGGATCTCCCCCATTGCATGCTAATTATATATACTAACTCCTGGATCACACATCCCCCATACCCTCTGTTAATTATATATACTAACCCTGAGACTGCATAATCCCCAGAGAAAGGACATAGTCCCCAAACTCAAGGATTGTTCATTATTGCACAACTGTTGACCATCTGCATTGCTGTCCAAAGTGTGATGACAATACAGAGGTCAATTTTACCTACACTAGACAAGTAGTAGGTGAATTGTATATATTATGGAAGGCTCCTTGTTTGGACTGGTGGAAGAACTAAGGGCTAATTCAGTGGGTAAAAACCTATTGCCTTGGAATACCAGCAGGCCCTTGGAGGAAAGTGAGTGCCATAAATGTGAGTACTGACAATAATTTATATATTTACTTTATGTTTTTTCACTGCTGGAGCAGGGTTATAATCACAATTGTAAAAAAAAAAAATGCTCTACATTTCATCCTGTAAATGTTATGACATATTTTACATTCTGCTGAAATGCCTGTGTCAGTGGAATAGACTGTTCTGTTTCTATTGTACAATATCTATGACTTCTATGCTTCCAAATCTGCTTCTACATTATACAGCACTGGAGCGAAACAGCATACCTCGGGGGGGGGGGGGTGGACATGTAGGCTGGGTCTTTGTCTTGGTGTTTGTGTGTGTGTGGGCATGTCAAATGATATGCACTTGTAGTGAAGCCTAATTAATAATAATGTCTGCTGTAGATTCTGGGGGGAATATGGTATGTTTCACAACTTTGTACTGTTGTCGCTAACCCTATGTGGAGTCTGGGCACTTGAGTGTAAAAGTTTCACATCTGAAAGACATGCAATGCCTATTTCTACAGAGGAAAATGATTTAGCACTGTGAGCTTAGCTGACTGTTTGTGTTTGAGTTTGCTGTGCAGTTACCAGACAGCCAGGTATGTAGTGCATAAAATCATTGGTTTATGTGGGTAAACAGAGAATGGTGCCAGCAGACTGTAATATTATTGTTTGTGGATGAAATCAGGAGTTAATTACTGAATACCTTATGAATCAATGTCTGAGTAATCTAAATTGTGGGTTTAATTGGGAGTTAATTTACTGAATAATAAATGAATCAGAATTTGATGGGATATTCTATGATGTGCCAATCAGACAAAAATAAATAAATATAGTAGTGAGTCGATTATCCAAATTAATTGGGACCAAGGGTAGTTTGAATAAATAAATTGTATGAATAATCAAACATACACTGAACTGCTTCTAAAATCTTGTTTTTTCTGCACTCAGGGAATACACTTTTCAACCATTCAGCAAGTCTAGTGGACAATAAAGAATATTTTCACACACAAGCAGACTACAAGTTCAAAAAACATGCACACACTAATACGTATAATGTTTACAAATTCAGACTTTATGATTTTTCCTACTTAAAACTTTGGAAGACTGGGTTCAGATAATTGATGTTTCGGCTAACTGATGTTCGGATAATTGACTCTCTACTGAAAATAAATAAATAAAAGAAACCAGAAAGAATTGTTCACTGTGAATTTAATAACGTGAATCCAGGTTATGTCACAATGCAAAATGCTACAATTGTATTTGTTGTTTCATTTATATATTATTTATTTGATTCTTCAGCTATTTAAGTATTTATTTATGTATGTTTTGATTTATATATTGGCAACCGGGTTGCCCTTATTGGGCCAAGTCCATTTATAGAGGAGATCTAAGGGCACAAGCTTCAGTAGTTAATATAACACATAATTGCAAAGGTTCAGGCCAGGTGAAATAAAAAACAAGCCCGTATTACAGTACACTAAAAATAGAGTTTTAATCTCAGCACAGCACTCACAACTGCCCTTTCATTTTCCATTAGTACTGATAGAGGCTGTTGTTAGTCCAGAGTCCAGCTACTGGGTAGTAGGACTCAGAAGTCATCACATTGCAGGATACTGTTTTTTCTTGGGATGTCCCACTCATGTCCTCCATACTTATGCATACTGTGCCAAATAAAAGTGCATAGTTTTACAGACTCACACCCCAAAAAAGGTGAGCTGACAGTGGGCACCCAGGTAGTCCTCCATTCCCCAGGCTATTAATAAGAACAAGATCTGTGGTCACTTCACAAATGCATAAGCTGCCTGTCATGCTTAAAATTTAATTTCATCACCTGGTACTGATCAGTCAATCTTCTTAAAATGAAAAAATGAAACCAAGGGAAAAAAAGTCCAAAACTCTTACTGCCTTGTCAGGGTTATCCTCAAATGTGTCATTTTGGACACCTACTTAAAAAAATGACTGGGTCCGTACCTAAAAACTGATTTTGGCCCTCATAATTACACTCGCTCATCTTAGATTTACTGATGCTCCTCATAAAGTCAAGTATGTTTTTTCACATACCTTATTACATAAATAAATACCTTATTACATAAATAAATACCTTATTACATAAATAAACTGAACCTGTACAAAGATTCTGTACCACTAACTATATAGAGTTTAGTAGGAAAAGACCTTGTATTGTGACAAATAAAAAGTGCTCCCTTTTCTGGCCATCTGCTATGATTTTTAAATTCCAGGCCAGTACTATGATTTTTAATGTTCAGAGGCTGAGACATATGAGTTGGTCTGATAAGCATGTAAAATCCACCCCAAGTCCTGGACTGAGAAATCTGGAAGAAATCTAGTTCTGCTTGAGTTAAAGACAAAGGCAGGATTGCTAATTAATTAAGATACAAAAATCTAATTAAGGGACAAAAGAACAGCTGAAATATATTGTTAATTGAAGGGATAAAGTTAAGACAGGAAGTCTGACATAAAACTGAGTCAGGAAAGTTAGGTAAAAGACTCTGGAGAACAAAATTCAGTGAACATAATGGCTCTGTCTTCTACACGGCTAAGGAGTATGAATCCAGAGCAAAACAGGTTATGGTACTAACATTTGACTTAAACCCTAAAAGTACTAAATTGTTTTCATACATTCATAGGTGATTACAGGGTTATTGACCCAAAGGTCTTTATAAGCCTAGCCGTGTGTGCCCAGTATAATACTAGAGAAACCAAATATAAAGGATCTTGCCTAAACCCATGATCTTAGTTAGCAATGACTGACCATATCTAGGAGGGTCATAGGTAAAATCCCCAGCAGGAATTTAGAGTTTCCCATCCAGTCATCCAAGCTACACTTAAACAGGGTCATAGAGAGGCTTTGTTTGATGTGACCTGGTAGTCTATTCCACAAGAGTAGCAACCTCTGAGGGACATATCTGGCTCTCCAACAGGTGGTATTTATGTCCCAGGCCAGGTTAAGGTCCCTGGAGTGGGTGACCCTTGTCCCATTTGACATGCAGATGTGCAGCATTTCCATTAGGTTTGGATCCGAGATTGCTCTGTAGGCCAGGCACAAGTCTCCTCTAAGTAGTCTGTATGCTATTGAGTACAGTATCAGTGACTTCAGCCTGTCAGTGTATGACATATGTTGGAGTCCCTGAATTTTCTTGGTTAGAAATCTCTGAGGTCTATCATGTTGCTGCAGGTACCTGGTAAGGTACATATCAAAGGGAGCATTCTACTCAATTATTGGGTTGATGATGATTGAGTACAGGGGTGTTATGACCTCTTTCGCTCTTGAGGCAATGCCTTTGCTAATGAGGTGTGCGACGTAGAATGCCTTCCTTATCACAGTAGACACATGATGATCAAAGCTTAGGCTACAGTCAACTTGTGATCCCAAGTTTCCCACTATTGAGTTGTTAGAGTATTATTATTTATATGATAGTCCACAGGGATATAATTTTTTACTGAAGGGATTAATAATGCATTTTTGCACTGAGTTTGAGTCCATGGCTTTGGCACCAAACAATAGTTTGTGTAAGTCCCTCTTGATGTATATTGACATTGTTTGTAGACTGAATGATTGTGCCTAATTTGCAGTCATTAGCAAGCTTAGTCAGCCACAGCCCCTCTATTTTGGCCTCAGCTTCTGAGAAGTATATTCTAAACAACATTGGTCCCAACACTGACCTCTGTGGAACCTCACTGGTGACAAGTCTGCTGGTTGAGGTAAAGTCTCCAACGTTGACTGAGTGTGATCTGTCAGTGAGCTGGTTAGCAGCCCACCTGATGACATAAGGGTTGATATTCAGCTGGGAAAATTTATCAATAATGCCTGAGTGTGGGATTGTGTTGAAGGCCTTGGCTAAGCCAAGGTAGGCTGCATGCACAGATTTACCTTCTGTGGCTCTGGTGATGTTTTCGAAGCAGTTCACTAGGTTTAACAGGCATGACCTGCCTTTAAAAAAAAAAAAAAACTGTGTCTGATCAAGGGTTTAGAGATCACCTACATCCTTATTTATAAGGTCCATGATGATTTGTTCCACGGCCTTACAGATAAGGCTGGTTAAGCTTATGAGTCTGTAGTTCCCAGGGTCTGTTGCTGTACCCACTATATGAAGGGGGATGACAGTTACTGTTTTCCATTCAGCAGGGACTGGAGTTGCTAACTCATGTTTTAGACCATTTAAAACACAACCTGGGATGCCATTCGGTCCCATAGAAGGTGTATTTTTGGCCTCGGAGAGAACATTAATGTCTTTGGAGATACAAGGTGGGGGAGATATAGAGGGAATGCATTGTGGAATGTTTGGAGGAAGAGGAGTGAAATTTTCTCCAAACCTGTCAGTTAATAGGTTAGCTATTTTCGCAGGATCAGTGTGTGTGATGCCATCCACAGCTAGTTCAGCACACATCTGAGTCCTAGCATTTAGGTTATGGATATAGCTGAAGAATGCCTTATGGTTATCCTTAGCTATGGTTGCTACATTTTTTTTTGAAGTTGCCCTTAGAGGATTTTACAAGTTGTTTTATTTGTTTGTTGAAGCAGAGGAGTATGTTCTTCCAGTGCCGGGACCTCTGTTTTTATTCTTGGATGGCAACTACTTCCTCTTGTTGTATAACTAACTTATTAATGGTAGATGTCCACCAGGGAGGCTTGTTTTTTCTTGAGGATCTTAATTTTGATCTTATCAGTTACAGTTGTGCAAATACATTTGTGTAAGTGTTTGTACAGGGCATTTGTGTATACCTTAGTATAGTTGCCAGTGCCATCTGTGGGAAGAGGAGGTTGGAAATTATTTATGCCACCCCTTAGGAGGGTTTAATTAGCTTTGGTGAAAACTTTCACCTGATTTCACCTAAGAGGGTTCAGGTGTTATAGCTACGTCAAATGTGACTAATTTGTGATCAGATTTAACCAGTGAGGGTCCTATACTTGTGGTGGTGCAATGGTCACCCATGTTGGTAAGGACCAGGTTGAGAATATTTGAGTCCCTTGGGGGGTTACATACTATTTTTTCCAGGGCATTAGTGTTAACAAAGTCCAGGAATCTTTGTGAGAGCATGTTGGTATTTGTATAAGTTTCCCAGTCAATGGAGGGATAGTTAAAATCGCCCATGACTAGAGTGTTTGGTTGTAATTTGATTGACTCAAATAGGTCCAAATAAACAGTGTGGGTATCTTGGTTCATTGAAGAGGGCCTATAACTAAAGATGACTTGAGGGGGGGATCTTACCCACAGTAGTTGAACTTGGAGTAACTCCATGGAGTTTTCCTGTCTAACCAGTCTAGAGGTGTTTTTATTTTTGATGAAGATAGATACCCCTCCTCTGTTCATTTTATGCTCTGAAAAGTGTGGAAGGCATTGTAGCCTTGCAGGGCTGGGGTACTATCTGTCATCCTGAACCAAGTTTCTGGGACTGCACAGATGTTAACATCCTCCAGGGAGAGGAGTGCTTCCAGAGAGTGCAGTTTCTGATTTAAACTCCTAGCATCTAGTGGCATAAACTTTAATTTATTTGTAAGTGATATTTTCACATCAGAAATGTTGTTCTTGAGACCTTGCCTAAAAAGGCACTATGGGAGAAGCCGGTGCCTTAGGCAGTAACCGAAAGCCTAGAGGTGACAGGTGAAGACCATCTCTGGCAGAGCAGCGTGGTCTATCAACCATATCATCCCAGGCTGACAGGAACTGGATCCCCCTAGAATGGACACCAGAAACTAAGCAAATTGTTTGTCAATCATTTTTTGTTTATATTGTGGTATCCTAGGTGAAGGTAGAATGCTGCTCAAGGCTAGGGACATACCTGCCTGGGACACATATTCATAGAGCTCAATAATGTCTCTTTTCATATAGTCCAGTGAGGTACATCTCAAGTCATTCACACCAACATGAACTCTGACCGAGTCATAATGGTACTTGTTGAGAGAGTTGAGTGCATGTGTGATCTGACAGATTCTGGTACCTGATAGACAGCTGACCATTGTTAAATTATTTATAATGGCAGAGTAACCAGACTTTCAATGTACTGCTGTTTCCGTTATAGTTTAACATGTCCAAGC
Organism: Protopterus annectens; assembly: GCF_019279795.1. Lineage (NCBI taxonomy): Eukaryota > Metazoa > Chordata > Ceratodontiformes > Protopteridae > Protopterus > Protopterus annectens. Next base: position 358,320,479 of record NC_056744.1, read on the forward strand.
AGTCACACTGTCTGAATTATTTCAATTCTAACATAGCTAGAAAACAATCTTTGCTTCTCACGAACTGTGTCTTGCCTAGGATCAATGCACACTTGATCAAGACAGCTGTAAAAAAGAGCAAGCGATGTTCAGCTTATATATTAATTTTTGATAGCAGCAGATGTTATTTCCTAGTATCCTTGTGTTTTGCATGACTTATTCTTGTTCCATGTCAGCTTTGCGTCAGTTGAAGTGTCTGTATTTCATTTCTTTCATTTCTGCATCTGAAAGCTCAGAAAAAGTCCCTGTTAAAAATATCAAATGTCTCTCTGTATGTTTCAGTCACTCATAACAGGATACCATTTTACTTTATCAGTTTAAGCCTAAGTCCACAACCACGTCTTCACAAACAAGCTAAACTAGACATGTTCTTCTATTTGTGAACTGGTTCTAAACCACATATATTTACAGCTAAGCTAAGCATGTTTCATATTTCCTCAGAAATTTCTCTAGCAGATGTCTGTCTGAGACAGCTGTCGCTAAGGACATCATACTTTCTGTATTTATTAATAACTTTGCAGTTCAAGCCTTGCATTTCTGCTTTTTAGAAAGAAACATTTATTCCAAACCTTGTCTTATTTCACAATTGCTTTGAGGAAAAAATATTTTACTTTATATAATATTTATCAATTCCCTCCTTTTTTTAATTAAGCCAAAGAAAAATGAAATGTACAGGAAAATGTGATCCTTTGTACTCAATACCCTTTCTTCATTGTTAACAACAGTTGCTTGTTTAACAGTTTTATTAACACAAATTTTAACACACATATAAATTGTCATAGATAAAAAGATAATGACAATGAAGGCAATCAGTGCTGTGATTATAGCACCCCACCAACCTGAAAACAGTCCACTTAACCAATCGGACCACTCTGTATTCCATGTTTTCCTGGATTTTAAGGAAACCTCAGCAATTCTCTCTAAATGTCGCTTTATAGATTCTGATTTATCAGGAATAAAAGTACAGCATTCTGCTGCCACCAGATCACGTACCCCCCTTGGCTAGCAAGCAAGTAATCTAAAGCCATTTTGTTTTGGAGGACCATTGTCTTCATTGCTACCATCTCCTCTGTTATATCTGAGATAGCTCCATAAGTTGCATTTGCTAAAACTTCTATCAGCTTTGCAACTTTCCGTAATTCCCATATTGCCTTTGCGGCACCATACCAGGGAAATATCCCATCTCCTGAAATAACACCATCTCCTATGTCCAGCTGTTTTAAATCTTCCCCTATTTTGGAAAAACTATCATGAACCTCCCTTCTTCCAGTGAATTCTTACCATCTCCTCTGGTAATGTGTGAGCAATTTTCATCATTGGAACTGCATACCCTATGTAACAGGATCCCTGCCAACCTATCGATAGCCATTTGTAAGCATTCTTCCCACATATGAAAAAAAAAACCTTCTGCCAGAATTGTAACATTTTCTCGGACCTTTGAATTAGTTGTGGCATCAGTTTTAAAGAGGCCTTTCATCCAATCTTTAAAAGAAGTATTATGTGTTGACTCCCATACTGTTTTTATTTTATCAACTCCTCCAGTATACTCAGGTTTTCACGTGACCAGAGTTGGTGTAAAGTAAAGGAATAGTTACAATTACTAATACCAAGCTTGACTGTCCTTTTCTTTTGAAAACAGAGTATTCCTCTTTCTGCTTCCATCAACTGTAAATGTTCTTTTATGGCCGATTGTCTTACAAGTCTATTTTTATAAGACCCTTTAAACATAAATCCTGTATCTGTAACCTCTACAGGGACTGCATGTAATGGCTTTTTCTCTCTGTAAGGAATGTGGCTACAAACCCAACAATTTGACTTATGTGCCTTTGCAAACACATTTTACATGGCCAAACATGTATTGAATCAGGTATCCATGATGTCGCTGTTCTCGTGATCTGTTATATCTCAGTACGTCTTCCCATTTTTTTCTTTGCCACTTTTTTATTTTCATTTCCTTTTGTATTTGCTTTTCTTTTTTGGATTGCCTTGTCCTGCCCATACATTGCTATCATAAACAATATATACGATAGTATCAAAATGCATATGAGTATTAACATGCACCCCCAAAGCTTGCATCTCCATGTGTGAGGTTTAGTTTCCTCTGTTTTTTCTGGCTTTCTTCCAAATGGGTATATTAGCATCTAGAAATGAATTTAAACAGACGGTTACTTTCCTGACACTGTTTGACTTTTATTAAAACGTACACTGATCTCTATGAACCAACATGGCATGCTGCTTTGGCTTGGATGTCCCGTTTCCTCCTGATACTGTTTGACTTTTATTAAGTTACACTGATCTCTATGAACCAACAAGGCGTGCTGCTTTGGCTTGGATGTCCCGTTTCCTCCTGATACTGTTTGACTTTTATTAACTTACACTGATCTCTATGAACCAACAAGGCGTGCTGCTTTGGCTTGGATGTCCCGTTTCCTCCTGATACTGTTTGACTTTTATTAACTTACACTGATCTCTATGAACCAACATGATGTGCTGCTTTGGCTTTGGATGTCCCGTTCCCTAGGATTTAAGTTTTCCTTGTTTACCTTCTGTACTCTGTATACTAACAGGCCTATCTGTTCTGTCACCTCATAGGGACCATGCCAATTACTATCCCATGGTCCCCCTTTCTGGAATTTTTTTATAAGCACCACATCTCTGCACTGTAGTTTCATTTCCTTGGGAAGCTCTGGCATTCCCTTCCACAGACTGTAAGCCTGTTCTCTGGCTATAGAGTCACATATCACCAGGATATCTTTCAACCATTTTTGGTGTTCTACTGCTGTCAGTAGCAGTCGGTTATCCACCATTTCTGGGTCACAAGGAAGTGTGAGGGGCATTTTTCTCCCTGTCATCACCTCAAAAGGTGAAATTCCTGTTTTACTGTTAGGTGCAGCCCTAATCCCTAATGGAATACCTGGCAAATATCTCACCCACTCCTTGCCTTTTTCCAAACAAGCCTTTTTTAACCTTTCTTTGATTGTCCGGTTCATCCTTTCAACAATTCCATTGGATTGTGGATGATATGGAACATGAAACCTGTGTTGAATCCCCAACAATTTGCACAAATGCTACATTATTTGGCTTGTAAACTGGGGTTCATTATCCAATTCTATGACCCGGGGCCACCCCCAGTGAACAAAAATGTTTTTCCATAATGCTTCTGCTGTGGTTTTAGCTGTCATACTCTTGGTGGGAATTACTTCTACCCACTTTGAAAACACATCAACCACCACTAACAGATATCTGTATCCCCCTTTTGCAGCTGGGATGGGCCCTGCATAGTGTAGCTGGATAGCATACCATGGCCCATCTGCCACTGGTACTCTTTGCAATTGAGGTTTCTTTATATTTGCATTAGTTTGTAGACAAACCAAGCATCCCTCTAAAACTGTCTTACACAGCTTTTTTAGACATGGATTCCACATCTTCTGTTTGACTATACTCCGTAACTTCTCTGTATCTATGTGGCCCAAGATTTTGTGATTATAGTCAACCAACTCTCTAGCTAGATCTCCCAGGATATATGGAATGTTTTCCCCATTTGGCATTGGATAGACAAAAATTGTCTGTTTGGCATCCCCTTCCCGCATACACCTGTATAATTCTTCAGGAATCCCTTTCTGTTTCTGAAGGGTTGCCAAATCCTGTATTTCTGCACATGTTGTGCTTTCAACTGACATTACCTGGTCTGTATGTTCAAAACACTCATGTGAGTCTAGCCACTTACCTGTTTCAGCTGCTTGCTTTGCCTTGGCATCCGCCAAAGCATTTCCTCTAGCCTCTTCTGTGTTACATTTTTGATGTGCTTTGATTTTGACAATACTAAACTTTCCCTGTAAATTGTTCTGGGTAATCAATGCGCATAACTCCCATAGTACTGGAGCATGTTTTACTGGTTTGTCAACACTGTCGACAAATCCCCTTCTGGCCCAAACTGCCATGTGTAAGAATTTACCACATAGGCACTGTCGCTGTAAATATTGACAGGTTCAAAATGTTGTAAAACATATTTTACTGCTTCTAATTCTGCCATTTGGGCTGACATATAACCTGGTAGTTTCTTCAGAAAAGGCTTTTGGCCATCTCCTGGGATTACTACAAATCCTGTCAAATATTTCCCATCTTTACAAAATCTCGTCCCATCTACATAAACTGTGGGTAAACTACCTTGGAAATGTGCATTTAAAGGCGAGGGTTCCGGGTGTTCTAAACTCTGAACACAATTATGGCTTTTTCTGTCATAATTGACAAGATCTGAAAGATAATACTTGTCCCGTGTCTGTATTTGTACATCCTTGGTACTGAATAGACTCATCCATTTTGCAAAAATGGTCTGACTCACCCCCTCTGTAATTTTATTAATTTTCGTGGAATTTAGTAGAACCTTAATAGACTGATGTGGTGACTGCACAATTATTTTTGAAAAGACTGTCAAGTATTCCATTTGTTTAATTCACCAATAATTGGCCAACAGTTGTTGAATGCATGGGTGATACCCTTCTCAACTGGGGTTAACGTTTGACTACAGAAAGTCACTGGTCAGAGTGTCCTTTTTATCCTGTCATCGTTTTCCTGAGGCCAGTATTGCAGGAGAACTGCCCAAAGGGTCTCATTTCCTGAAGCTGCCTGTAGATGAAACTTTGCCTATTGTCTGGCGCTACTAGTTCAGTGGTCTGTGACAATTTTTTCTTTAGGAGTTCAAAAGTCTCTTGTTCCTTCCATCCACATTTCAAACGCAGTTCCTCCTTTTGATCAGCTTACATTTTATATAGGGGCGCAGCAGCCGCTGTGTAATCTTCTATGAACTCTCTATTATAGTTCATAATCCCTAGAAATTTATGCAATTCTGAAATGGTCAATGGCTGAGCCAATTCCAGAATTCCTTTTACTCTCTCCTTAAAAGGAGATCTGCCAGTGGGGCGGATTATTGTTCCCAAAACCTTCACTTCCTGTGAAAACACCTGTACCTTGTCACTGTTGACTTTGAATTCTGCATCCTGTAGTGTATTTAAACCTTTCTTAGGAAGTTTTTCATGCTGTTCTACTGTTTCTGATTGGATGAGGATGTCATCAATGTAATGAATGACACTGTCATCTGTCTGTAAGCGTTTTAAAATTTCCCCCACAACTTGGTGAAAAATCACAGGGCTATTTTGAAATTCCTCTGGCAATCGCGTCATTACATACTGTTGATTGTCAAAGGTAAAAGCAAACCGTTGCCTTTCCTTTGTAAAGGGACTGCAAAAAATCCATTAGCTAAATCAATGACTGTGAACCACTTACTTTGAGGTTTTTATTCTTGCTGCCAATTCTGGCACCCCCAGAACCAAATGTGCACAAGGGGTAGTGAATTGATTAGCTTTACATAAATCAATAACTAATATGTAACTGCCATCCTTCTTTTTCACTGGCCAAATTGGTGAATTTGTGGGGCTATGGCCTTTTTGTATTATGCCTGCCTGTTCCCATTCTTTATACACCTTTTCATATCCTTCCGCGCCTCTTTGGCAATTGGATATTGCTTCTGAAAAGGAGGAATGTAATCTGGGGCTACCTACACTGACCAGCACTTCTAACTTGCCACAATCTGTCTTTGATGTAGCCCACAAGGACTGAAATGGCTCTTTAATTTTTTCCCACTCATCCTGCATCACTGAGTGTCCTTTGTCAATGTATTTTTTGCACTTGCCTATGTCTATCATGAAACAAGAAAACCGTTTGAAAATATTAGGTCTGTCACCTTCACTGATGGTCTACAAAACCCTGTTAGTAAAGCCAATTACTATTCCCAGTTTATGTAGGATATGTACCCCGAGAATTGTTGTCTCACAGCTGGAATTTATAAGGAATGTGCCCTCCACTGAAGTTCCATTTTCTGTGAAACATATCTTAACTGGTTTGCTAGCTACAGCCATGCAAATACTGCCATCAAAACCTTGAATATAGGATTGCTTTAATGCAGTGGTGGCTGGTGACTTCAAATCAAAGGGCGGCTGCAGGAGACAGCTGAATGGGTGGGGCCAATGGGAAGGGGTGTGACCAACTAGAAAGGGGCAGAGCTATGCTCAAAACAACAAAACTGGAACTTTAATTAAATATGCTGCCCTGGGTGGCAGACTGTCATTATGAGAGTCCAATCAAGACAAAATGAAGTGTAGAAGAAAAAAAATATTTCAATGCATTGGGTACATGACAGCTTACTTAATATCTAGATGGAAACAAAAAGGTTGTGAGGCATGAAAAAATAAATTACTTTTTTATAAATACATTACTGGAATGCCAGTCAAAATCAAATATAAGAAAAACAAGCAGCACTCAACTCAAACCACTTCTCCTTGCACTGCAGTTCTAATTATAACTTACATTCAGCTTTATTAAAGTACAAAGTAACATGCTGAAAGTAGCAGTCTCTGCGATACCCCCACTTGTAAAAATGTTTCTTAGCCAAAAAAGACCTGATGCCTGACAACAACTATCTACTTGTTTCATGGAGAAAACATGATCAAAGTAAAAAATGAACAGCAAACAAGAAACAAGCTTAAGATAAACTGCTTAAAGGATTACTGCACAAGTTATGGACCACACGATAGATTGACATTCTGTTTAGTTTATGGGTAAAGCCTGCAAAGATGACTGCAAGTCTCCAACAAATGTAATGAGCTTCTGAAAATACTGTAATCTTGTCCTTTATTACAAATATTGTCATATGCACTTCAATACCTAAGACTTATACGTTATCTAGGTATGTAAATATTCTCTGCATGGCAACAACAAAAAGGCTTTCAATGTCAGTAATTATTTAATGGTATGCTTATTAAAGCTTACTTGCATCTCACAATCTCAGACAAGCTTACCTGATGGTCATAAAACCATTGCTACTTAAACACAGAGCAAGAGGCACTGAAACAGCATGCATTTTCTGAATAATAAGAAGCATAAATCAACAGTATAAAAATATGACAGAAACCAGACCATTCTGCAAAATCAAGGACAGATGAAAAGCCACTGTAGCACTTGTGTCTACCTTGGATGGGGGGATACTCTGCACATTTACACTGCATGACTGCTCCTTGCCTTGCTTGGACACATCCAGAGTCACTATATGGGGGAGTGGGGTGCAACAAGTATGTCACAATTTGAAATGTTTCTGGCTGACGGTGATGGCCCTGACACATTTGTCATACCTTTCAACCACAGAGCAAGAAATCTGGACAAAGCCATACATAGAAGTGGGACAAAGGCCCAAACATAAGGGCAATTTTTAAATATTACTCTTATAAACTTGGAAAGACAATAGAACAGCAGCTCTTACATTAGTATGAATTTTCTGAAGGATATGAAATCTGAAACTCAAATGTCTGTCATTATTTTCTAACTTCAATTTTTAATGATTTGCCACTAATTTTCCAGAAAAACACAATTCTATGAAAAACGGTCCAAATATGAGATGCAAAAATATAAAATAGCCACACAATACAGCTGGGAACCTGTCAAAGAAGGGACACTTTTTTAATATTAGTACTGTTAACTTGAGTAGCTGACAAAATAAGAGAATCTTCATGCATTTCTAAAATAAAAGTAATCTATAACTCTGATTATTACTGTTATTTATTAATTATAAACCTTCCACGTTTTCTTCCAAAATTGACATTTTGCAGAGGGATTATTAGGGGGAGAGCAAAATTTTGAGCCAAAATCGGGGACAGTTGAGAGGTTTGGATATGCCTAATTCTATAAAGCAATTTATTTGCACGTACCTCTCAACCTCTTAACGCAGGAAATCTGGACAAGGCCAAATATATTGGGGAACATACAAACAGTATTAAAAATTGCTCTTGTATAAACCTAGAAAGTTGATAGAATAACAGGTCTTGCTTTAGCATGCATTTTTTTTGAATGCTATGAAGTCTTAAACTCAATGTCTGTCATTATTTAGTGATTTCATTCCTAAATGATTTGCCAGAAAACCACAAATTTTATGAGGAACAAACCAAAAATAAGAAGCAAAAATTTACTCATTCCACAAAAATCTGGACAGTTGGGAGGTATAGTTCAGCTGGGTCTGTCTTTGAGTTTGCCGCCCTTCCCTCCTCACAAAATCATGGTCGAATGGAGCCTACCCCCTGCAGCCATTCCAATGTCCCTTTACTTGCCTATTTTGTCCCAGTTACCATAAACACTGTAATGTGCATACTGCTTTACTTCTACAATGATTTGAATTTCATTTGAAAGTTTTATTTTGCATTTTACAGCACAAACATTAATAGATATCTACTAAACAAAGCATTGCAGTCTCCCAATGAAAATAGACTTAGCACTAAAACTTCTCTGCCCTTGAAACTCACATTAATTGAAACAGCATTGAAACCCACATTCAAAGAAAATACATTTGGCCAGTGGCAGATAAAGATTAACTTTGGGCTTTTCTCAAATCATAGGCCCCTTGCACACGAAACGTATATGTGTTCTTTGATACACCTTCCTGATTGTATTAAATTATATTCCTTGTATAATACAGTACAATTGTTAGAGGGCATTTTAAATTTATTGTTTTGAACATTTTTCCGGTAAACAATGAAACAAAATGCATGCACCAATAATGACAAAACTGCCCAATTGAGAACATTTCCATCATAAAAGTCTGCTCAAACTTCTACAATCCACCAGTATCAGTAAAAATGCACAATTTCTGCAGAAGTAAAAGTCATCTAAATAATTCCACCTTAAAGAGATTTGAAACTAATGAAGAGGATGCAGCTAGCAAACAACTTTATATTTCATTGTTTCATCTACAAATAAAGTGCTTGTTGCCCTTGAGGAATAAATTACCTATGTCACATTAAAAAAATGATAAGCTAATAATATTGCAATAGGGAATGGATGGCAAACTGATAACAGGTTCATAGCTACTAGGTATATTTGCCAAAGAGGACATTCTCAGCACTGCAGCATTGACCCCCTTTACAACACAGTAGAGTATCAGCAATGCATCTACATAATGTGAGAGTAGAACTCACAGTCTTCTGCCTCAAAAGCCAGTACACTACCTGTTGTGCTATTAAGAATGCAAGCAGAGTTAGCATACGCAGCACAAAACTTCTCTTCCACTAAAGCTCTCAGCTCTTTGTAAAATCCACTCAACACTCAACTGTATCTCTCAACTGTGCAGCACAAGAAATCTGGAAAAAGCCAAAATGAATTGGGGGGGGGACAAAAGCCCCAAAAAACTACATTTTAAACATTGCTTGTATAATCTTGGAAGGTTTCTAGAATAAAATGTTGTGTTACCAGCATACATTTCTCTGCCAAGTCTTGAACCTAGGACACTGTGCAAAACAGTCAGAGCAACATACCACTATGCCAAATCAGCTGTGTCTTGAAAGAAAGGAAGACTGAAACTTAAATGGCTACTATTTAGTGAATTCAGTTCTCAGCCATAGCTCTCCACCTCTTAGCACAAAACACCTGGACAAAGCCAATAATGGGGAAATACAGCCCCCAAACATATTCAGTGAATTCAGTTCTCACCATAGCTGTCAACCGCTTATAACAAAACACCTGAATAAAGCCAATATTGGAGGAATACAGCCCCCAAACATATTCAGTAAATTCAGTTCTCACCATAGCTGTTAACCTCTTAGCAGAAAATACCTGGATGAAGCCAATAATGGTGGAATACAGCCCCCAAAATAGGGATAAATTTCAAATATTCATCTTATAAACTTAGAAATTTGCTAGAATAAAATGTTTTGTGTTACCATGCACTTTCTGAAGAATATGAAGTCTGAAATTCAAATGCCTGTCATTTTTATTTACCATGTGTCAACCAGGAAAATCTGACTTGGAACAAAGCTAATTTTCAGCACATGCCTAGGGAGAAACACTTCAGACACGTCTTTGTAACATGGGAGAAAACCAGAGCACCCAGAGGAAACCCACACAAACACAGGGATGACATGCAGACTCCACACAGAAGGCACCCCAGCCAAGAATCAAACCAGAGTGCACCATCAATTATTCAGTGAATTGCAAGTCAACTTCAGAAAACCACAGATTTTATGAGGAACAGAAGAGAACAAAAATATGAGGCAAAAATCTGAAAAGCTTATATAACTAGTGGTGGGTAGGGAATTTAAGCTCTTGCTACCTGTGCTCAACATTCAGGGTTTGAGCCTGTGTTATTCACTAACCACCAGCTATACTTGAGGCTTCTGCAGCACCAGTTTTACAGACACACACACACACACACACACACACACACACACACACACACACACACACACACACACACACACACACACACCCCAGTACCCTAAAATGATTTAACATTTTTAATAAGAAATCCACATTTTCAAATAACAGTAGTAGTCAGAAAATCAGACTTTGTGTTTCAATAGCTGAGAGTCTTATTTAAGATACTAAACTTAGACAGGAAGTGTTTCCAGAACATGATGTACTCCTAGCAGAATGTTTATCTATACCATGTGCACTAGCAAATCTCTAGCTATGTTTACCCTAACATCCAGAATATTACATGTTAACACACACTGTTCCATGGCAGGCAAATGCTGTATTCCAGATGCAAAACAGACATGACAGTCCCCACCAGCATACTAGATCAGGCTATGTATGACTAGAGAAAACCTGGCTACAAGAGGCATGTATGTGAGCAGCCTATGCAGCAGCATAGATCCAGCATGCCTGCCTCATGTATGATTTCTTACACGAATTTAGGATGTCACAATGCACAGGATCAGGATAACAAGTTCCTCATTAGTGCTGGGAATTTACTAGTCAGTATAGTAAATTTGATTTCTTGACAATGGAATTATGGTTCAGTTTTTGAACATGGACTTATAGCGTTATGTACAAACTAGTGAAAGAAAAACAAAAAACGTTCATCTGAAGTAAATTTCAGGATTCTGTTTGTTGACAACCTCATGCACCTTTAAAAAAAAAGACATTATGTTGAGAACATTGCAGACTTTCTAAGAACAAAATTTTGTTACACACACACACACACACACACACACACACACACACACACACACACACACACACACGCACACACACACACCGTTCGTCCATAGCACTCTACCTACATAGCAGCAACTCCGTTCGTCCTCCTTAGCTAGCAGCAGATCAAAATCCATTCCTGTAGCAGCCTGCGCAAGCTGTTCTGGTTTCTCTGTAGCAGCCCACTCTAGACAGATCAACCTCCATAGCAGCCTGCACAAGCTGTTTCCCCACGAGATATCACGAGAGTAGGCTGGAGCCTCCAGCCTGCCGGCGGTGCAGTCCGGTGTCCTTCCAGTCTGTGCGGTCATCACCGCACAGACTTCTGAGCTAGCAGGGCAGAGATCCCTTTCTTCCCTATCCAGACTGCCTAACACAGCAGTCTGGGGTTCTGAGTACCAAGCACGCATGCATGGAGTTCCGTGACTCGCAATTTTAAAACAAATTTTTTTTCTACAGGTGAGGGGACTCTTTTTAATTTTTATTCCTTTCTTTTTTCTTTCTACAGGTGGGGGGGCTGCAGACCTGCAGTCCTATAGCACAAGCTGCCCCTTCTTTAATGGATTAACAGGTAACTGTTTGTTAGTGACTGAGATTGCCACCCTGGTATCAATTAACACATCCTTCCAAAATATCCCCTCCACCCATATGTCCGCTAATGGACATCCATCCTTTCCACGTTTGAAAGTAGTCAGAAAAGTTACTTGGGTGGGGGGGCACACCCCTAATCAGAATCAAATTTGCTTTGATCAATTATCCTGGGTACGTCCCTAATTACACAGACAATATGTTCTGCTCCTTGCTGACTGTTCATGTCAGCACTGTCTAGAGTATATTTTGTACTTTCTATCTCATGTTTTATTTCCTGACCTGTCCCATATGAAGGATTATATGGTGTATTCTCTGTGTATTCTACAGGACATTCCTTATTTTCCCCTGAATCATTTCGACTTTGATCCTGTGATTGGTTGTAGTCATTTATGCCTCTCTTTTCTTGATTTTGTTTCCTAGGTTTAGCTTTAGGAAAATTAGCATTTTCTGCATATATACCGTTTTGTATTTGGCTTTCTTTCCATCGTTTATAATATGGACAATCTTGTATAATGTGACCTATTTTCTTGCAGTAAAACTTGTTTTCCTGAACTACATTTTGTATCTACCCTTGGTATTGTGGGAGCAGAAGCTGCTTGTGGTTCCCCTGTCCTTTCATCAGACCACCTACTGTGTCCTCTTCCTTTTCCAATAAAATCAACACTTTGTTCCCCTGCTACACAAAAACTATTGCGTGTATATAACTTTTCATCATCCCCCATTGTCTTATCTCTTATGAATTTTTGAACCACTTCTTCTAAGGTCTTAGACCCTACTTCATAAATGTACTTAATGTCTCATGGTACTCCCTTTACCTGTTTTAAAAAGGTATGTATGAGGATTTTTTGTACCTCAGGTTCTTTCATTTGGTCATCATTTTTACCATAGACCACCTGATAAACTAGCTTAAAATGGACAGTTGTTCTATCAATTTGTCCAAAATGGTGATTTTAAAATAATCAAGTAATTCAGGTGTCAAAGGTTGACCCTGACTATATGCTCTATGAATAGCTGTCATACGAGCTGTCCTACTGTCTAGAGAACATTTTTTCTGCTTCTATGTATGACTTTAAACATTTGGGAATAAATGCAAAAAAAATCTACACAGAGCATCATTCCAAGTAGACCCCACAGTGTATATTAACCATTCTTCAAATGTCAACATATTGAAAAAAATTCTTTTTTTGTCTTGCCACTGAGGCAGAGTCTGCAATAAACGAGACGGCTGATAAATATCAGCAGGAGAAATAACTACCATTCCTGCTGATCCCTGTACAATGTTAATTCATCTATTTTGTGCCTGTCGTAAATCTTGTTGGACTTTCTCTAATTGTTTGTCAGATTAACCTCTGTAGTTTGTGCCCTTTGTAAGTCTTGTTGGGCTCTATCCAATTCTTGTTTTAAACCAGAAATTTCAGCTGTTAAAGTCTGAATGTTAGTTTGAGTCTCTGGCTCTAGATGGCATTCCTGTCCCTCAGTACTGTCCTTAAGCAAGGCATGAAAAGCTGTTAAAACACTTATTAAAAGTTTAATAGTATACCCCACTATGTCAATATGTTCTTCTTGTGCATTTGCAAGACCTGTTTTATAACTCTGTTGAATTTGTTTCAAATCTTCATCCTGTTTTTTTTTTGCATCAGTAACATTGTCATGTATTCTATTCCATTTCTGACAATAATCCTCATACATTTGTACTATATCAAATTTAGGCAAAACCTTAAGATGTTTAAGAACATCATCAACAGTTTGTATTATATCTGATAAAGGCATGACCGCAGAAGGCACATTTAACTGTTGTGTATGTGAAGAACTAACAACACTAGAATCAAACAGATTCTTTACCAGAATAGGATATATCTTATTGTATGGCTTACATACTAGATTCTTGTGACAAGATAGACATAATTGTGGAAATTTACTTCCACATAAAAACGTCTTCTTCAATTGCCTTACATTTTGTCATATATTAATCATAGACATTTAAACATTTACAAATACAAGTTTTATCTAATTTGTGAACATTAGAAAATTCCAGATTTACATTTTATGTCTGACCGAATTTTCAAACCATGTCTGTATATAAGACCAGACCTTGTCTTGTGTATCATGCAAATCTATCTGTACAGAATGTGGGCATTTTAAACTTAAGTATCTAATGGCATCCATGTTATAACTGTGAAGAGTTTACCATATTTTTCATAGATGACAAACAGGTGATCAGGCTGAAGTCACTTCAAAGAAACGGCGTCCTGCAACAGATGAACTGATGGTGGAACGGCGTTGGACAGATGCACCAGCAAACTCAGGTACCACCCAGGAGAAGCACTGAAAACTGTCGGCCTGTTGAACTCACGTAAAAATGATGGCACCAAATGAACAGCAACTGCTGGTAACAGATATAAAAGGTCATAGTCAAGCTGCCTCACCACTGTTAAATTATTTATAATGGCAGAGTAACCAGACTTACAACGTACTGCTGTTTCCGTTATAGTTTAATATGTCCAAGCAGTTACACTGTCTGAGTTATGTCAATTCTAATATAACATAGCTAGAAAAAAGTCTTTGCTTCTTACAAACTGTGTCGTGCCTAGGATCAATGCACACTTGATCAAGACAGCTCTAAAAAGAGTGAGCAATGTCCAGCTTATATATTCTTTTTTGATAGCAGCAGATGTTATTTCCTAGTGTCCTTGTGGTTTGCATGACTGATTCTTGCTCCATGTCATCTTTGCGTCAGTTGAAGTGTCTGTATTTTATTTCTTTCAAAAAAAAAAAAACAAGTAATCTCCGTGGTATCCCCGAAGTCTCAAACAGCCCACTAAACAAGTATACTGGGTCCAAAAACAAAACAGTGTAAGAAACTTCCCTGTGTGGAAGATTTTCAGTCCATATATCTCTAGTTAATCACTGTATATTAATGAGATCAGACAATAGTAGTAGAAGTAGCGAACTTAAACTCGTCTTACGTCAAAAAAAATATTTATAATATGAAATATTGCACAGAATTACTAATTTATTTTATTTCTTTCATTTCTGCATCTGAAGACTATAAAAAAGTCCCTGTTAAAAATATCAAATGCCTCTTTGTATGTTTCAGTCAGTCATAACAGGATGCTATTTTACTGTATCAGTTTAAGCCGAAGCCCACAACCACGTCTTCACAAAGAAGTTAAACTAGACATGCTCTTCTTTGCATACACCAATTTTAAACCACATATATTCACAGCTAAGTTAAGCATGTTTCAGATTTCCTCAGAAATTTCTCTAGCAGATGTCTGTCTGAGACAGCTGTCACTAAGGACGTCATACTTTCTGTATTTATTTCTAACTTTGCAGTTCAAGCCTTGCATTTCTGCTTTTTAGAAATATTTATTTCAAACCTTGTCTTATTTCACAATTGCTTTGGGGAAAAAATATTTTACTTTATATAATATCTATCAACGGTAACCTTCTCCTTGTCCAGCCTGGTAAGTGGGACATCTGTGTGTCTCACAATGGAGTCACCTATGACAAAAGATCTTTGGTTTAGATGTGCTTTGCCTTAGGGGCTTATTTGGTGAGACACTGGTGCTTGTGTTCTTACGTGCATTGAGTATTGTAGGTACTGTATTAGGTGTAGCATGTTTATGTTTTGAAGGTCTCTGGTGTTTAGATAGGTTTCTGGTGAGTACCTCTTCATATGGTGGTTTACGTGTTGAGTGCATGGTTTGCATAGGAGGTGTAGTATGTGAGCTGAGAACCTGTTCAATATTACTGTTCTGTGTGCGAGAGAGCAAGGATTACAGATTCATAGTGTAGATGCATGTCAAACAAATTGTACTTCAGTGATGTAGGAATAGAGGGATGTTAGTGTGCATGAGGCAGTTTCTACAGTGCCTCAGGCTATCCCTGTCAATCAGGCTGGTAGGAGAAATGGAGGGAAACTGACCATACATAATGCTAGGTTAAATCCTCTTTTCACACTGGGGAGAGAAAATGGAGGGTGTGGTATAACTGTGTGCTCTAAATGGGGTCTATACTAATGGGGTGCTCTATAAGGGGTCTACTAACAGGGATTCTCTAAATGGTATGGGCTACTAAGGGAAGATTTATCTACTGGCATTTTTGCATCTATAACCACCAGTGGTTATTCCTATTGTGAACTAGTGCACCCTGGTGCACAGAGGTACGCTATGTGTAAACAGATGAATACAGCAGAGCATTGGCTGGTCACCTAACTCTATGAAGCTGTGTTAAAACAAGTGCAAACCCACACAAACACAGGACTTATGTACCAACAGTAAGCAAACGGAATTAAATTATTTAACCTTTAAAAAAGCTGAAAACTCAGCCCATTGCCAGCAGCCTTCAATCAGATGAGTCCTAACTGCACTCTCCTGCCACAGGGGTACAGGAGTACCTGCTTCAACAAAATATAGCCTGGTTTAGTGCTCAATTTAACAAATAAACCAGATTCAGAAGGTCAGAATCTGGTCTATTCTACAGCAGACAAAAAGTGCAACAAATTAGGAAGAACAGTTTTAAAAATCAGCGACATAGCAAAAATACAGTTTAAAAGGCAAAATACAGTATACAATTGTACTTATGGTTAGACGGATGCAACAGATTCCTTGGATTGCACAGATGGATATAGCAGAGCAGTGGCTGGTCATCTAACTGTGTGGAATTGTTTTAGTCTGGGACACAGACCTTCATTTAGATGCTCTGAGACCAGTTTGACCAGTAGCGGGTGTAGCACAGCTTGGAACAAGCACAAGTCACTGGAGAATGGACAACATATGTGGTTCTTTAGTGGACACATTTAGCAGTTCCAAAGCAACCATCAGCAACATTAGCAACAATCTTACTTCAAGAAAGAGTGTTGCAGCAGTCAGAACTAAATGGGTTTATTTTACTACTTGTGTTCCAGGCTTGAACGCTAAACCTTTGAAAGTTCCATCCAGAAACCAAACTGATGTTAGTATGATTGAGAAATTTGAAACCCAGTGTCAGTTCTCATCCTTCAGTTCTTCTTTCACTCAGATGGGCAAGATGGCTGGATAAATAATTCAATAGATTTGCCAATGTAACTGAAATCACTCTTCATTTCCTGTCAGAACTGTCAGTGTTTATTTTTTAGTTATTAGCACTAGTTTTGGTGTTTGCATTCATTCTTTATACTCATACTAAGTTTGTGTAATTTTCACTTTTTAAATATTTTTTGATTCTCAGTGTAATCTGGAACCATGAAATCATCACAACAGTAGGAATGTTGTGATGTGTAGGGGGATTATCTACCAGTATGTAAATCCCTGACAGAAAATACATGTTTTTTTCTCTGTGGAGCTAGCTGCGGACATTACCCACACTGAAAATAGTGTTGTCAAGTTAATTAAAGATTGTGTAGGAATTAATCATGCATTGTTAAAACTGGATGCTGTGTGTTGCTCTATGTAGATGGTTAAAAAATGAATGCATGTACATTTCAAGAGCAGGAAGACTTTCATTACTAATGTTGCAGTGAACTAGAGAAAATTATCTGCCAGCATTTACAGCAAACAGCATCAAAGAGCTGTTTGCAGGCATGCAGGTTTATAATCATTATTCCCAGCCTCATATGTTTGGGTGCACAGCACAATAAACTTTCAGTTAATCTAAGGCAGCTTCATTACTAAACGGTACCAATATTTTGTGCATGCATATTATCTGATGGTCATATCTTGACCTTTGTCTCACCTGTACCCCTTCCTGCTGTCCTCAGCATCAATGACCTACATATGCAAAACTCAGTTCCCGAGTAAAAGATCAGTTCCCAAATGTTTGAAATTCAAAAGATTAAGCTGAAATGTTCAAATCACAAAAGATTGAACCTGCATAAAAAATGCACAGTGTTTCTTTTTGCAGGGACCTAGGTTGTGCAGGATCATAACATGGTGGGGATCCTGGTGTGGGTCCTTCTCCCTCTGTGGTGCAGTTTTGGAGTTGAAATAAATAATATGTACCTGGGGGTGTGGGGGTGGAGGGGCTTGCCCCTTTGGAAAAGACTGTATTTGCTGTGTTTTTCAATTTTCAAGTGTTTGAGATTTAAGCATTTTGGCTAGATCTTTTGAATTTGGAGCATTTGGGAATTCGATCTGTTAACACACAATTGCAAAACTCACGGTTTCTGTAACCTAAGTGAACTCTCCATTATCAAAGCAATTACTAACTACAACTAAATCAAAATAAGTTGCCCTTATATAACAAATTACATTGTGTGCTTCTAAAGCAATTCTTATTTTTCTGTATCACTAAAATCTACTTCACAAATCACAACTATTACCAAAATTTGACCAAAAATTCACATTTTTTCAATATAAATACAGCTTTTGCATCTCATGATGCCTTCTTAAAAAATGTTTACTTCCACATTATCTGCAACACGTGGTGGCTAAGAGCAATGCATACTCTCCCCAACATGATGTTAAAACAAACCGTTCTCATCATTATGTCTTTGTAATGTTAACCCTTGCAATGCCATGCCCCCTACTTCGACTTCTGTTCCTGTGTTTTTCCATAATACTGCACATTACAGGTGAATCCAGTCCAACCCTGGTGGTGATTTCCACTCATTTTTTTCTGTAGATGGATAACCTCACAATCTACTCGATAGTACACATCATGTATGGGGGGGGGGGCATCCTTTAAAAAACTATCTTTGGGCATCCTGACAGTACCCAAACATTATAGCAAGTATAGAATCCTGCTGCTCAAGCCTTTTAACTGCATTCACTAAACTGTGACCAACCATTTCAAAGCATGAGAGCTGTAAACTGCTCTGGTAAAAGGATACTGAAGAAATAATAAAACCATTCAATCTGAACTAACTGTAATTAAATGAAGGCCATGGACCAACATCCAGAAATACATCAATTCCTAAGTGTGTGTGTGTGTGTGTGTGTGTGTGTGTGTGTGTATCTTCATATATCTATATCTAATCTATCTATTTATATATAGATGTACTTCACATGCTCGAAAGCCCAAATACTCAAACATTGTTTTCATGAGATGAAAATAATAAAAACTGAAATTCCGAACAGAAGATTTTTCCCAGGGCAAGTAAACACTCGCCTAATAAGTCACAAAAACACACTGCAGTATCTGAAACCCACCTAAGTGGGGGGCTATGCCCACCACACCCCCTAACTATATATACCAAATCCAGGATCATGCTACAGTGGGGAAAATGGCATATTTCTCCACATTGGACAAGTGTTTACTTGCCCTGGGAAAAACTGTGCAGTTTGGGATTTCAGTTTTTGTTATTTTTGTCTTGTGAAAATTACGTTTGAGTATATGGGCTCTCGACCAAGTAACATAAACCCATATATACATATACATATACTTATATGTATGTATAAGTGGGTGAGTCAGCCATATCTGAAGAAATGACATCCCACTTTGCAACTATATATATAAAGACACCACATCCCCTGATTAGTCAAACATCCCATTAACAATTCTCTGTGTTATACCTGTTTACCTCTTTAACTTGAATAAGTAGCTCTGAACCATTTGCTGACTTGGGTGGTTTTGATGGCTTATACCCATGATTTCTGTGTACCTGTTATACCTTCATCCATTCTAGTACAGCAGATTTTCAACTCTCCTCAAGAACTGGCACCTTTCCAAATCTTTAGAAAATGATTTTCTTACCAAAAAATACTGACTTTCTACAACTTGAATATTACAGCTGTCAGTCGTCTTCTAACCCCCATCTAAAATACCAGCTAAAGGTAAGTAAAGTAAAGGCTATGAGCTGTTAAGCTTCAACCTGTGGTCCAAGGTTTGATTTCCTTAACCTCCATTTGCCTACTGTGTGAGTCTGGGCAAGCCGCTTAACCAGAAAATGCTCCAGACTCAAATTTAAAAACAGGCTTGGGCCTTCTGGGCTTCCCAGATGAATAAAAATAGTATGTTTGACAAAACAAATAAAAAAAAACACAGCAGCTTTGCCACCTTTCTGTTATTTTTGTTATTCTCTCACCATGTCTGCAAACATATGGAAATGGGTAAATTAAAAGGTGCTGCATGTATATGCCTAGCTAAGGCCTTTGACTCCGTGTCTCACCAAAAGCAACTCTGAACCCTTCCACCCTTTGATATTAAAATATAAGTTAGGAATGATTTATATCTCCACTATCAAATTATAAATGTATGCTAACAATCAGTAGCCTCTGGACTAAAAACCAAAATGGTGGAAGTCTGCAGGTCACAGCATTAGGCTCAGTGGTACTTACTCTCTTTACCAATAACATCTCAAACATACTGACCAACATAAATTACCTTCTCAGTGTTGATAACCCTGTTATATGGTCCTCTAGCCATATCCACCAAAATGTTTATACTAAGCTTAGAGATAACCTAAACTGAACCCAATATTGGTTAACATTTTTGGACCAAAGTGTAAATTTCTCCTAAACCAAGCTGATATTAATTAAAATGCACAAAATGATTATTAGCAGTTTTCACACTAATTCCCATCCTTGTAAGGCTTTGCCCCCCGACCACTTTAGTAATGCATGCTTATCCTAACCTCTGCCTCTACTCTTAACACTACATCTTACCTTAAAAAAATCATAACATTACCACTTCACAAAACAGGCTAAGACCTACATACACACACACACACACACACACACACACACACACATACACACACACACACACACACACACACACACACACACGCACGCACGCACACACACACACACACACACACACACACACACGCACACACACACACACACACACACACACACACACACACGCACACACACACACACACACACACACACACACACACACACACACACACACACACACACACACACACATGCACATACACACACGCACACACACACACTCACAACACTAACCCTAATCCACATACAGTCATGCACACGCACAGTAACTCTATTCCATTACCCTCCTATTACCCTCACCGTAACACACAACACTTACACTCACACCCTCATAAAAGCCCAGCTACCTATATCAACAACAAAAAAAAAAATCGGAAAAATTGGACACTCGTTAAATAGAGTGTTCACTCAAAAACACATCAGTTTACATAAGTAAGCAAACAGTCATTCGATCAATGCCTTGGGATCCATATATATGTACACACACACACACACACACACACACACACACACACACACACACACACACACACACACACACACACACACACACACACACACACACACACACACACACACACACATGTTGTGATACACTAAGGGTGAATAAGGCTGATTTTGTATATAGTACTGTTTTTTTCTAGTTGTGGAGTGACTTGGTATATGAATAGCTATTTCACTTTAAACTCTGTAAGGAAAGAGGATACCTGCTGGGAGTAACTGCTAGAAGGAATTTAAAAATTAGGGCTGTAGGCCGAGAATATCAATGAGAGGGAGTATGTTTTTGTCTCTCAGTTTAGAGGGAGCATTTTGTGGAAGAGATGATTTTCTTAGGAGTCAGGACTCTTGGTCATTGCTAACAAGTAAATTTACTAAACAGACATGACCGAAGAATAACAGGAAGGACACCTGAGCAAAAGACTGTCGGGCATTGCGCCAGAGACTAAGTTAATCATTTCCAAGGAGGAAGAAATGTGCATAGAATGTAACACTTTTTGTGTTTTCATGTTTACAAGCAAAGTTTTGGTTTCTTTTGCAAACTTATCACTCTAAAGAGTATGGACAAACTGTAGTGTGTCTTATATTTTACACTTGTGGTTTTGTCAGACAGGCAAAATGTGGTTATCCCTCTAAATTGCTTTATTTTATTGTTTTGGAGGTTGCTAATGTATTACATTTGAAACCTATTTCCCTAGTTCCATAGTCCTCCTGTGCTTGCCTGTACCTTTGAGAAGTATATGCCGAACAGGAGGGGTCCTAGGACTGAGCCATGGGGAATGCCACTTGTAACCGGTTTAGAGTCAGACCTTGCTCCTGCAACTCTTACCATGTAGGTTCTGTCCGTGAGCCAGTTGGCAACCCATCTCATGATGTAGGGGTTTATGTTCAGGCTGGTGAGCTTGTCTATAATACCTGAGTGGGGAATGGTGTCAAAGGCCTTTGCAAGGTCTAGGTAGTCTGTGTGGACCACCTTTTCCTCGTCTATAGCCTTGGTAACTGTCTCAAAGAAGTCCACCAGGTTTAGGAGGCATGATCTGCCCTTAACAAAGCCGAACTGGGTAAGGTCCAGTGTTTGGAGGTTTCCAATGTCTCTGTTAATGAGATCCATGATGATGCGCTCCATAGCTTTGCAGACCAAGCTAGTCAAGCTTATAGGGCGATAGTTCCTGGGGTCCGTTGTGGCTCCACCTTTGTGGAGTAGAATAACCGTTGCTGTGCACCACTCTGTGGGTACATAGCCTGTGGAGAAGCTGAGTTTAAACAGTGTGTTTAGGTGAGGGGTTAGTTCATCTTTGAGCTTGTGTAGGACGCAGCCTGGGACACCGTCCGGTCCCATTGATGCTGTGTTTTTGGCTTTGGAGAGGGCTGTTTTAACCTGAGTGTCTGTGATTTCAGGGGCACTACATTCTTCTGGTATAGTTATGGGCCCTTTTGGGGGTGAGAGGGGGGTGAAGTTTGCACTGAACCTGTCTGCCAGGATATTGGCTATATCGGTCGGTTCAGTGTATTTTGTGCCATTCTGCACTAACTCCGAGCAGATCTGAGAATTGCCACTTAGATTCTTGACATAGCTAAATAATGCCTTGTGGTTATCTTTGGAGTCCATGGCAATTTTTCTTTCGAAGCTAGCCTTGGATGATTTTATGAGGGATCGTAGTTTCTTGCTGATACTGATCAGGGATGTCTTCCCTTCTTGGGATTTTGCTCTTTTCTGTACTAGTTTCCTCCTTCTATTGTATAGCTTGTTTATGGCAGGGGTCCACCAGACTGGTTTCATTTTCTTGGAGGAGTGAGTCTTGGTTTTGTTTGGGATAGCATGATCCATGCATTCTTGTAGGTGCCCGTACAGTGCATTAGTAAAGGATTTTGCAGCTTGGACAGCGTTATCCTTTAGCATGGGGGCTTTGAATCTTCCCACCTCGGTCTTAAGTAAAGTGAAGTTTGCTTTTGAAAAGTTTTTCACGGTAGTTTCTTTGACAGGGGGTGGTGGCGGAATGTGGATATCCAGAGTGATTAGTTTATGGTCAGATCTAACCAGTGAGGGGTTGACCTCCGGTGTGGTCTTAAAGATCTGTATGTCTGGAGAGGACTGCATGTAGGACAATTCAATCAATGTACAAAACTACTGTTATTTATTGTTAGTGCTTTCAGTGAAGTGTTTGTTGGAGTGGGTCAGGTGTTACTTGCTTGCCTATTAATTACCTGTTAACTTGTCTTATATTTGTGTAAGTAAATTATTCAAACACTTGACAGCAGACCGGTCTAAGTAAATACATTTTAAAAAAGGGGGAAAAGTGGATCCCCAACAAAAGGGAAGAAGTAGACTAGAAGAAAGGAACAGTGCAAGAGAAGTAAGGCACGTTAGGTAGGTAAGGGAGAGGAGTGGGTTGGGTGCACAGCTTGTGGGACAGGAGTTTGGTGCACTAAATAGCTGAAGATGTGGGACTACAGGTGAATGTGGGAACTTCAAAGGAGACTTTGGGAACCAGGAACAGTGGGTTTGCTAGTGAGATGGGAAGAGACATAATGGGAGATGGAGAAGGAAACAAGCAGACAAAAGACAGGAAGGAATGTATCAAAACAGAAGGTGGACAACTACAAGACAGGAGGACTCAAACAGAATAGTTGGAGGAGTTAAAGCCAAGTGGAGCAGGAAGTCATGGGAGGGGAAAGAGGGTCATATGATGTTGAGAGGAAACCTAGGAGGAGGAGGAAAAGGGAAAAGGGGGCGAGAGAAGGCAGGAATCCTGGAAAGGGACAATAAGGAAAAGAAAGCCAATGTGGAGCGAAAGGGACAGGTGCCATGATGTAGGCCGTGTCTGAGGCAATAATTGTCAAGTGCAAGGACAGTGGGAAGGAAGCCATTAGTCAGGGGGGGATGGATGGACAGTCAAATGGAACAAGTGCTCAAGAGGAGGAGGAGTAAAACAGGGAAGGGGCAGGTTGATGTACATGGGGTACATAGGGAGAAGTGGTCTTGGTAGGTTTAATCACTAGGGGGTTCAGGTTTGGACAGGGTGCAGAATGTTAGAGCCCTTGTTGTGGAAATAAACAAACAACTCAGGAGATTAATAAATTCCACCAAAGCCAGGTTTGAGGCTAAAATAGTTACTCAAGCCAAAGATAATCACAAGGGCTTTTTAAATTATGGTTGCTATCTCAAAAACACAACACAGCAATCCGCTGAGCTGATTGTGAATGATGTTACCTACACTAAGGCTGAAGGTATAGCAAACCTTCTGGCCAATAAATTTAGCTCTAACTTTACCCCTCTCTCCCCTCTATCTGTCTGTCAAGATAGAACTGAAACTGGCTCACCTCCAGCTATCACACAAAACCAAATACTAAAACAGTTATCTGAAGCTAAAAATACTACATCGATGGGTCCTGACAATATCCCTGGATGTAACTGAAATAGCGTGAAGCATGATTTAGCTACACCCCTTATAGCACTGGTCATTCTCTGCCTTCATACAGAAGAACAGTTACAGTCATTCCCCTGCATAAGGAAGGACCTTCCACAGAACCAGGCAATTACAGACCCATAAGTCTGACCAGTCTCATATGCAAAACCATGGGAAGACTTATCATGGAACTAATCAGTCAGGACATAGGGATCCTTCAAACACTGGACCCATCTCAGATTAGATTCATCCAAAGACATGCATCTGGAGCATTTCTCCTCGGGCCTCCGCTGAAAACAGGCTCTGTGGAACCTAGTCGGACTTTCCTGGTCAACAAATGATAAATAAATAAATAAATAAATAAAAATCAAGGGCAGGTTATGCTTACTCATCCTGGTGGATTATGTTTTTGAAAAGGTCACCAAAGCAATGGATGAAGGCAAAATGGTACGCAACAACATACCTTGACCAGGCCAAAGCTTTTGACACAATTTCCCACTTACACAGAGTAGAAAAGCATAATAAACTGGGAATAACCCCCATAATTGCCTGCTGAGTTAGATAATTGACCATGTTTTAGCTTTCGCAACAAACGTTCAATCCCATACAGCGTTGTATATGTGGTTTTGTTAATAGAGGTAAAGCTAGTGTAGAAGCATAATTACTTGCTTACTGCCTTTGGAATACAGCGTTGTTTAACGTTTATATTACTAAAAGTCAGGCTAATAGAATCACATTTTTAACTTGTTTATTCCCTTAGACCTTTTTTAAAGTGTTGTTTTGTTGTAAAATGTTTTAAGCTCTCGCTACAACCGCTTAATTCCATACAGCGTTGTGCATGCGATAATGTTACAAGATGTTATGGAAGTGTAGAAGCATATTTACTTGCTTATCTCCTTTGGAATACAGCGTTGCACATGCAATCATATTACTAAAGGTCAGGCTAGTTTGATCGCATACTTTACTTGTTAATCCCCTTAGAACTTTTTTTTAAAAAGCTCTCTTAATGCAAACACTGTGTTTCGCTGCATAGCTCTACGCTAAGCAACAGAATATATCCGTTTACTCTTGCTTGCTTGAACGCAGCTACCCCTGTTTACATTTTAACTTCCTGAGATACATATACTTGTTAACATCTTCTGCTACTAGAGGAAAGGCAAGTGCAGGAGTATATTTACTTGTTTATCGCCTTTGGAATACAGTGATGTGCATATGATGATGTTACTAAAGGTCAGGCTAGTATAAACGCATTTTTTACCTGTTTACTTGCCCTTTATAACTTTTAATAGCTCTCGAGACAAAGATGGTGTCTCGCCGTATAGCTCTCCACTAAACAACGGATTACATCAGTATACTCTTGCTCGCTTCTACATAGCTAGTTCTGTTACCTTAACATCTATCTGTAAAGCTACTGGTTTTGCCTGGTTTCTTTTTAAAATGCTCTTTGGAGACGAATAGGGTGTTTACCTGATATGTACTCTGAAAATCAATATATTTTAACCTGTTATAACAACATTGTGTCTGAGTCCTGAAAGATTGTTGTTGATACAATTTTACTTTAACTGCTACTGTTGTTGTACATATTTCTAAAGGAATAGCGTATGTAGTTCTTTCCATCCTAGCTACCTGTTTGTATTTTTGTAAGTGTTCTCAGAATCTTAGTTGTACCTGCATTCTTCTGTACTCTTTAGGCGTTTCAATATAATCAAATGTTTTTTGACGTTTAATGTGGCAGTCTCATGTAACTGTGTGTAATTATGATTCTTTTCTTTGCTTTCTATTACTAATATTGTTTACTTCACTACCTTTTTCTTCTCCTTCATTTACCAGCCTGTGACCCAGTACATCTCTGTACTAAATCACCAGACTTCACCCCACTGGAAGCCTCAGCAAATTTGTCCAAACTAGGACTTCACCTATCAGCTCCCTGAGAAACCAGCCTATTATAAGACAGTGAAAGTATGTGTTGCAACAGATACTAGAACATTGAGCTAATCCTAATGTTTAATGACTCTGCTAGGTTAGGCAAGTTTCCCATGCAGGACAGCCAGCAGCCAATTAACCACCCCACTTATTCCCTGCTCTTTTCAACAAACCCTTACATCCAGCCTACCACTCTCTTATAATTCATAGCCTACCCCCTCTCTCCCTTAGCCTGCTACCCTTGCAAGTGTATCATTGATGCTATTTAAGTGACTAGCCACTAGGTGGTGCCTTACAATAAGCTCTCTGCATATCAGTTCCTACACCTATTTGCTTTGCCATACCTCTCCATCCCATTTTCTCAGTTTTTGCTTCCCAGTGACTCACTCTTTTACCTCTCACACTGTCCTGGGCTCTCTTTAAACACTTTCTACTCAATTGTTACCCTTACTCACCTCTTGGTAGCCTTATAACTCACTTCTACACTCTCTCACTTTGAGACTTACCTGCAGAATTCACCTATTTAACAGATTGTTTTCCTTGAAAGTCCACTCTCTTGCCTCTACCAGCTGCGTTCGCCCTGCGGGCTCACTCTGCTCCCCTACCCTGCCCCCAATTCCCACCCGCCCCCACTGGTCCTACATTTATTCCTCTTGAAGACACCCCCCCATTTCAAATACTCCAATCACACCAATCACATCATTACCACACCCAGTCTCACGTTCTCACACACACTGATACCTCACCTCTCACCCACCTTAGTAATAAGTACCTCCTACTGGCTCACCTCCTAACATACCGTATAAAACCTCCCTCCAACTGTAAACTCTTAACTCTCTAACAATATTAAGTTCTACCCAATTATGCCCTTCCAATTACGACTATTAATACTGATCTCTCTCATACCAGCTCTAACTACTACCTATCTCCTAACATCCTTTGAGCAACCCTTCCACTATACCCTCCGCATCCCTTCCAAACACACTTTAACACCTACACTAACAAAATTTCCCAACTTCCTAACTGGCATTTCTAAACCCAGCTACCTACTAGCTAAATTTCACAGACTAGTACACATCAAATATAGAAACCTAAAAACTAAACAAACATTTAACTATTACTGTAAGCCTCTCCAACCTAAGTACTTTATATTTCTCCACTCCTTAATAGACGGGGACATTCATCCAAATCCTGGCCCAACATCCATCACTGCCAGTACAAACTGTTCCCAAGGCAAAACTACCACTTTACCTCTGATCAATCTACCTAATTCACTCTCCATTGCTCATCTTAACATAACTAGCATATGCAATAAAATCCCTCAAGTTCATGCCCTTCTAGATGTCCACCAATTTGATATCCTTTGCTTATCAGAAACATGGTTAAAACCCACAATAAAAGATAATGAAATCACCCCTCCAGGATACAATATCATTCGGCTAGATCGCAAATCAAAAAAGGAGGAGGAGTAGCAATTCTCTATAAAGCACACACACAATTTAGCACTGTAAATCTTAACCTATCTTTAAACAACAGTGCTGAAATAATTATCTCCAAATTCCAGCTTAACAGACATAAAGCCATAAAGATAATCTGCGTGTATCTTCCCCCAGGTAACAACATCTGTATACTTGAACATATCCTAAATTTTCTCTCTTCTAATCTCCCACAGGAAACCATAATCCTAGGAGACTTTAATATTGATTGGAATTCATGTAGCAGTACAAACCCTACCAACTATATTAACCTTTATGGTTTCTCACAAGCTATTAACTCCCCCACCAGAATTAATAGACTTAACAATAAAGAAAGCACCTTGGATTGGATTCTTACTAACAGTCCTCACCAAACTTACACAACAGGAACTCTCCCAGATGACCTTAGAGACCATCTGCTAATATATATAATCAGACATAAAACCAACCCAACTTTCCCTAACACTTTTAGAACAGTTTGCACCAAAAAGCATTTTAACCCTGAGCTGTTCCAAACAGGACTTAAACAATGTAATTGGTCACCATTAAGATCACTCCCTATAAATAAAGCAGTTGAATACTTTAACTCCACATTCCTAACAATCCTGGACCATCATGCCCCAATACGTTGTACTAGAAATAAAGCTAAACCTGCACCTTGGCTCTCAAACAAAACTAGGCAACTAATCCTTCACAGAAATAAATCCTGGGCAAAATGGCGAACTACTAAGAATTCTACAGATCACCTAGCCTATAAACAACAAAGAAATAATACAAAAAAAGCCATCCTACTAGACAAAAAGAACCACTATCTCCAGCTACAACAATCCTCCCTCAAGGAACCACAACAGTTTTGAACTAGTATTAACAAACTTCTTTATCCAGGTGAAGCTATTACCCCCAACCCTTCAGGCTCTAACCCTGAAAATTTAACAGAAACAGCTAATGCCTTTAATTCTTTCTTTACCAATACTATCCAAACTTTGGCTAGCCACCTATCCCCTGATACTTCTAAATTGCAAACTCTCACTACTAAACCACCCCCAGCATTTAATTTAGAACCAGTGCCTACATCTTATATCTGCTCCCTACTCCAAAAGCTAAAACCAACTAACCCCTCAGCTGACAAACTCCCAGCTGAATTCCTGCAAAAAGCAGCTAAAGCCATAGCTTATCCCATCTCCACACTGATAAATAGAACCATAAATGAAGGTATTATCCCATCCATCTGGAAAATTTCTCATATCATCCCACTACATAAAGGTGGTAGCTCCAATGACATGTCCAACTTTCATCCAATAGCTATACTCTCCCCACTTGCAAAAATAATGGAAAAGTGCGTTCACAAACAGTTACTTAACCATCTTCTCCATCACAACCTACTAGCTAACTGTCAACATGGATTTAGACCTTTTCACAGTACCACTACTGCCTTGATTTCCTTCACAAACTGTATTAACGAAAACCGTAACAAAAATATTCTTTCCTCTGCAGTCTTTGTCGATTTATCGAAAGCTTTTGACATGGTTAATCACCAAATCCTTCTACATATTCTGAAGTCCCTATCACTTGACCCACTATCTATGAAATGGTTCACATCCTACCTTGAAAACAGACAGCAGGCTGTACTCTGGCAAAATAAACTATCTAATCACCTTCCTATCTCATTAGGTGTCCCACAGGGCTCCATATTAGGCCCTCTCTTGTTTTCCATTTATATCAATGACCACCACTTAGCCATTCCACTCACCACATGCATTCAATATGCAGACGACTCTACTATAGTCTGTTCAGCCACCTCCCAAGCCAAACTCCAGTCTCTTACACAAAAAGCTTACAATATGGTAGAACACTGGTTCTCTAACCGCTGCCTCCTACTAAACCCCCAAAAAACTAAACTTTTACTCTTTACATCAACCCAAAAGTCTACCCCTTTACACTTCACTCTCACATCAAATAATGGCACTCTTATTTCTCCTGACCCAACCACTAAACTATTAGGAATTACAATTGACAATAATCTCAACTTTGATACCCACATAAATACCACGGTAAAATCAGTTAACAGAAAATTAGGATCCCTCTACAGAATAAAACCCTTTCTTACACCAGTAGCTAGGACTGCTATAGCTAGAACTCACTTATTCTCAACCCTTCTTTATGCCTCTCCCATTTACACTAACCTCTCAAAAAATAACCTTAACAAACTAGCTATATCCTATAATAACATCTCCAGGTTCGCTACAGGCTCTCCTTTTAGAACTCATCACTGTCTAAATCTGAAAGAACTAGGCTGGTTAGAATTACTGAATCAGATTCAATTTCATCAACTTACAATAACACATAAGACCGTTTATCAACCCAGCAACACTCCCATGCTCTCCAGCTTCATTGTACCATATAACAATCTCAAAAATCTACGCTCCTCAAACAAAATGCTTATGAGTACTACTAAATCTAAAAACTTAGCAGGCAACTCCTTGTTCTCTAACTCTGTCAGAAAAGTATGGAATCAACTACCACCTGACCTTAGATCTCAGACCTCTCTCCCACTTTTTAAAAGAAATCTAAAGCTTTATTTCAATAACCACTGGTTATGCTCCTGTACCAACCCTGACTAACATTTCTCTTGACTCTAATCTTCTGCCTTCATCTATTATAACCTTCTTAAAATGCTTCTATATCCTTTAGTCTTGCATAGAAATGTAATGTTTACAATTATACTATAACTTCTCTAGTATACTACCCTTCTAAGATTTGTTTATCCTATAATTAGTATGAGTAGCTCATCTTCTAAAAAAAAAAAAAAAAAAATATATATATATATATATATATATATATATATATATATATATATATTTACATTTTTTAACAATTTCTTTAGCTAAGGTTTTATATTATAATTACTGGTGTGTAAAACTGTTTTATGTTATATCCACTATTAATTTTGTAGGTTTTCCTGGAGCTTTTCTCCCCGGGCCTCTACTGAAAATGGACAAATTTCCAGTTAGACTAGCCCGGTCAACAAATGTAAAATAAAATAAAAAAAAATAAAATAAATGTCACCCACTGCATTGCCAGCTGGCTCACAGAAAGGATGCAGATAAAGTTACCTCCACAAAGAGACCAGTCACCAGTGGAGTCCACAGGGTTCCATGCTGGGACCTCTCTTGTTTGGCTTCTACTTTTCTGAAGTAAAAGCCAGTACCAAGGCCCTCTAGCTGACAAACTTTGCAGATGACTGCAAGCTAGGAGCAGTCATTGAAACTCCAAATGATTTAGCCATCCTGCAAGAAGATTTGTCTCAAATAAATAACTGGTGTCAAAATCATGGTCTGAAACTAAATGCCAAAAAATGTATTATTGTATGCTTTGGGAAGTCATCTACCCTAGGGAACTACCATATTGACAATATGTCCCTAAGCGTTGACTCACTTGTTCAGTTTTTGGAACTTATGTGGACAGTGATCTAACTGTTGAGCAACATGTCTATTGTTGTAAAAAAGTCCTTCTATATTGCACAGTTTTTAAACAAAGGAATTGTGTCTAGATTTAGAGATGTCATTGTTCCTCTTTACTCAGCCATCGTTTGGCCAGTCATTCAATATAATGCCCCTTTGGTATGTATCTGTCCAAACACATGCAACAAATGGAATGCCTGCAGCTATACCTTACTAAAAGGGTACAAGATCTAAACAACATGTCCTACATGGACCGACTCAAAGCCCTGTCACTATATTCGGTATCGTACAGACTGCTAACGGGTGACGTGTGTCTGGCATACAAGACATCCTCTGACCCATTATTGATGGATTTACTGCACATCAGCAAGTCAAATGGCATCAGAAATACTTGGTCTATGGATCTAAACCTCTTCTGCAACATCAATAAAATGGTTTGGAGGAACAGGTATACAGTATTTCATAGAGGTTGCCAATGCGATGGAACAGACTCCCTGTCCACATAAAACAAAGTTCATCCCTGTTCTTTTTTAAGTGCAACATAGATCTATGGATGTGAAACAGAAAATTTATCCCAGGACCAACCCTTGTACAACTAATAGACAGATGTAGCTCCTAAATGCTTTATTCCATGCATGGGTCCCCTCAAATTCTCTATGGTATGACCCCAGTTATTCTTGTTATGGGTGATATATATAATTATTGACCATGGGATGGATAAGACCAATGTATAACTAAATGGG
Source organism: Protopterus annectens (assembly GCF_019279795.1). Classification (NCBI taxonomy): domain Eukaryota; kingdom Metazoa; phylum Chordata; order Ceratodontiformes; family Protopteridae; genus Protopterus; species Protopterus annectens. The sequence continues at coordinate 358,352,295 of NC_056744.1, forward strand.
ATAGGTTATTTTGAGCATAAAAAGGGAAACTGGCTAGAATTAAAATTGCCCACAAGGGCAGCTAGCCTAGTACTTACCTATGAACCTATAAGATCAGCCCTTGGAAATAATGCATTGTACATGCTTGTGGAAATGCATAACTTGCTATACTACACACAACTGGTATTACTTGTTCAGTTATCCATTCAACTTGTTTGAATTCAGGGTCTCCTCTTACACTGGGCCATGGATTCAGTGAATTCAGGGTCTCCTCTGAAACTGGGCCATGGATTCAGTGAATTCAGGGTCTCCTCCGAAACTGGGCCATGGATTCAGTGAATTCAGGGTCTCCGAAACTGGGACATGGATTCAGTGAATTCAGGGTCTCCTTTGAAACTAGGCTATGGATTCAGTGAATTTAGGGTCTCCTCTGAAAGTGGGGCATGGATTCAGTGAATTCAGGGTTTCTTCTGAAACTGGTGCATGGATTCAGTGATTTCAGGGTCTCCTCTGAAACTGGGACATGGAGTCAATGAATTCAGGGTCTCCTCTGAAACTGGACCATTCAGTGGCTCTGCTTAATACATTTCAAAACAATCAAATGTGTATATGACATTATCTTGGTTTTAATTATCGTTACAAGGTTACAGCTAAAAATGGACCTGCATGGTCTGATTTGTCTTCCAAAACAAACAAACATGAATAAATAGCACATGGACAACACTCAGGGTCAGGTGCCTAAAGCAAACCAGACATCTTGACCTTCACATTTTAAAGGACTTAAGGTTCCTTAACAGGTAAATTGGACTGAAAACTCATCCCAGGTCTTGGAATTAAGATAAGAATGACCTAAAAACTGTGTATTTCTTGTTGACCTGTGTTATAGTAGCACATCAACAGCACACTATGATTTTTTCCTACCTGAGATGTAGCGGGGAGACTCTGAATGGAAGTGCAGGTATCTGAAGGCTGAGTTATGTAACGCTGATGAGCACAAGAACACATACACATGTAAGTAACAGCTTCGTAGTTGTGCTGTTATGTAAGTTTGTTTCAAATGACTGCAATGGGCCATGCCCAATACATCAGTGCATGCACATGGACACAACAGCTGACAGTTAAGATCTGATAATTATTTGGCTCTCGAAGGTCTAACAAAGGAGATGCTGAACTGGAAAAGACACAGAGTAAGGGACGTATTGAAAAGGTAGAGTCACCTCTCGGACCTGGTGCCTTCACTGCCCCAAGCACAGCAGGCCGTCTGAAGACATGCCCTTAGAAACTGCGTTTGTGAAGGGGGAAAAATGTCATGAGACATAAAGAAAAAAATCATTACTGAAGTGAATATCTTAGTCAAATGTCAGTGTATACCACTATACAGATTGATAATTGCATATTGTAATTGTTGTCAGGACTAAAACAGTACATGCTTGGACACTAAAGTCAACCATCCCATTACTCCAAATGATTTTGGGCCCATATAACACATATGCTCACTGGCAAAAAAAAAAAAACACAGTAGCAAAATATCGATTATCTGTAAACATATGCACTTTCAATACAACATTATGGCATCCATTCTAAATACAGCACTGTGCAACCATGCCTCATTACTGGTGCCCCATTTCTTAATCTAAAAAAAGGCATTTGATAATGTAAATCCTGGCCTGCTTTTTGAAAAAATACACATTTGTGGCTTTTCTGAAAATGTCTACATTTGGTTTAACATCTGTCTTACTAATAGAACTTTCATTTTGTCATTTGGCCAGATTAATTCACAAACAGTCATCTCATTCAAAGGTGTTCCTCAAGGGTCTGTACTTGGCCCCCTTCTTTTTTCATTAGTGACTGTCTCACAGATGTCACCCACCTAATCCTATCGCTTTATTCAGGTGACATGGTAATGACCACCTCACACAAACTGTCTTCCTTATTAGGAAAAAAAACACACTTAGACTTCTCTCTACCCTGGAACTGGCTCTCAGAAAAACTAACATTACTCCACTCATTACTGTATTACCGACCTCAGATGTTCCTGCTTCCCACAGTTACAGAACAGAGGTCTCTTGGTATAATGATTTATCAAACTCTTCCTTAAAGCTCATACAAAATAACATTCTCAAAAGGTACTAAATCATCCAAAACTCTCCTGCAAAATTACCATTGCTTTTACTGAAGGTTTGTGTAGAGCAGTTGTTCTTAATGTAGTCATATCAAGACTAGAATACAGACTCCCCATGTTTAACATTTGTTCTTCTCACAACACTTCTGTTTTGCAGATGACTGATAATAAAATACTTATAGGTGTTTTCCAAATAACGACACTGTATGTCCATCACAGGTAATAAATGGCTACCAGTTTCCTACAGGGACTCCTTTTTTCTGAACTCATTAAGCTTTAAGCTTCTTCACTAGTCATATTGTCCCCCTCTTGAAGGTAAATGAATTACTCTGATCATGCCCTTAGAGATCACAATGCCATTCTACTTATTCCAGCTAGCAGTTGGTGAAAACTCCTATTGTAAAACTGCTCCTGCCTCCTGGACCGTATTTCTGACAGCATTAGACAATTTTTTATCTTCCCCATTTCCTGAAGGAACTTAAAAGGTACCTCCAAAGACAGGCCAAAATGTTCACACTTTAATGATAATGGGTGATTGCCTACTTATTCTGCACATCACTTTGCGTTATATTTATCTATTACCTTTGCTTCCTTGCTGTCTTTGCCTGCTAATTGTACTTAAGCAGAGCTCTAGTGCATGTATTTGTACTTACCACAGCCTCAATGCTTTGTCAATTCTAAGTACAACAGTCGATGTATAATAACTTTCTCCTCTTGTTGTAGATACTGTCTGCAGTTATCTCCTTTGCCATTTACACAATTCAACTCACCTGTATCTTTTAAAAGTTATTTTAGTTCATATTATGTTTTATGTAGGTTATGCACTGTCACTTTTAATGCCATTGTCTTATTTGGAGATGGTATGTTATTGGATGACAAGTTGTAAATGTTTTTATCTTTCCAGTTTGGTTTGGGATATGACTAATAAAGATCCCTAGACCAGTTCACTCCCTCAATTAATAAACTAAAACAAATCAATAAACTAGTGACTAGGTTAATAGGTGTGATTATCAAACTTGCAATATATTAAACTTCTAGAAGCCTGAGTGAAATAACCTCATATCTTTATCAGCCATAACCCCTTTTCCCATTTTTCCACATGGGGTCAAGGTGTCACTTCAACAGTGACAATCAACTAGTGCCAAAGTTTACACCCCCCATAATATCATCTAGTGTTTTTGTAAATGAAGACAGAATCTAGAGTGGCAGCTTGTTCAAACAGTGCTCTCTTTTTCCTTTTGTTAATATTTAGATTTAGCAGGGCTCTGGGTAACATGTTTGGTTACCCAGATCCCATTCTCCTAATTTTATATCTGAACAGTCCAAAAAGAAGTGACCTTAAGGTTCGACCCCACAAAAACACCACTGATAATCCCTACTGGAGTAGATTGCAAACCTCTAACCATGACTTGTTGTGTCCTCTTGTTTAATCAATGTTTGCCTATTGAGTTACATATGAATTAAGATGTAATGTCCTGTTTGCAGTTGTTGTATACATGAGTGAAGATATTTTGATCAAAGATAAGATTATCTGTAAGTATTAAATTTTTTACAATCTGACTGTAAAATATAAAACTGAGTTACCCAACCTAAGGTTAACCCCATGTGTTGCATGTTCCAGATATATTGTTTCAAAAAGTCCACCATCTGACAGTGTCTTGAAGACCAGACACAGGCCACCCCTCAGGAGCCTCATGCCCCTATATAACCCTGAGTATAATGAGATATCTCTTAGCTGATCTGAACAGCTTAAGGTTTGGATCCACATAACTTTCTTTTTTTTTAATTTATCTAATTTGTTTGTGTTTTTAATTCCATGGCAGGTAATGGACCCTTTTCCTAAGTCAGGGTATGATTAAAGTTCACAAGATTAGTATTAGTTCAGTCTTGGATGTTTGTAAAAAGTGTTCTTCTCAGCACCCGCAGTTTATTTAGAATTACCTCCTTGTGCAGTTCGTATGGGGTTACATGTATTGGTAAATTATTTAAGTATAACTGTAAATTCTTTTTTATTAGTTCTGTTCCTCCTGCTAATGTTGGAACTGTCTGGGTATCTTTCTTCCACATTGCTCTCATGTCTGCTCGCATATCCTGTTATTTTATAACTTTGCGTCTCTTAGTACTTAAGGCACTATAATTGTCGGGTGTAGAACTTTCTGTGATTAATGCTTCTTTTGTCTTTTTTCTCAGACTACTCTGTCTGATTTTCATGCATCTGTTTTCTCAACCTTTGCTATTAGGCGATCCCATGTGATCTGAACCTAATACTGTTGATAATGCTTTGTGGTTCTTGTTTCCAAAGCTACTTCTATATTGTACTGTTTGCACAATCCCAGTGCAACAATTGTGCCACATTATTGTGCCCTTTAGTGTGCAGGCCCTCTGCCATGAAGTGTATCACACCTGGCAACGAGATGTGCAACTGTTTTCAGTTCTGTTTTACAGAACTTTTTTTGTCTGTTTCTCCCTCTTTTTCTAAAGACTTTGTAAATAATGTATATGTAGCCCACTATCTTTGACTGCTGTTATTAACCTTTCATCTTTTGGTTTAAATTCACCTCTTCTTAATCATTCCTGTTTAAATCCTGGCCAGCACATGGCTTTCTATACTTGCGATTATGTGTGTACACTCTCCTATTTTTTTCTTCTGGTCCTTTTCTTCATATTCTAGTTTCTCCACATCTTCTGGGTTTCTAATACCATGAATGCAATGGACCCCATCCCTATGTCAGGGTATGATTAAAGTTCATGAAATTAGTATTGTTGCAGTCTTTGATGTTAGCCAAAAGTGTTCTTTGCAGCAGCCAGAATGTGCCCAGAAGTGACTCCTGCAATTCATACAGAGTTACATGTGTTGATAGCATATCTAAATATGACACGATCTTTCTTCCACATTGCCATCATTATTGCCTGCAAATCCTGATATTTTACGATTTTGTGTCTCTCTGTACTTGAGGCACTGTAATCGCTAGGTGTAGCAATTTCAATGATCACTGCTACTTTTGTCTTTTTTATGGCTTAGTATGTTTTTCTTGCATTTATTTTTTGAACTGTTGGTAATAGGTGATCCCATGTGTTATACACTTCATCATTCTCTATAATGCATTATGGTTCATGTTTCCAATGCTTCTTAGCTACTTCTATATTCTAGTGGTTGCACAATCCACAGTGCAGGATTCTTGTCACATTATTACATTATTGTGCTTTTCAGTGTACAGGCTCTCTGTTATGAATATATCACACCCAGCAACAAGATGTGCAACTGTTTCTAATTATTTTTACAGAATTTGTAGTGTGTTAGTGCTGAAACAGGTAGCACACTTGGCTTTGGTGCAGAAGGCTATGGGTTCTATTCCCACACCAGGTAGTTCTATTGCTGACACTGCAGTGCAGCATAAGGGGGGGGTGCTGTACTCCTGTGCTGTCCTTCGGATGAGACACTAAACCAAGGCCCCATCTGCTTGAGTTGATAGTAGCTCAGGTGGAAGTAAAAGATCCCAGCTATTAAAAAGAGTAGGTGAAGTTCCTTCGATGCCCTGGGCCACATTTCCCCTAGTAGTATAAATCCCACCTCAGGCCTCCCCTGAAAAGAGTTTACTAGCCTAGTGGGACTAACCTGGTCAACAAAGGATAAATAAATTAAATAAATAAACAAAAATAACCTGCATTTGTCTATTTGTCCCACATGTGCAATGGACTTTGCAAGCCAAGGTGTACATAGTCGACTATCGTGGGTTGCCATTATTAAACTTTCATCCTTTGGTTTCACCTCACCCCCCCTTAACCATTCCTGCATCAAATCCTGATCAACGCGAGGTTGTTCCCGAAGCCTCTGTGCTTGGCACTGTTTACGGTTTTCCACATTTCTTTCCTTCTCATCTGATCCTTCTCCTTTACATTTTTTGGCACATTCAGTTGTTGTCTGATTTTTGTCTGCTTCTGGTTTGATTTTCATTCCTGCTTGACACCTGAATGCTCCTGCCAAACTAAGCAGAGATATTTTAGACTTCCTCTCCTTATGTTGTAAAACTTTCACTATGTTTGGATCTGATGAGGTCAGCACACATGAATGCAGTCCCATGACTGCAGTTCTATACATGCAATGAATATCAAGGAAGCCCATACCTTCTTCAGAACATGGAATACATAGGCCCCAATCTGATTCCAAAAAATCTGCTGTCAGTAAGTGACCACTTACACTGACAACAGGTATTTTAGAAACTGGTCCCAGTAGTTATTCTGTTTATAAATAGGCCTTATACCAAAGTAAGTCACTTACACAGAATCAGGGCGTACTTACAGTGAGATCAACTATTTTCAGATCTGGCCCATAAACTTGGATTACACTGATTTCTATATAGCATTTGATGAGTTGTAAAGCATTTTTCTTGTTTTTTTCTGTCCAGCTGATCCAATACCTTTTGGGGCTTGTCGATCACACCAAGACTGTGAACTGGATTATAGCTTGGACTTTATCCCTAGATGTCAGAACTGTTTTCAATATTAGTTTTACTCTTCTAAAGTGTTTCCTTACTGAGCTTTATTCACATTTATTCATGCTTTTTTGCTAGTCCTTCATCAGCTCCCATATACTTATACACTCCTTCCTGCTGAAGTTCCTTTGTATCACATTCTTGTCTCAGATTGATATTTTCCTCGGTACTGCAACTTTTTCACTTCAAGTGTTGCTTTTACATATTTATCAAGACCAAATGTCATTCTAATATCATCTAAGAAAGTTTTAATCACTTGCAGTTGTGCTGGCAACTCCTCATCTGATGATTTGTACAGTTTTAAATCATCCACAAAAAGTAGATAAGAAGTCTTTAAGCAGGGTTGTTTTCTGGGAGCCAAATTGTAACCAAAACCTAATCTGTTAAGTAAGCAGCTTAACAGGTAAAGGGAAGACAAAACAATGGTGGTGACAAAGAATCAACCTGGAATAACCCCCCCTGAATTTTTTTATGACTGGGATAATAATTTCCTCTTTTTCATGACTTAATTACAAGTGGTTTGCAACTGTTTCAGGTCACTGTAATGTAATTAATACATGTAGGATGTGTATCACACATCTGTAAACACTCCTTTATTCATGAATGTGGGATGCTGTCAGTTTTGTTTTTTGTGATATATCAATGACAGACTTAGATTTTTCCCTCTTTTACAATTCTCTATTATGGCTTTATTTAGCAACAAATGATTCCTTTGTTCCATTTGACTTTCTTTTGTTACCCTTTTGTTCTATTGCCGTAATTGATTTTTTTTTTCTAAATGACTACAAACTCTGTCTGCATCATTTCCAATATGTTTTGTACATCACTGGAAGGCAAGTCATTGGTCTATAGTTTTTAGGATAGCTTGTAGGGTCACTCTTAAGCAGGAGTATTGTTTTCTGTGTTATTAACCAGACTGGTGTCTTTTCAGGATGAGTTTATAAGCAATTCTTACTTAGGGATAAATCTTTGTGTAAAGGTGTTAATACTTTTAGCGGGTCTATATTAGAAGATGGAATAGTTAGGTGATCGAACACCTAAACATCAATCTTCTAATATCGAAAGCAAAAAATGGTGAATGGCCGATTTAACTCAGGGAAAGATTTCCCTTTGCCGTTCTCTGGAAGTTGCTATTTCCCTACTGTTGAGCGATCTCGGAGTTGGTATATTTAGTTAGGGGGGTGTGGGGGGCACAGCCCCCCACTTAATTTAGATGCAAAGTAATGTTTTTTGTGTTGTGGCCGAAGGACGTGTTTTCCTGGGATGTTCGACATTGTGCGGTTCAATATTAGAAGATCGATGTTTAGGTGTTCGATCACCTAAACATTTGGTCTTCTAATATAGACCCCTTTTATCCATAAGTCAGTTATTGCATCTAAGCCTGGGGTTTTCCAATTAAGGGCTTTTCTTAATTTTGTTTCAGTTCCTCTGGCTGTTACTTCATCCCTTTTCATATCCTGCACACTTGAACTCCTTATTGTTTCTTTTAATTTGTCTATCTGTTCACCATCTTTGTTATGCTCCACGATGTCTTCATAAACATTTCTCCAAAATGTATATATTCTTTTTTTGTGGTGTTTCTATTCCTTTTGTTTTATTTCTAAATTCTGTATATAACTTTTTTGGGTCATCAATCAATTGCTTATTTTTGTACTTTTCCTAGTTTTTCTGCCTGTGCTGATATGTTCAGTCTATTATTTTCAATTGTATATGATAGATCATAGTCTCTTTTAATACTGTGCACTGCTTTTACCATGTCTGTCTTTCCAAGTATGTTTGTTCAGCTCTTCCCTCTTTTATATTCTTTTAAAAGTGACCCTTCTTGTATTAACTGCTTTATAGTTTTCTCTATTCAATGCTTCCATGGTGGCATTTTATTTCTTTGATTCCTTTCCCTTACTGCCCTTGTTTATGTAGTAAAACTATATATGTTATTAATTTAGCTGCACAATAACATATCCTATTTACTTTTGTTATATCACATGATTTTTTCTAAAGAGTCCCGATTACAGTGATCATCTGTTTTATCTGTTTTCTCCACATTTGGGGTCTTATTTGCTTTCTGTAATTCACTAATCTAAATATGTCTATCCATCTCTAGTAAATCAAGTAGCTCTTCTCTTACATCATTTTCTTCTAAACTGAGGGCACATTCTTTGCTCTCTATTTCCTGTGTGCATTCTACAGAAAGTTCCAGAAAAAAAAGGAACATGCTTTGATACTTGCAGGCATTCTTTGTGCTCCAATATTTTCCACTGGTTTTATCATTAGGATATGTTTCTGGCTGTATCCTTGTTAGGTGGATCTTATCAAAAAGGAAAATTCTGTAGTCACCACAACTTACAGCATTTTGTGCAGTAGTTACTAAAGTGAATGTGTACTGTTGTGTATCTTTCAAAATACTGCTAATGTTGCAACATTCCTGGAAAAAGTTGAGGACTGGCTGTGTGCCTTTACAGAAACAAGTACTGTAAGAAGATATAAACCAAAAGAGCAGTGAGAGATACTACAATGAGAGAGAGAGAGAGAAAGTGAAACAGAGGTCCACTCAAAATACAAAACAACAAGATGACTCGCTGTCAAGAAAATCCAAGGGAGTAATTAAATGAAAAGTGTCACGAGTCGTAACTCATCTGCAGTGACTCTATACAGATTTTTGTCCTGTAAATAGCAAACATTGAAACTGAGGAAATCTTTCAGGATCTTGGATGTTCTCAGATTCTTTTCAGGTCCGTTAATCAGGGAACAGAGTGGGTGCATTATCTATCAAAAACAGGCATGCAGCTGAATATCACTTGCATTGTTTAAACCTTAAGGTTTTGTCTTCCCTCTGACTGAGTTCTTTACTGCCAGACTGTAAAGAATGAAACAACTTTACTTACCTGTGATTTTCAAAGGAGATGTTTTCAAAAGCTTATTTCCCCAGTATTCACTTATGAAACAGGATGTAAATTAATACTGGTTTCCGAATTCAAGGACGGCATGGCCGATTAAGCAGCTCATAAGAATACGGGCCCCATTCAACTAATGAATCTTTTGAAGACTTCATAACTTATAATTTTCTCTCTCTTCTTTTACTGCAGGAATCAGACTTCACCTCCCCAACACACAGTCTGCCCCAGCACTCTATTTTCCTTTAGCTCCCGACATATTCTGTTCAAAGTACTCAGCAGGGTCTTCTTAATGCTTGCTGATTTTAAGACTGTAAAGGTGCAGAAAATCCCTTAATAAAACCATAACTATCCAGCTTACTTCATTTAGTATTCTAACCTAGCCTTTCTTGATAGTCCTTCCTTACAAGGTTTTCTCATCATGAAAGGACCCTGCAACTCATGGCTGAGACTTTTGTAGTTGGGATATGGTTGTGACCAATCTTCCTTCATTTAAGTAGGGCACTGTTCAACTTATTAATAAATTATTCCTTCTGGTACAAGCTAGGCCTCTGTTTTTCTTCACTATAGCTACTTTCTTTGAGTGGCCCTCCCAGAGGAGCATTGGGCCTGACATATGATAATGTAGAATAAAGGACAACTCTTTGTAGGCCAAAAGCCCCAGTTCCTAAGTAGTGTGGAGTTCAATTTCTCACTACAGACTGCTGCTTTGTACTTCAAGTAAGAGAAGGAGCTTGTGTTGCGTAGTATATCCTATAAAAATCTGTACCAGTTGTGATAACCCTCCAGCTCTGGGCCAGTAATCAAGGAGCCTCAATCCTCACCACTGGCTCCTGTGGGGAACGTTCATTGGGAGGATAACAGGTACACACCCATCTGCATCAAGTACAATCAAGCACAATTTCCCTTAAGAGCATACGGGGAACACAGTCAGTCTGGGGCTGGTTTCTGTCTCTTTTTCCAGATTCTCAGTAAGACTCCTCACTGGCACAGCTATAAAGTTGAGAACTCAGCTGAGTGTCCAAGCCAAGACCTCTAGCACCCTCTCTGTCCAACCAGTGCTTTGCATCCCTGCCTAAGTAGCTGACACACACACACTCTTGGAGAGTTGATTTACACACACACACACACACACACACACACACACACACACACACACACACACACACACACACACACACACGCACACACACACACACACACACACACACACACACACACACCTGGAAAAGACACAGGTTTACTAGCTATGCCCCCTTCTGCCCAGACTATAAGGTAGTTACCACTGCCCCACAACACTCCTGCCAGCTAACTTAAGGCCCTTACAAGGGTACCCAATATACTGAGTAAAATTAATATTAATACAAATAGTAGTTTGACCAAGAGCAAGGCTATTAGGAGTTACCCACATAGTGTCACCAAATAAATATGCAAATACTCTCAAAACTTAAATATCTTGTACAAAGATCAGCCACAATGAAAGGTTTAAAATATATTTAATAATAAATAATAAAAGAACAAGACATCAGAGTTCAAAATCACAGGAAATATTTAAAAATATAAAATATTTAAAAATATAAAAATTAAAATAAAGAAAAACAATAGTCCTTGTAAATAGCTTAATGCTAACCAAATTTCTCAAACATATTGTTACTGCATTCTCAAAATGCTGTACTTTTGCCTTGTATATATTCATATTGTATATATCTCTCTGTTTTGTATTGTTAAGTATCTTACAACTTGAATTGTTAGGTTTTTCTTATTTTCATATTTTTCTTATTTTTTTAATTACTTTCCTGGAGCTTTTCTCCTCAGGTTTCCACTGAAAAAGGGCTCTCTGGGCCCAGTTGGACTAACCTGATAAACAAATGTAAAAAATAAATAAATAAAATAAATATCTAAACTAAGCTTCACTATATTCCTGACTATATCTAAGATACTCACTATTCCCTACTTACTTAATAGAGCAAGGCAGATGATGTGGTATCTTTCTTGGGTGGCATAAGCCAGGGAACCTTGTTGGCTAGGCTTACGTAGGCCCTTGGGCCGATAGCCTAGTACCTACCTATGAACCTATGAATGGTCCTTCTTGTTGTCAGGCCCAAGACAGTATACAAAATGCCCAGTCTCACTAAGAGACTTTTCAAAATAATATTTAAAAATATTACTTCAGAGATAGCTTGCAGAATGACATCACTCCTGGTCATCTGACTTCTAGGGATTTTGGAGCATAGGCCATGTGACACCCCCCTGTGAGACAGCTGGATGTGGACACATGGCTGGATGGCAGTTTAGCTGCAATGACAAATGTCTGTGAACAATTCCCTGTGGGCATAGTAGATCCCCCTGCACTGTGTCTGTAGGTAGCAGACACAAACCCTCATTGTGTGACAGCCTGCATCCCTCCAGAAGCCGACAGGTGTAACTGTTTGCAGTACAAGTTGGTGCAAATGGATGCCAGTGGGGATAAATGGGTACAGTGAAACCTGTGTACTGTGGGCATAGCCTTTATTAAGACAACATGTAAAGTGGTGTGTGTAGTGCTTGGTGTGTGTTGTGCTTGGTGTGTACTAGATGCAAATACAGTCACAACTTGTAAAAATGTGCCACAGCATGTACGAAATCTTGCACATTGCTGTAGTCACACTTATATTGTAGGACGTGTTTTAGACGACACTCCCTTACAACAATAGCCTTCCTACATTGTGTCACTGGCATCCCCCTCAAAAGTGATTCCCTTCAGTTATCTGTCAGGTTCTGTTCCTGTTGCTGAGTAGACAGAAGGTCAGGAAGCTGTACTTGTCTGTAGGGTGTCCAAGTAACACCTTCAGCTGATGGTTCCATGCTTTCACCTGGTTATTGGTCCATGGGAAATCCATGTCAGACACATCACACACACTCCAGAATTTCTAAGCGTACGAAGATGGCAGTCGTTGTGGTGTTGAACAGTGGGATACATATTTCCTTGGTTGGCCACACATGTAATGATGGTCCAGAAATGTTGTTATGGGCTTAGCACAGTCTGTTACTGTACTCACAATCTCCAGAAATGCAGGAGCAACATCATCCACTGGTAGGAATGCCAGTGCAATAAGCTTGCGGATGGCTATTGAGAATGCAGTGTCCGTACCATACAGGGCCACAAGGTGGTCATGCTGGATTTGGTGGCAAATGATCTGGGCAAAATGGAATAGGCAACCCTTCAAAATACTCTTAGGGAAAATCTTATGGCTGGCATGGATCACTGCCTTCTCAAAATCAGTCATGCTGTAGCGTGGATGTAGGGTGCATCCAAGATCTGCAGCCATACCCTTAAGAATATCCCACATATTGTTGTATGCTGACTCTGTTTTCTGTGTCATTAGGCAATACATCAGGGGGAAAATCCTGGTTGTAATGGGGGTGCCAATAGATCCATGTAATGTGTACAGTTGGCAGCACACATCTGCATGTGTTGGGAATGTGCCATCCCCAAGTACGATGTCCAACCCTCACAGATCTGCCAGTTGTGCGCTGTAGTGAGTGGAACCCTGAAGTCCTTCCCATCCATATCTAACTTTCTTTGTAGGATAAAGCTACCACTATAGATTAGGTACTGGCTGACATCAATATCTGCTAAGGTTGCCGGGGGTATGAACGTAGATGCCTGTACTCTCTGCCATATTCTGGTAATGCTGTGATGGAGAGTGGCACATCAAGACATCTCTTGTAGCACATTATCACCCACTGTGCCAAGGACACTCTGCATTACTTGACTAGGCAAATGATTGCTGTTTTCTGCCCTATGCCATAGTTCTGCATGCGGCACAGCCACTTGAGCAGTGGTTGCATCAGGCCCATGTTGGTGTGGCAAGGATTTCTGCACTTCGTCCCACTCATCATTGCGAACAGTGATAGCCCGGCCTCTACAGGCCTTTATTCTCTGCTTGATACATGCCTAGTACTGTTTGGATAGCACCTCATACTCTAAATGGTACAGGTATCCCTCCAATACTAGCATTGGCTTACCACATTGGCTGGGCAATGCCTAATATCTGCTGCCAAGCTGACCTGGACTGTACTCGTATACAGTATCCCTCATATCAACACCACTTGTGGAAGGCCTCTCAGCAGGCATGTTATCCAGTGTAGCAGGGCACAGCACCTGAATACCACTTAGGTATACGCCACTATCAGACTGTGTATGTTGCCATACGTCACCTTGTGGTGTAGACTTCTTAACAAGCGCTGTCTGCTACAATGGTCCCTTTGTAGCAGTATACACTCCACCCTGCTGTTACACAATTCCCTGCTAGATATGCTGTACTTCCAAATCAAACAGCTGTAGGATAGAGAATGATATGCAGTCCAGTAGGTGTCTGACCAGCATGCTTACACCACTGACACTACATTTATTGCACAGGTCACCTTTAACACCCTGCTGTTTGTCTTGACCAATCAGAATATGCTGCCCATTCTCATTTTCAGATACAGACATTACTTAGGGATGTTTCCCTGTATGGCACCCTTTCCTGCCTACATGCCTCTACACATGTGTTTATCCATTCTGCAACTGCCATAGGATGGGTTTGCCGACCCCCACTTGACACACATGCTGCTACAGGACTCTACAGTTGGCTGTGGTAGGTGAGGTGGGTTTATACTACTGTATGTGCCATATGTACTCTGCATCTTCTATGTGTCAGTTATACTTTCCACATTGGATGCTACTGTACTGTTAGGTAGTCTGTAATGGCCAGAGTTGTCTTCTGCCTTGTAGACAGTGCTGTGGTCTGGCATGTTAGAGGGGTCCATATTCCTCTTCACCTGGCAGCTGTTACACTGTGGGGGCTAAGGTCCGACTGTTATTTATGTAGTTATATGTCTAGGTATGCATTTCATCCCCTATGTCCTCTAGTACGACATGTGTGCACTCTATCTGTACAGGTGGGCTACGGCCCATACATAGGGACTTTATTTGGGCAGGGGGGTGTTGTACAGTGACAGCAGAACAGGTTGTAGGACTTAGCATGCCATATGTAATGTGTCTGCTTTTCTTTATCTGACTTCTGTTCTGTCACTGGGTTAGTTAGCGTGTTGGGAACTCACAACTGTTGTATTTGTAATGGCCACATTGTGTAAGACAAACTATGGACATACTCTACATAGCTGTCTAGTTACGGACTAATCAGGGGAATTGTTACATTTAGGACTTCCACACTTCAGCTGTTGCTAGTATACCAGATGATGTTACTGCGTGCATGTACTTCTGGCTCTACCAGCTGCAGCTGCAGCTTTGTTGGATGTCATTACTTGACAATGGTGCTCTTCCTTTTTTGCAGCCTAACACAGCATTCTGTCTTATGGAGTGTGATTTGGGAATTTGTCTGCTTGTGGGACGTGCAGGTATGCTTCTTGTATTTTTACTTGTTGAAATGCTTTCCAACAATCACTTGTCAACTGCAGCTGTTTCCACTGTTAGGAAACAGCCCAGGTATTTTCATTAGGGATCGTCTCTATGTGGAGGTTTTCTGTGCTGTGTTGGCTCCCACAGCATATCTGCCTTTTGGCCGCACCACTGTACAGTCTAGCGGTGCTGCAGCCTTTTGATTTCAGTGTTGTAACTTGTGGGGAATTGTCTTGCGATCTACACACCGAAACCTGACTTCTAGTTCCCATGCAACCCCCCCCCCCCCGCCCCTCATTGCCGGAAGCTGGCAGGACTTAGCACCTACCTGTAAAAACACACACGCAAGGGCTTTTCCTCAGATTTGTGTCAGGTGCTGGAACTCATAAAACAATTGCGTACCTGCACGCTTTCAGAGTAGTAATTAGTTCACCCCAAAGACAATACAGTAAGCTTCCTAGTACAGACTTTGCATCTCTGGCTGTACTTAAACCTGTGAGATAGCATCTTTATGGCCTAGCCCATAAAGTGATTTAATTTCAGATATATTTTAAAGTTTGCTGGACAGAAGTTAACTTCCTGTCTCCCAGTTTCCTCTATTAAAACATATACATTTAAACAGTTACAATAGTGCATGTACATTTCTGTTCTCTCCAGTAGGGTACACTGTGGATGCATTTTACACACAAACACTTTAGAAATACCTTTTCAACACAAACAGCTGTACAAATCAGTGTGATATACATATGACATACAGTTCTAATACATTTGTAACTCAATCATCTTGAAAAAATCAGTTTGATATTCACAAATGACATATAATTATTTTACAAAATTCTATCTAACTGTGCTAGCAGTGCCTCCTCTCATCACACCTCTCTCTCCCTTGGAAGATTCAAGCTAGTTTTTCAAGTGCTCCTTGAGAAACATTGTTTGAAAGGAATGAGCCTATCTGGGAATACATTACCCCATACCCTGTCTTGAGATCCCATGTGCTACATCTGGAAATGCTTCTTAAAGGTACATACACATGCATTTATAAGGTGCAAAATGCATTATTAATCAAATGAGTAGCACAAAAACATATTATTAAGCTAATGAAAGACACAAACCACATTATTAATTAAACAAAATGTTTGAAACCACAATATTTGATAAAACTAGCAGAGATATTCATATGGGGATCAGAATTACCTTTGATTTGCATAATGAGCATGTTTAAAGTAAAATGAGCACAAGAAAAGTATAATGAGCCTGATAAGAGGTTAAATTGGCATAATGAGTACAATGTGGCTGGGGAGTCAGTTCTACTGTAGTGGCATCCTCTGCTAGATATACCCGTTCCTCCAAACCCTTCTGGTGATGTTGCAGGAGAGGTTTAGATCCCTAGACCGAGTATTTCTGATGCCATTTGACTTGGTGCTGTCCAGTAACTCCATCCGTAATGGGTCTGATATGACATACATTACATATAATACATAATTATACATTAGTAATGGTAACTTAGGTCATTGTCCAGATAAGTTCCCAATTCCTGAACTATTGGGTCAACTCTTAGGGGTGTATTATCAATATGATAGTTCCCTGTAGTAGAGGACTTCCCAAAAGATACAATAATGCATTTTTTGGCATTTACTTTCAGATCATGAGATCATTTCAGATCATTATTTTGACACCAGTTATTTATTTGAGCTAAACCTTCCTGCAGAATGGCTAAGTCATTTGGGGATTAAATGACTGCTACTAGCATACAGTCATTTGCAAACTTGCTCAACCAGATCCTTTTGGTATTGGCTTTTACTTCATAAATGTAAATGCCAAACAGGAGAGGTCCCAGCACAAAACCTGGGACCCCACTACTAAGTGGTCTTTTTGTGGAGATAACTTGCCCTCTTTTGATTATCTGCATCCTGTCTGTGAGCCAGCTGGGGTACCTCTTTTTATGCAAACAACAGATGAGGAAAATATTTGTCCCACTCCCCCTTAAACTGGTCTGCAAATGCCCATAGCATGGTCTCTAGTGTAGAGTTTAACCTCTCCACCAGACCATTATTCTGGGAATGGTAGGGGGGTGGTGGTCTTTTGGTGCTTCACCTCACCACACTCTCACAGACAAGCCAGCAGGTCTGACATGAAAGTGGCATCTCTGTCAGCCAGTATTTCACTTGGGAAATCTACCCTGCTGAAAATCTCTAACAAAGCATTTGCCTCCTTTTCTGCCTCAATGGAGGACATGGCCACTGCCTCAGGGTATCTGGTAGCATAGTCTACTACCACTAGGATTTACTTCTTCCCTGTGAAACCAGGGGTATTCAGAGGCCCCACAATATTCATAGCTACCCTCTGAAATGGCTCCTCAATAGCAGGTAAAGGCACTAATGTAGCTTTGACGTTGTCTCCTGCCTTGCCTACCTTTACCTGTTACATCCCTGGAAATCCTAGGCCAATAAAAGTTCTGCATAATACATCTCTTGGTATACTTTATGCCCACATGACCTGCAAAGAGAATGTCATGGACTATGGCTAGAAGTGCCAGATGGTGGACTCTGGGCTCTACCAACTGCTGTATTCTCTCACCCTGTAGCCCTCCCTTAGGGGTCCATTCTCTATACAGTAACCCTTTGTTCCAGTATATGGAATCCCCTTTTCCTTGAAAATCAGATACCTCCCTAGCTACCTCCCTCAAGCCTTGTAATATAGGGATTGAGAACTGTGCCTGTCTCAACTCTCTCTTTGTAACCCTTCCCAGCTCTCCTTCCACAGGAAATCTGGTATCCTCTGATAGTGATGCCTCATTGTTAGCCTGGGTGCTACTACTCACCTCTGCCCTTGCAGTCACTCTGTCCAAGGGAACATCAGTACCCACCAGTAGCTGTGGTTCACCTTCAGTCTTACTGCTACAGGGTAGCTCCCTGCCTGAAGTAGCCACCTCACCAGTTCTGACTTCAAGTGTGCAGTCTGGCTGGGTCCACCCAGGCTACCAGACTCACATGCTTGTCTCCAAGTCTGATTGTTCATAGGTTCATAGGTTCATAGGTTTATACTAGGCTATCTGCCCTAAGGCATTTATAAGCCTAGCCCAAATTTTTGTGGCTTACGCCACCCCTTATATGAAAAAATACTGTGCCCATTAGTTTGTTGTGCCTCTGTCCAGCAGTGACACAGAGATGATTCCCGGGGTAAACCTACGATCTCCCATCCACAGGTCTAGATTTCTCTTGAACAGAGTCAGCGAGGTGCTCTGCCTCACATGGACCGGGATTTTATTCCACAGCATAGGGAGTCTCTGAGTGATAAATCTATCCCTCCAGCACGTCCTATTTATATCCGTGCTAAGGTTTAAGTCGCTTGCTCTAGTGGTTTTGGTGGATTTGGATTTTTGAGGTGGAGCATGTCCATTAATTCGGGTTGGACATGGCCTTGTATGTCAGGCACATGTCACCTCTGAGCAGATGGTATGTGACTGAATAGAGCTGGAGTTTCTTCAATCTGGCAGCATATGACAGATTTTGGAGTCCCTTTATCCTTTTGGTGAGGAACTTTTGGGGTCTCTCCAATTGCTGCAGATGTCGGGTGAGATACATCCCGAATGGGGCATTGTACTCGATCATTGGTCTGATAAGTGAAGAGTACAGGGGAACAATGACCTCACTAGATCTGGATGTGAATCCCTTCATTATCAGGTGGGCAATGTAGAAGGTCTTTCTAACCACTTTAGCAACGTGAGTGTCAAACGAAAGGCCACTGTCAACCTGGGTCCCCAGGTCCCTGATAACCTCTTCTGTGCTTAGTGGATTGCCACCTATATGGTAGCTTGGGGTTACCTTGTTTTTCCCGAAGGGTATGACTATACATTTTTTGGCGTTTAACTTCAGGCCATGGCTCTGGCACCAGCTATCTGTTTCCGTGAGTCCCTTCTGAAGGATATCCGTGTCCGATGCACTTTCCACTATGGCGCCCAGTTTGCAGTCGTCTGCAAACGTTGTCAGCCAATGTCCTCCCATGTTGGCCTGTACTTCTGAGAAGTAGATGCCAAACAATAGGGGGCCAAGGACCGAGCCCTGTGGGACACCACTTGTGACCGGCTTGGAGTCTGACACAGCGCCAGCAACTCTAACCCTGTGGGTTCTGTCCTTAAGCCAGTTTGCAACCCATCTTGTGACATATGGGTTTACATTTAAGCTGGTAAGTTTTTCTACAATACCCGAGTGGGGTATTGTGTCAAAAGCCTTTGCAAGGTCAAGGTAGGCTGTATGGACTGCCTTTCCCTCATCAATGGCCTTGGTGACTGTTTCGAAGAAGTCAACCAAGTTCAAAAGGCATGATCTTCCCTTGACAAAGCCAAACTGGGTTGGGTCCAATGTCTGCAAGTCCCCTATATCTTTGTTTATGAGCTCCATTATGATCCTCTCCATAGCTTTGCAGACTAGACTTGTTAAGCTTATGGGGCGGTAATTACCAGGGTCCGTAGAGGTGCCGCCTTTGTGGAGTGGGACCACAGTTGCCGTACGCCACTCCTTGGGCACGTATCCTGTGGTAAGGCTGAGATTAAACAGCTGCCTTATGTGCGGGTTTAATTCCTCATTTAGCTCATGTAGCACACAGCCGGGGACACCATCCGGTCCCATTGATGCTGTGTTTTTAGATTTAGAGAGAGCAGCTTTCACCTGCGCATTTGAGATGTCTGGGAGGCTACACTCGGCTGGGATAGTTATCTCTCCTTTAGGGGGGGGGGGTGAAGTTTGCACTGAACCTGTCTGCCAGTATGTTGGCAATGTCTGTGGGTTCAGTGATTTTTGTATCATTTTGGACTAATTCTGAGCATATCTGGGAGTTTCCACCCAGGTTCCTAACATAGCTGAAAAAGGCCTTATGATTGTCCTTTGAATCCATGGCAATGTTTCTCTCAAAATTGGCCTTAGTTGATTTTATGAGTGCTCGTATTTTTTTACTAATAATGATCAGGGGTGACTTCCCTTTTATGGATTTTGTTCTATCATGTAATAGCTTTCTCCTCTTATTGTAAAGTTTGTTAATGGCTGGGGTCCACCAGACTGGACATTTGCCCTTTGTGGAAAGAGTCTTGGTTTTATTTGGGATTGCCTGATCCATGCAGTCCTGGAGGTGTTCATAGAATGCATTTGTAAGGGCTTCCGCAGCTTGGGTTGTGGTTTCCTCTGGCTCAGGGGCCTTGAAGGATACCACACCAGTCTTGAGTAGTGTGAAGTTTGCTTTAGAGAAGTTCTTCACTATGGTCTTTTTCTTTGGGGGGGGGCGGGATGTGGATTTCCAGTGAGATTAGTTTATGATCAGATCTCACCAATGAGGGATATACTTCCAGTGTGGAGCATTTTGTCCCCATGTTTGTGACAATGAGATCTAGTATATTTTCTCCTCTCGTGGGAACAGTGACTAGCTGTTCCATGGCATTTGAATTTATGAACTCCAGGAACCGTTGGGCTAGAAAGTTAGGGCTTGAGTAATGTTCCCAGTCTATATTCGGATAGTTGAAGTCACCCAATATGATGGTGTTTGGAGATACATTTATACCCTCCAGTGTCTTCAGGAAGGCTGTGTGGGGTTCCTGAGTTTGAGAGGGTGGCCTGTAGCATGCTACAATTTGTAGAGCAGTTTTGCCTATGGTTAGTTGCACCTGGATGGTTTCCGAAGCTTCGTAGTGTAACCGCATGCACATAAGGTACTGCATTATCAAAATCATTTGCCATCAGGACATCTGCAGGGATATCTTCAAACAAGTTTACCTTTACATATCTGAAAATCACACGTGCGATTGCTCATATGAGCGAATCCAAAGCATGAAACACAAAACCGCAACAGTTTCCGATTTTTGAAAATCAGCAAATTGAAAAGCAGATTTGTTGATTTTTCGAACAAAAATGTCGAATACAAAGTGTAATGAAGGGAGGCAAGCCCCCCTGCTCCCCCCATGTGGGGGGGCTGCTCCATCCACACCCCCCTTCTTTAATATACTAATTCCGAGATTGCACTACAGTGGGGAAAGGGTCCATTTTCCGATCCCCACTATAGTGCAATCCACACCCAAAATGCCGAATCTGCAATGAGCGAATGCACTGTGCATTCGCTCGTTGCACATTCAAAGCATTTTTCATTCGACGTTTGGGAACTTTGCAAACGTCCTTTCGAACATCTGTCATTCGCCCATGTGCAGAATGCACATATGAAGGTAAACTCCTCAAACACACCTACTTGCATGCTTCCTTTTCCACCCTCCCATTCAAGGTGAACCCTAGCCAAAGGTATTTGCAATGGAGTTCTTCCTAAAGCTCTGACTGGAGTAGACTGCCCAAGCAAGTAATGCTCCTCTTTAACCATTGTAGGCTTCTCAATGGTTAGGTTAGAGGCTGTGTCTCTCTTAGCAGTGGGGTGTTTCTCATCTACTAAGATAGGATATGATCTCTTGTGGTAGTTTGGCATCCTTGTTGTCTCCAGACAACTTACCACTAGCATACTGTTATTCCCAATTGCTAACTCCTCCACCGTTTTTTCCTCACCTTGCCTCTGTGGACATCTATATGCTACATGACCCCACTAGTTTCATTTAAAACATTTAACCCTTGATCCTGGCTGTGTACCTGAACTAGTGGCTTCCCCTGTTACTGGTGGACTGTGCTGAGCTGCCCACCATGGGTTCCCTTATACCCATGTGCAGCAGTGGGTATCCCTTTCCTCTGCAGTGATGCCCTGCTTGTTAGGTACCTTTAAGGGTCTTCAAAAAATATAAGTTGGGTCGAAAAAAAAATAATCTCTCTCTCCAGTTCCTTCAGATAAGTAGATTTAACTGAGATACGCTAAGCCCACCATCAATTAACCTGAAGCTGAAACAGTAGTGCATTTTCTTATATTTTACATTAATAACTTTATTGTATTTTCTTGCTGTGCATTATCAATGGCCATTCTAACATTTCATTTTTATTTATTTGGTTATTTATCCTTTATTGACCGGGTTAGTCTCACTAGGTTAGTGCCCTCTTTTCAGTGGAGACCTAAGGCGGTATTTGTACTGGTGAGGAAAACTTGACCTGGACATCTGGGAGTTTCTCCTTCTCATTTTGGTAGGTGCTGTGGGATCTTTTATAACATCTCATAAAAATGATGGCACCCTAAAGACTGCAACATCTTCTAATAATGCCCTGCATTCACCTGGAGCTGGAATTGAATCCATAGTCTTCCAGCAGTAAAAGCAAATGTGCCATTTGTTGCGATGCTCACACTGGTAGAGCTACAGTTTTCAAAATACATGTCAAAACAGGCAGGTAATTACATTCCATGTGTAATATTCATTTTCTATACACAAAAAGGGGCCCACCTCTATCTGTGAATATTAATATTGATACACATAAAGAATATACTGCAAAATAAAGGGAAATCTATCAACCTGTTCGGTATTCCACCCAAGGAAAATACTACTTTTTACACTATATTCTAATGTCGTTCCCTTTTCCAGACTCAAGTCTTATTTAAAAAAAAAGCTTAAAATGTTGTGTATAATTTTAGAAGCAGCAGAATTTACATACTGACTGTGAGGATATCAGATATTGCTATCTGTGCTTGCATGACTGGCTGAAGTTTTGTAAATAATTGTTAATAATTGTAAATTATCCTGTGTTACATATGCCACCATGGCTAGCTATAATTTTGTAAATAAGTTTATGCCCTTTGATTACCACTCTGATTTATGCAAGATGTTTGAATGTCAGAGAGTGTTCTGGCTTACCAAATGTACATATTCTTTGTGGGGAGAATTCTGAATGCATGTTATGCCAAAATTAGCTGACCTAGATGTGATGCCATTGTGTGCCAGGGCTGGGAGAATAGAATCTTCTCTGCAGCTGTTTGTTTACATTTCAAAGTCTGATATGAGACTAGAATTCTTCTTATTATAACTTCTTATTGTAACAATTGTTAATAGCTGCTATGAATTTGTGGATAGAACAGATGCTGGTTATCTACTGAATGTACTATGTTCTTCATCTGTAACTATGTTTGTAATATTTTAATTGCTAGGATTCTTCATCTGTAACTATGTCTGTAATATTTTAATTTGTGGAGCTTTTCTCCCCGGGCCTTTGCTGAAAATGAACCTGCGTCCAGTTGGACATTCCTGGTCAACAAATGTAAATAAAATAATAAATAAATAATAATTCTCATGGCAGCTTCCTGTTACTTTTGAAAAAAGTTCTGCTACAAAAAGCAGCTTCTGAGTCAGTTGTTCAGTTTTTCATTCAGTTGTTTTCAGAGCTGTTCAACAGTAGTTTATCATTCACTTGTTTCCAGGAGAGTAGTTGTTCCATTCACTGAGGAGCGACAACAGCCTGGAGTGTGGACATAATTTCTCATTTTTACCTTGCAGAAGTAAGAGTATAATCAATGTGAGCTCTATCCTACAGTGTTATTTTCAAATTTCCTACGTGTGAAACTCTGATTTTTATTGGAATCAGTTATTCAGTATTTATATGTTTTAAATCCTTTTATTTATTATTAAATGTTTTAGTACCTCACATTGTGGCTGGTTATTTAGTTGATAATTTTAATACATTGAGTGTGTTTATACTTATTGTGATAACACCAAGGCCACTCCAAAAAACCTTACTGCTTCAAATACATGCTACCATTTGTTTCCATATCTATTGTACCCAATATAATTGAACATCCCTTTTGAAGGGTATTGTGGTATTTGACTGGTGGCAGCCAATACCTTTTAATTTGGGCAAAGAAACACATCAGGTAAAATCTGTGTTAATTTTTCCCAAGAGTATATGTATGTGTGAATATCAGACATTTAAGATAAGTGTGTCATATACCTAGAACTGGGATACAGTGCTTTGCACTGGTTAGTGTGGAGTCTCATTTGCAGACCTGAAGTGAAGAATATAGTCTAGTCCCAGGTTTGGAACTTGTTCCTGTGTACTCTTAGGGGAAATTGTGCATTTCTATCCCTGCTTTTAGTGACACTCCCTTACTGGAGACAGTTGTGAGGACTGCAACTCCTTAGTTACTGCCTCAGGTTAAAGATGGCTTGTCACACTGACCAGTATAGTGACACATAACATTCAACCAGTGCACACATAGCAAGCTGTTTGACTTGAAAGAAGAAATGTATAATCAACAACTTCCCAGCAGCCCTAAATGTAAAAATTAGACTTGTTGCATCTTTCCTAAACTGTTATGCATTCCTCAGTTGTATATTACTTTTAACAGCTGTTCTGCTATAGCAGCAGTATTACTCAAAGATATCTACAAACAAGAATAAATCAATCATCACCATCATCATTCACCCCCTTTTTCCTATTTTTCTACATAGGGTCTTGGTTTTCTGTCAGTTTCTCTCAGTTGAGTGCCACTTTCCTATTTTATTCAGCTGTAATACCTGATTGTCATAGGATTTGTCTTATGCAATCCAGACATCTTTTGTCTGAACATCTAATTTCTTCTTGCTTTCTTCTGTCTCTGCAAAATGTTCTCAGAAAATCTTCTTCTGCTTTCCTGAATGTGACTGAACCCTTATAATCTGTTCTCATTGACAGTATCTGCTACTGGGGCTACTTTAACTTCTGTTCTGATGTCCTCATTTCCTTGTCTGTCCCACAATGTACATGCTGCCACCCATCTCTGGTACTTCATCGCCTCATCTGCTCTGCCTTTACTTCTCAGGTTTCTGTTTTTTATGCCTTGCTTTTCTGCTTCTTTGTCATTCTTCTGTCACATGCTACTCTTGACACTGTGAAGGTTGATGGCCAGCCCCTCTAATTCTAGCTTTGACCTCCTCATAAAGACTTGTCTTCTCCTTAACCACACCTCCCAGATAAGTGTTAACCTGTTTCACTATTTTCCCTTCTATCTCAATTCTCATCTTCTTCTTATTCCCCCCAGTTACTGCCATGACAACTATAGTCTCTCACTCAGTTTCATCCCATGTGCTTTTAGTTTTGCATTTCAGTCTCTTCATTTGTTGTAGTTCCTGTTGCTTGTCTGGTCAGAATAAAACAGATGAACGTTCATGGGTTCTGTTCAAGCAGCTTTATTACACACAAACACAGCAGAAATGAGGTTTTGTAACTTAAACTTATTAACAGACTGACTACCACACTCATACATGTTAACACTCTGGCTGTACTCTCAAAATGGCACTGCTGCCTGCACATGCTCTGTATTTATACGCATGCGCTACATCTGGAAATGCTTCTTAAAGGTACATACACATGAATTTATAAGGCATAAAGTGCATTATTAATCAAATGAGTACCACAAAACATATTATTAAGCAAACAAAAGGCACAAACTGCATTATTAATTAATGTTCGAAACCACGATATTTGATAAAACTAGCAGAGATATTCATATGGGGCACAGAATTACCTTTGATTTGCATAACAAGCATGTTTAAAGTAAAATGAGCACAAGAAAAGTATAATGAGCCTGATAAGAGATTACATGGGCAAAACGAGTACAATGTGGATTGGGAGTCAGTTCCACTGTAGTATATCTGCGAGATATACCCGTTCCTCCAAACCCTTCTGGTGATGTTGCAGGAGAGGTTTAAATCCCTAGACCGAGTATCTCTGATGCCATTTGACTTGGTGATGTCCAGTAACTCCATCAGTAATGGGTCTGATATGACATGCATTATATATAATATATAATTATACATTAGTAATGGTAACTTAGGTCATTGTCCATATAAGTTCCCAATTCCTGAACTACTGGGTCAACTCTTAGGGGTGTATTGTCAATGTGGTAGTTCCCTGTGGTAGAGGACTTCCCAAAAGATACAATAATGCATTTTTTGGCATTTACTTTCAGATCATGATTTTGACACCACTTATTTATTTGAGTTAAACCTTCCTGCGGGATGGCTAAGTCATTTGGGGATTAAATGACTGCTCCTAGCATGCAGTCATCTGCAAACTTGGTCAAACAGAGCCCTTTGGTATTGGCTTTTACTTTATAAATGTACATGCCGAACAGGAGAGGTCGCAGCACAAAACCCTGGGACTCCACTGCTAAGTGATCTTTTTGTGGAGATAACTTGCCCTCTTTTAATTATCTGCATTCAATCTGTGAGCCAGTTGGCAATCCAGTGGGTGACATAAGGGTTTATTCCTAGTTTATTTAGCTTTACTACAATGCCTGAGTTGAGAATTATGTCAAAAGCTTTAGCCAGGTTGAGGTATATCCAGCTTCCTCTTTACTATCATGTTGTCCCCTTCCTAGCTGCATCCTGTCAATGAACTTATGTTCAGTATCACAATCCTTAGTTCATATTTGGGTGGTAGATTGTTTTCATGTCCCGCTATAACTTAACCTATCGAAGGTTACCTAGGCTGGACACCTGGCCATTGGTCAACTAGCAGCTTATTGACCAAGGGCTGCTGGGCTTTATAGCAGGCACAGTGTTGCTGGTAGGGTCACATAGACCTCTCCATTCATTAGCATGGGTCCCTGACATAAATCAGAACAGGCTGAGTGCTCAATCTTCTTAGCACAGGCAAATACCCATGTCTATTTTTGGTGATCTTAGTCAACATGACCAAATCACCTAGAGACATTTTGCTCATTGCTGAGTTGTAAGCCCTGACATGGTGTGCAGTCTGTAATCCATGTTGTTCTGTCTAGAGGTACTGTGCACCACATTTGATGCCTAAAGCAGCTAGTCTATGTGACTTCCCCCCAGTAGGCATCACCTAGATTCTGTGCTGCTGCCCACGACTGCATCAAGTTTTGCCTGTACTCCACTGAATATACAACATGTTTTTGGAGATGGGAGTAACACTGCATAGGCATGAGGAGAACATGCAAAGTCAACACAGAAAGTGATCCCGAGTCAGGACCAAGCTCTGTATCCTTTGTGAGGTGAAGACCTTAGCCATACCAAATTAATTTCTGTTTTTAATAGTAAGCAAATATGCATTCTGTTTTTCCTTTTAAATTACATACAAACACTTCTGGCATTCACTTTAAAATCTACACATGTATATTAGCACAGAAATACTGAAAAGCTCATGGAAAATAGGTTTACCTCAGTTTCTTTTACTTGAAATGTTTGATTTCACCCTATGGAGTCCCATCCATTCGCGCACTGCAAGCAACAAACTAGATACATTTTCAAAGCAAGTAGAGACTCCCCATGATGTTAAAGTACCTTGCAACTGACAGAAAGAGCAGATGTTATAGTTTAACATGAAAATAAAGTATTCATTTGGCTGGTATGGGGTCAGAGACATTGACAACAGAGTTACTGTTTTTTTAGTTTTATTTATCCTTTGTTAACCGAGTTAGTCCAACTAGGCTAGTAGCCTCTTGTCACAGGAGACCCAAGGTGGCATTTATACTATTATGGGAAGTTTGGCCAGGGCATCGGGGAATTTCTGTTATTTTTTTTGATAGATGTTGTGGGATGTTTTACATCTGCCTGAGATACCACCAACCCAAGCTGGTGGGCCTCTGTTTAACATCTCGTCTGAAGGATGCCACACTCAGGAGTGCAGCGCCCCCTTGTGTTGCACAGCAGTGTCAGCAATCAGCCTATCTAGTGTGAGAATTTAATCCACAGCCTTCTGCACCAAAGGCAAGTGTGCTACCTGTTGCATCACTGTCACTACATATTTAAAACAAAAAAAGTGAACTGGAAATTTACATATTAAAGTATATAAATGAGCATCTTAAAGACACCACTCCCTTTTGGTAACATTATTGATGCAAGATGTTAACTCATTAACACTGGTAGCACTGATAGTACTGCATTTTAATCATGCTCCATTTCTATTTATGTGGCTGCCTTGTCCCATTCAAGCTAACAGTGCATGAAAGGCAGATTACACAAAGTACTTTTGTTGCACTGTCATTTACCATGGCACTAAATTTACAGTACGCAGAGCCACAATTACACACATTGAATGTGAGAAAATTACTGCAGCTAAAAAGAAATGCAAAAAGCTGCCTTTCTTGTTCAGCTGAAAAGAGTTTCTAACATTTAATTTTTTGCTTCATTCTCAGCTTTGGACAATTGTTATCCAGCCTACGAGCAGTCAAAATGTGACTCCTAATTAACTGACTATAGCTATTATTGAATTAATTTAAAGTGATATTGTTTTATATTAAGCATTAACTTTCACAAAACAGTGAGAGGGGTTTACCTTTGTTTTTATGCAGTGATATCTTAAAACATATTTAAATGACATTGCAGAAATATAAATTTCTATACTTTTTTTCTGTTAGAAATCACACCCATCTTTTCTCATTAATAGGGTACACATAGCTCAACTGTATACGTTATATTACTGTCTCATTGTCTGTGCTTCTTCAGTTTTCCTTTCTTTGGCATTACTCATTCCTTTACGTTATATTACTGTCTCATTGTCTGTGCTTCTTCAGTTTTCCTTTCTTTGGCATTACTCATTGCTTTATGTTATATTACTGTCTCATTGTCTGTGCTTCAGTTTTCCTTTCTTTGGCATTACTCATTCCTTTACGTTATATTACTGTCTCATTGTCTGTGCTTCTTCAGTTTTCCTTTCTTTGGCATTACTCATTCCTTTACGTTATATTACTGTCTCATTGTCTGTGCTTCTTCAGTTTTCCTTTCTTTGGCATTACTCATTCCTTTACGTTATATTACTGTCTCATTGTCTGTGCTTCTTCAGTTTTCCTTTCTTTGGCATTACTCATTCCTTTACTTTATATTAGTGTCTCATTGTCTGTGCTTCTTCAGTTTTCCTTTATTTGGCATTACTCATTCCTTTACATTATATTACTGTCTCATTGTCTGTGCTTCTTCAGTTTTCTTTTCTTTGGCATTACCCATTCCTTTAGGTTATATTACTGTCTCATTGTCTGTGCTTCTTCAGTTTTCCTTTCTTTGGCATTACTCATTCCTTTTCTTTGGTGTGACATTATTCTCTAGCTTTCCTTTTTAAGATGTTGGTCTCTTTAGAGATGAGTAATTCCAGTCAGTATCTTTACAATTAGTGATTATATTATAAGTATTTCACACATGAAATAACTTCTTCAAGAGTTAAAATTATAATTTTATTAGGTAGAAATAATTTACATCTAGCAGGATAAAGAATATAAGTTTTAATATTATTCTTTTTATTTATTTATTTATTTTTTTAGTTTTAATATTATTCTTATAAAAGCTTTAATAAATGGCATAGTTTGTTTGGAAAGTCATTGTCAAATTTATATCCCTTGGAGGGATAAACCAAATAGTTTTGAGAATTCATTGCACAGATACAAATAGTATTTACAATCAAAGATCTCAAAGAG
Organism: Protopterus annectens; assembly: GCF_019279795.1. Lineage (NCBI taxonomy): Eukaryota > Metazoa > Chordata > Ceratodontiformes > Protopteridae > Protopterus > Protopterus annectens. The sequence continues at coordinate 358,381,473 of NC_056744.1, forward strand.
CTCCTGGTGACCATGAGCTTTCTGTATTTCAAAGGAAAGTCCATTGTGCAGGCTTAATATATTTGGAAGCTAGGTGGTTAAGAAATGTACCACGTTGTTACCCTTCACCTTCCCTGGCGCTCCATATACCCTGAAATTGCTCTTCTTTTCTTTGTTCTCTAAATCTTCCAGCGTATTCAACAGCCGTGTATTTTATTTTAAGAGGAACTAAGTATGTAGTTGTTCCTCTTTCCATCTGCTTTCTTTTTTGATAAAGCACTGTTTTTATTCTTTATTCAGACTCATTCTTGCTACACAGTAATTTTAAGAAGTTCGGTTTGCTTGTTACAGTCCTCTTGTACAAAATCTATTTTTTATTATATATTCACTTTATTAATTATCCATTAACAAAGATCATACCACCAAGAAAATACACACAAGTCCTTGTAAGAGCCACATATGTGTGAAAACATTATAACAAACCCCAAAGTATTCTTTTATGACTAAAGGATCATAGCTTCAAATAGTTCAACATACAACTAAAAGCAAATAAAGACCTCTTAGAATTAAAAACACTGAAATGTTAGCACCAGAGCAGATGCTGCCATGTGATCCTATATACTTTCCCCTGTTGCAAAAAACACCCATTTAATTTGCCTCTGTAGCTTACTTGCTCTGAGTTTTATCTGACACCTAGAGTGACCAATGGACAGCCACCACTAACCATGGAATTTTTAAGGCAGAGGAGGAAACAGAAATAGGTTGCCAGGTCTTTCTTCCCTATCACACACACATGTACATTCACACCTATGAGCAATTTAGAGTCCAACGTACTGCATATCCATAAAATGTGGGAGGAAACTGGAGCAGCCAGAGGAAACCAAAATGAAAACATGGAGGACATGCAGACTTCACACAGAAGTCACTCCATCTAAGAACCAAACCGAAGAACCGCTTGCTGGGAGGTGACAATACTACCTATTGCACCAATGTGCTGGCCCTAGTTCAGACTAAAACAGACCCAAAACTTTTTATCAAGTTAGGTAGTCATCTGCACAATGCCAAAGTCAAAATCCCCACTTTCAGCAGTCCTCCTAAAATCCCTGTTGGCTAATTCCTCTAACAGATCAAACAAATTCGCTATTGCAGGTGTGTGCACCATCTTCCATTGCCTTGTGATCAATTTCTTTGCTGACAAGATATTTAAAGAGAAAACAAGAACTATTCATATTTCATACTGACACCTTGCACTGGGGCATGTAGCAAGTCAATTGTTTTGTGAGCGTGAGGCCATCCCTGGCCATAATTTATCCAAGACTTGTTGAAGACTAATCTTAAATTTTTGAGCAACTTCAAAACTTATAGACATACTCATTTAGTTCCTTTCTTAGGCATCTCCAATAGTCTTATAAAACTGTTAGATGCCTGACATTCTGCCTCCTTTGGTGTAGAATTATTTATGAAGGCACTTCCATCCAAAAATATTGTACTTTTTTGGTCTAGTTGCTTTTTGTAGGTCCTCAGCAGTCAAATATCTTTGCTTATGTGCAATTTCTGATGAGACCAAGACCATCCCCTAATTAAGTCTTTTTCCAGCTGATTTCCCTTTCTTGTAATTGTTTGTATATCATGCTGACAGCACAGTTAATTTCTTATGATTGCAGTCTACTTTTCGTCAAGAGCTTCACTTAGGTAGATTCTTCCAGCTCAGGGGCAGCCTCTGTCATACCTCTTGGTATATTGCATTCTAGCTTCTATAACTTAAAAAAAAAACCTCTCTTACCAAACTGAAATTTTTTGGTGAGGTTCTGACAGTCCACTCAACTGCTTCCCAAATTATTTGAACTTACCGTGTGACTACACCCACCGTCACAACTGATTATATCCCTGTTCTAATCTACATTACATCTGCTTCACAGTAAGTGCCAGTAGCTATGGATTTAATTTTAAGTAGGGTAATGCCCACTGTCATAACTGATTATATCCCTGTTCTAATCTATGTTACATCTGCTTCACAGTAAGTGCCAGTAGCTATGGATTTAATTTTAAGTAGGGTAATGCCCACTGTCATAATTGATTACATCCCTGTTCTAATCTACATTACATCTGCTTCACTGCTAATGAGCACTGAGGAGCATCTATTGCCACAAGACGTAAAGTTGACTCCTGCCCTACCCTCTTTTCCCAGAAGAAATCCATTGGTGATCTTCTCCAGGATACCAGAAGGGACTTCACTAAATCCTTACAAACTGTCTGACATCCTTCAGCAAACTATAAATAAAAGATTTTTATGTGAGTCACCCTCCAATATGTATAGAAGTTCAGAATCCCCAGCAACTAGGACAAGGTGATTTTGTTCCAGGAAACCCTTGGCCTCCCCTTATTCCACAGAAAGGATGAGTCTAAATACCTCAGTGTACTAAAGAAATCTTTCACTGGATTTAATGGCAATGCTCAGAGTACATATACCAACTGCAAAATTATGAACATTTATAATGTTGTTGTCCTTTGACTTGCAGTCTAGCAGGAGGAATTTGCTGTTAGCAAAAAAAACCAAAAAAAAAAACAAACAAACAACAAACAAACAAAAATGGCATTTAGAAACCCTATGCAATTCCTTCATGTTCTGGATTGTTCTGGATTGTTAACATAGACCAATAGGTCATCTGCATACAAAGCTATTCTAAATTTTGTCTCTGTTCCTATAACCTTTATCTGTGCTCATTTCAAAGCCACTGCAAACAGCTTCAAATAGAGAGCAAATAGCAATGGGGAAGCGGGCATCCCTGCCTCACACCCCTATAAAAAGAGAATTATCCCACCAGTTCCACAATCAACCATTAATCCTGCTCTGGATTCTTATTATATGTTCATCAATAACTAAACAAACTCTATTGGAAGATGGCTGCACTCCAATGACCCCATCAGAAAAGACAAGTACACCCTGTCAGTTGCTTTCTCAGCATCCAGAACTCAAATCACTAATGGTAAACCTGGTCTTGTTGCATCCTCCATAATTAAAATGGCCTTGGTCGCATTATTGTGTGTTTATCTTACAGGAATAAAACCATACCGATCAGGATATAGTGTCCAGGCATAACATCTGCCAGCCATCTTGCAAATATTTTATTTTTTATTTAGTTTGCTTTTGTTTGCTGGGTTTGTCCAAATGGGTTTAGCCAAGACTCCTTTTCAGTGGAGGCCTGGGTAAAAAGCTCCAAAAATGTACAAAAAAATTTTAAACAGAGATTTACTAATATATATATGAATAGACATTAAATAATATACATTATAGCAATAACTCATGGCTGGGTATGGGTAATGCTGGATTTAGACAAAAAAACAGATGCACGTGGAACCAACGCCCGGCCAAGCAATTAGTCAGGAAAAGCAGTCAAAAAAGCCAGCGTACTTAAGCGAAAATCAAATCAAAAAGATTTTATTGTAGAGCCATGTAAGAGTGAAAAATCACCCTACATATATAAATCAAACCGGTTTCGGCTCCCAGGAGCCTTCTTCAGTGATATACCAAAAATACAATAAAGAATCAGAGTATCAGAATACAATCATTTAAATACTCATAGGCTAATCACATTAGCCAATCACAACCTCACATAAATAGTCATTATTACAATTGATCATTAAGGCCAGGTGGAAACAAAGCCCCAAGTTTTATGATCCATTTTCTCTCCTTAGAACTTAACAATTCAAGCCAATGTTTCTTATTCAAACATTTGCCCCTTATACAATCTATTGTGATAAATTTGAAAGATGCTGATGTGTGTTTGAGGCAATGTTTATATAGTGCATTGTTGATGCGTTTATTTTTGATGTCACTCAAATGTTCACAAATTCTAAGCCGGAAGGGCCTAGAGGTCTTGCCGACATAGAAAGCGGAGCAATTGCAGGTCACCAAATAGATGACCCACTCAGTATGACAATTGCCCCAAAAATTAATGTCAAACACGACAGATGTGTTCTTACTACTAAATTCTTTGGTGCGTAAAATATGAACACAAAAGGAACAATGTCCACAAGACATGCATCCCACAATAGGTTTACCCATAATCGACCATTGAGTGAGGGTAGAAGAATCAGAGCCTACTCTCTTATAATGACTGAGTTTGGAACCCATGGTTTGTCCCCTCTTAAATGAAAAGGAACATCTATCAGGAAGCAAAAGATTAAGTTTAGAATCAGCTTTCAGAACATTCCAATGTCTCTGTATGATGTTTTTAAAGCCCTGTATATTGCGTCCATATGTAGTCACCAGACGCAAGGGTTGGGGCCTAATATTATTGTCCTTCTCTCTATACGATAACAAATCATGCCTATCAATATTGGACACAGATCTTTTGGCTGAATGAACTATACCTGGGCGATACCCCCTCCTAATGAATCTATTGGTCAGATCCTCCTGGGCATCAGAAAAGGATTGCTGGCTGGAACAGATCCTCCTGGCTCGAAGAAATTGTGATTTAGGTATATTTTGGATGACATGTTGTGGGTGGAAGCTGGTAGCATGTAACAATGAATTAAATTCTGGAAATTTCCTAAATATCCTTGTTGATAGAGTATTATCCTTGTTTCTATTGATTTCTACATCAAGAAATACTATCTTATTCCTATGATGGGTCAACTTAAATTCTATCCCCCATATGTTATCATTAAGATATCCAAGAAACTCCAAAAGGTACCCTTCATCAGCCTTCCACACCAACCAACAGTCATCCAGATAACGTCGCCAGATATCCATCTCACACATATAAATGTTATGGCTCTGGTCATAAATAACAATTTCTTCAACATATGCCATGAAAAGATCTGCGTATATGGGTGCAAAAGATGCACCCATAGCAGTCCCCTTGGTTTGCCAATAACAACCGTTCTGAAAATAGAAAACGTTGCTGGATAAAACATACTCAGTAAGGCATATGAGAAATGTATTAAATCCAGGTTGATATAACCCTGACCTACCCAGCCAATAATCCAACGCTTGTAAGCCTGCCCAGTGTGGAATGTTCGTATAGAGAGAAGTAATGTCCAAAGTGCATAAAAGCCAATGTGATTCCAATTGGCAGTTGTTAATGATATCCAGGAATTGGGTGGTATCTTGGATTCTGGCTCTAATAGAACCCAATAAAGGTTTTAAATATTTAGTTAAATATTCGGACAATGGTTCAGTAAGTGACCCATGTCCAGAGACTATGGGTCGACCTGGTGGATTTGTTGGATGTTTGTGGATCTTCGGTAACATATATATATACGGTTTGCTAGGTGATTCAACTGTCAGTTGTTCTTTAATATATTGGGTAATAATACCCTCCTCAACTGCCTCAGTTAAAAATTCACCAATTTTATGTTGAAAATGTGGTGAAGGGTCCGGGCATCCCTGCCTCACACCCCTATAAAAAGAGAATTATCCCACCAGTTCCACAATCAACCATTAATCCTGCTCTGGATTCTTATTATATGTTCATCAATAACTAAACAAACTCTATTGGAAGATGGCTGCACTCCAATGACCCCATCAGAAAAGACAAGTACACCCTGTCAGTTGCTTTCTCAGCATCCAGAACTCAAATCACTAATGGTAAACCTGGTCTTGTTGCATCCTCCATAATTAAAATGGCCTTGGTCGCATTATTGTGTGTTTATCTTACAGGAATAAAACCATACCGATCAGGATATAGTGTCCAGGCATAACATCTGCCAGCCATCTTGCAAATATTTTATTTTTTATTTAGTTTGCTTTTGTTTGCTGGGTTTGTCCAAATGGGTTTAGCCAAGACTCCTTTTCAGTGGAGGCCTGGGTAAAAAGCTCCAAAAATGTACAAAAAAATTTTAAACAGAGATTTACTAATATATATATGAATAGACATTAAATAATATACATTATAGCAATAACTCATGGCTGGGTATGGGTAATGCTGGATTTACCCACTGTTGGTGTAGTTTGGTCACGAGGATGAAGCCTGAGTGACCAAACGAAGCCAACTATGGGTAAATCCACTATTATCCACACCCAGCCATGGGTTATTGCTATTATACAATGACATAATTTAAGAAAAAAGTCACTTACTTTTCTTAAATAATGTCCGTGTGTAAGGGCGGCATGCTGCTCTTTCGCATTTTTCACTGGTATCCTGGGATTTTCGTGATGTACTGTACATGTGTGGGACTTATGCAGTACATCAGTGCTGCATAAAGGAAGCAACGGAGAGACGAAGATCTCTGTTTTTTTAAATAAAGGTTGAAATTCGGACACTTAAGAGATGTGAGAGAGACAGGATGGAGAAAATACAAAGAAAATCATGTGTTTCTTTAGTTTTGAATAAAGTAACTGATTTCCTAGTATTTTCTTCATACTGTCTCTATTGTACCTCCAGACTGTCCAGATTTCTAATTTTATAACCACATTGCTAGCTCCAGAGTTGGACTGCAAAGAAGATAACAGCCGTAAAAATAAATCGATATGCAAGTTCTGATGAAGTTCCCGATTAGCTCTAATGAAAGTGCTTAACTAATGGATTTGGTCTCTTGTGGTTCTATATTAAAGTTCAGGTTTTAATTATTTTAACTTGCATGTTGATTTATTTTTACAGTTGTTATCTGCTTTGACGTCTGACTCTGGAGCTAGCCGAGTGGTTATATTTTTTAAGATAGAGCTCTGGTTCTGTGTTTTTGTTGGTGTTTTTTATGGATTTCTAATTTTGTCATTTTTTTTTTAATGGTGAAGAAAAATAAATTATAGCATATAGTAATGGAAGAAAGTCTGGGCAACTTGACTTTTTTCCATTGTTATATGCTCAATTTACAATGGACACACTGGTTGGGCTGGCCAATTAGAGTACTCGTTTTTGAATGTCAGTGGGCAGTCATTGTATAATAACAATTACACATACAGTTGCTAATAGATTACATTCATATTAAAGTAGAGGCAACTATTATAGTATAAAAGATACACAGTAGTAGATGTTGAACACTGAGCATTTTAATGTATATTAGTGGGTTTGTCAGATAGATAAAAGATCATGTAATCAGTGCTCAGAAATGCAAGGAAATTGAGGTGAGGGAAAGAAGTAGGTAGGGTAGTAAATGGTAATATTCTAGTTAAGAGGTGGGGTATAAATTTGATTTATTTACTAGTTATATTTATGGTTATCATGAGGTTTATGTTAGAAGTGGAGAAGTGGGGGTGAAAATGTTGCATAACAATGTATATGCCTTGGAGATGGTAGAAAGCGTATTCAGGTATTGGTGAAGACTGATTACAGTATAGAATTCACCATGAACAAATTATAGTCCTAGTCTGACATTGTACTCTAGGCACTCTGGAGCTTTTCCATTCTGCAATAGAAAATGAACTACTGCCTCATGACATGATCAGGGAAAGCTCAGAAAAAAATCCATCAAGCCCAAGAGATTTAGCTGCTGTAGAGACCTAATGTCTGATCACAATTCCCCCTCTCTGACTAGAGATAGTAAATTCAGAGCAAAGATCCCCCCCTCAGTTATACCAGGTGAGGCCTGTCCTTCAAATGAATAAAGTTGGTGTAATGATTCTTGAAGACCTCTAGAATTTGTGGCTGGTTTGTGACAAGTTCTGATCATCTAGCCAACCCTATCATAGCCAAAGCCTTTGCTATCCATAATCTAAGAGTATAGTGTTTAGTTGTCCTTGAGGATAATTAAAGGTTCCTCTGCATTAAAAGTCTAGATCTCAAATGTATTATTTGTTGTAATAAACAGTCCAACTCTAACTTACACAATTATATTTCTGCCTCTGCAGGTCTAACCATGCTCACCTGAAGATTCCACACAAGCTTGCTGCTCATTCTGTATTAGATTCCTTGTCTTCCTCATCTTATCCAGTGTAACCTTATAGACCCAATTTAGGAGCAGATTTGGACATGTCACACCAGTCCAGTATCCTTCCAGGTGTACTTAGTGCTTTGATCTCCCAACTCACTAGCCAGCTTTCATAGCACTATGCCCTACAAAAGAAACATCACCTCTCCAATTTCTGCGTAGCTTCTGCTCTCTTTTCTTAACTTCAGAAACAATGCTGTTATCTGATAAGCCAATTGTGTCTACCACCAGTCCCTCATTTATAAATGAGGCCTGTCCAGATATAAAGATCATAGCCACCATTGAATATCTTTTATATAAGAGGACGTAACATGAGAAACACTCTTCCCTTTCTTTTACGTGACATATACCTCATGCACAAGGCCCATGTCTGAGCAAAAGATATTAGACACTCTTCCATTTCATAGATCCTGAAAGGACCTGAGCTCCCTTGTGTCCATGTCTAAGGTTAGAGACTAAATTCCAGTTCCCCTGCTAAAAGGAGGGCACCATGGTGACAGCTTAACTTGTGCACTAATAACTCCCTTAACTGTGTACAGTTAGAGCCTAGGGTACCTACGCTGTAGCAGTCCTAAGCAGAACCCCTTCTCAATTGATCCTCATCACTAAAACGTGGCTCTGAGGTCCTTTCTCTGCATTAGTCATGCAGCTACAATATTTGCATGATAACAGGAATACAATTTTCTTTCTCCTTTCTATGCAGGCTGCAAAGCCCACGTTTTTGTAACCAAATTTGACCTCTTTTAATAATTCTTCCTATGTGGCATGAGCCTGCTGAAGGGCAGCAATTTGGGGATACCTTTTACTCAATTAAGCAAGCACCTTTGGCCTTTGAATTGAGTTTGACATCCTATCTCTGATTCCAAACAGCTATGTCCATAGTACACAAAGAAGATCTTCTGACAAGTGAAACCTTGAAAGGAGGCTCGGACTACCCCTCCTCCTATTGCCCAGGCAGGAATACTCTACAAAAAAACTTCACATGGAAAAATATGTGACAAAAAGGCATCCTTGGCCCACTATATCATATGAAATTGTAAGGTAAAAAGATCTTCACCTCAGCCATTCTGGTGTCATAGAGAGATCGAGATTTGACTATGGCGCAGTTGACCTGGGTTTAATTAGCACCTTGGACCGCTTATGGAGTGGCAAGCCAAGAAGGGATGGGCATGCCTGTCCTGGGTGGAAGGGCATTCATTTCTGACACTTTCTAAGGAGAGCTGTGATCCAAAGGTGGGGGTTTCTCTCAAACATTTTCAACAAGCATGGGTGGTGTGTAAAGGGAAAGTGGGTAAGGCATATATATAAAAAAAAAAAAAAAAACAATACTGGATGGAAGCACAGATGGCTTAGTCCCCAGGATGCCGTCAAGATCCATTACCAACCCCAGCAACACCAGAGTACGTCTGGGGGGCATAGGAGGAAGGGTGATAGACCCAGAGTGGATGTGGGGCACTGGAGGCCATGTCAGTAAAGATGAGGTCTGAGGGGACCAAAAACAAATAAACAAACAAAAAAGATCTCCTCCTCAGCTGTGCCCCCACTCCTGGTACTACCATCTACCGTATGGATGCTCCACAGTTGTATTTCAAAAGATTCAAAGGATATGAGTCTGACTTGTCCAAATACTGATTCAGTTCCCATATGACAGTAGACTAGAAAGCTCCTGAAATTCCATACATGCTAAGAAGAATTTTTAACAGCCTTTCCCCTCCCCAACCTCAGACAATTGCAACCTCAGAAACATAACACCTAAAAAAAAAAACAATAATTAATAAGATATTTACAGCTTGTAAAAAGAACAAAATATTATTGACTAGACACCATCATCTTTCTACAGCATACTTCCTATGTAAATACTGGATTCTGAATTAACACCTGGTCTTGAACACCCATGGTGGTAGGGTCCAAGAAACGTTTTTGCCAAATTGGAAGTCTGTACCCCCATCTTTATATTACACAAACAAAAAGAAAGAAACATCCCCAATCATGTGAGCCCCCACCTTACAACTTCATTCCTAAGGTGAAGAAGAAAAAAATTAATTTCTTCCCACAGAATTGGGGATTAGTCAACATTTTTCATACATTTATACTGACTAAACAAAGGAAAATAATGCCCACATGGCAACTATCCTTTGTCTTCAGTTCATGAGTTCATTGTTTTCAAGTTCTCTCACTGCATGTGGTTAAGAAAAAAAAGCAAAGACTGCTTCATTTTATGGCCTGATAAGCTGCTCCTCAAACCTTTAGTAATGATCTCTTCTTCTGCTGAAACTTTTTCTTTCAAACAATGGGAAGGAACCTGAAAAGACTGTCTATGCCATTTCCGAAGAGGAACCCTCTGATTCCATACCACCAGAACTTATTCCAGGAGAGTCCCTGTCTCTTGACACTTGAAAAGTGATAATAACACCCCCCCCCAAACAAAAGTGCATATTGAAATAAACAGGGTAGGCCAGTCTAAACGTGAGGCGCCTTTGTCTATAAAGTTGCACTACAGGAGGTATGAACTTCCGCCTTTTTCTGTGTCATTTTCAGAATAGTTCTGCATGGAGAAAATCCTTGATCATCTGCACATCAGCTTTTTAGAATATAGGTCACAAACCAGTGCAATGAACTGTCAAGGATGTTTGTGACTAGCTATCAAACCACTGACATAAACTCTGTGGGACCTTTCCATTACTAGCTATGCAGATGGTACACCTGTCCACTCCACCAGCAATGACCTAATGAAGCCCTCTGAATTTTTTGTCTTCAAGTTATTTGGGCATGTCAGTTAATCTGATGTCTGTCTATACACCCTATTGATGTCTGTCTATACACCCTATTGATGTCTGTCTATACACCCTATTGATGTCTATACACCCTATTGATGTCTGTCTATACACCCTATTTTCTAAATCAAGCAGTGTTGCTTCCAACAGCTCCAGCTTAACGTTGTTGTCAGGAGCTTGTTTACCAGGGGCTCGCAGTCCTTCTGTAGCTCTGCAATCACAGTGGAATGTGCTGATAGGGATGTCTCAGTTTCTTTAAATCTTTCTTTTTAGTTCACAGCAAAGTTGTTCAACTTTCCCCTCTATGTTCTGTAACTTCTCCATTAATCTCTAGAACCCAAAGTGATCCACAATCTTTTTTTGACTGCCAAAGCAGGTCAGTCTCCTTTCTTTAGGACTACAGGTAAGTACATATTTGCTGGCTCGCTTGGGATCACATTAGCAATTGTTAAACTTTGTCTGGTTTCCTTCTTTTTCACTGAGGTAGTGATTTTCATCTAGGCAGACTAATACAACAAGACACTCTGATAAGATGATACATCTTCCAAGGAAAGGGCTAAGAACTCACTTTATCTCCCATGTGTTGGAGATAACAGACATGCCATGATTCATTCAGCAGCCTAATATTACTGGACGTCTTGTTCAAAAGCCATTACAGTGTGGAACTGGCCCATTTTCAAGTATGGAAGTCACTATTTACAATGTAACAATACATGTGCTCAAAGCCTCCACTGTGGCTATCTAGGTGATTGCATCCATTAACTTTAGAATCATATGCTGCTCTTCTATTTATGGTAAGTCTTTTCTCACAGACTTTTCTTGTTGAGATGACCTGAGGGTACTTATTTCCTATGCAGACCCAAATTTTCTATTTTCAAAGAGTTAACAAATTAATCTTAAAGCTACAAATTTGCCATCTCGATAAAAAGTTTGGTCAGATAAGGCTATTAATGTGATGTAGCTCTTTTTTAGTTGAATAATATGGAATGTTTTGGTCAGACTTCATTAACTTTTGCAAAGCAGCTAAAGCTTCTCAGCCAGCTAGAGTACCCCCTCTGAGAACTGTCTTTTTCATCACTATATGAACGAGCATTTACTTATAATTAATAAACGAGATGACGGACATAACTAAGATGGACTAGTATCTGCATTTACTTTTAGTTTCAACTTAGTTACCTTTGACTTTATCCATATAACTCACAAAGTTCTGTGGTATCCATAAGTTTATATTACTTCACATACATTTTCTTATTAACTTTCTGAGCATCTTTCTCTGCCCCCCCCCCCCCACATTGTTTCACCACCTGCAGTTGCCATTTCATCTCTGATCTCTTTATTTTGCATTTACTCCATTCAACATTTTACTACCTTTTCACTTACAATTACCTTCCTTTTCTGGTATTTGTTTGCAATCTCCACTATTAAATCATCAATTCTTTGCATTATGAAAAGTTTTACTGCAATAAATGCACATTTGTGTCTGTGTACATGGCCTAGCCTTTTGAATGATATCATTCAATATTACATGTTCCACAGTAATCTTTATAGATAGTTCGATGGAAACTGCAATGCTTAGGGCTTAACTGCTTCCATGACAGCACATGTTATTGTGTACATCAACAACATGTATCACACACCAGTCTGTCCTTTAATGCATTAGGCAGACCCATTTCATGTTGACAATGTTCTGCTAGTTATCACATTTTGCTGTGCATTCTGATTTTTCATTTCAGACCTATTCCTCTTGAAGAATATGAATTTTTCTGCAATAATTTGGACTTAGACAACCTTGCAGAAGCTTTGCTACCTTTGTAAATGGTCATGATTTATGCCTTTGTGCTGCTAGGAAACTGCATCATAACTGATGTGTTTTAGCAGCCATCACCTGATGCTGTTTAGCGATTTCCCTTACATAGTGTTATTATTTTTACTAGAAAAGTTCTACTTTTAAACATAAGTTAGCTAACATTCTATGACAGCATTAAAAGTGATCACATATCCAGCATTGTTGATCATTTTGTCTCAATGTATACTTAACATTTCTTAATTAGGCCCACTTTTCTACTCATAAAATAAGTTTAAATTAAAACAATCGGCTCATATTGTGCCATCTGCCTGCTTGCACTGCCCATTTTACACCTAAATGGCTCTTGTTTCATTGTTCAAGTTATGTATTCACCCACTTTTCATATGCCAGCCACCACCAGAGTTCCTATCTCTCACCGTTCCATTTTTGGTTTACTATTCCTTTGTCTTTTTTACACAGTCGTTATTGCGGCCTTCTTAAATAACCTGCAAATGTGAGCCAATTTTGTTGTCAATATGTTCAGTCTGATTTGGTCTGTAGAAATAGAAAATATTATTAAACAATGCCATGTCAGACTTAGTGGGCATTTATTATGTTTGAAACATAATAAAAGGACACTTTATGAGGAGCTTATATTATATATTATTAGCTTGTGTTATGTTAGACAAAAGAGAAATAGCTGGAGAAAAGAAAGGAAAAGAAATGCAGTGAAGAAATAGGGGGGATTGAGATGTGGTGATGTTTAGTTCGGCATAGTTAAAAGTTTGTAGCCAGTGACTTCTGGAATGGAATGAATTGATGTAATCCCATCCACTCATGTAACTGAAATATGAATGTTCTGAGGTTAGACTGCTGAATATATATGGGAAGCTTATTTCATAGAAAAAAGTGCTGCTGAGAAATTTATCTCTGAATCAGGGGATGAAGTTTTGAGGTAAAACTAGGTCTTTTGAAATGAGTATTAACTGTGAAGGTTTTCATTTTGAGAAAAGTGAGGTGGGGGGAGGGGTTTGATATACCTAGGAAGGCAAGTCACAGATCATCAGCAGGAGTCTATACATCACACACACACACACACACACACACACACACACACACACACACACACACACACACACACACACGCACTCTCACACGCACAAAATCTTTTACAATGATTCTCACAGGAAACCAAAATATCCAGAGAAAATATAGACAGATACAAAGACAGGTAGAAAAAGTTCACACAGACAGTGACCACAAGCTAGAAGTGAAATATAGATACTAGAGTTGAGAGGTAGAAGTCCTACCACAGAGCCTCCGAGCGGCTGCATGACAGAATCACTGATAGGACTTCAGCTTAATCTACTAAATACTGGATAGTCTCAAAGCAGAGTCTGTAAGCAGTTAGATAGGACCAAGAATACGTTTGCCAGCACCAGCTTACATACATTAAACATATCAGCGTCCTAATACCTCATCATCTCTAATTTTGGTAGTAAAACAGTTATACCCACAACTACACATTTCAAAAGCACTACTCAGATTCAGTGCCATTGTCTTTATACTTCTTTTAAGAAGCAACTTTGAGTCGATTCCAGGACCACTTAACAATAATCAATAACGCCTCATTCAAATCAATAAACAGTGTGATATTACCTACTCCCTCTTATCACCCACAAATCAACAAATAGTGTGATATTACCTACTCCCTCTTATCACCCACAAATCAACAAATAGTGTGATATTACCTACTCCCTCTTTAACACCCACAAATCATTAAACAGTGTGATATTACCTACTCCCTCTTATCACCCACAAATCAATAAACACTGTGATATTACCTACTCCCTCTTATCACCCACAAATCATTAAATAGTGTGATATTACCTACTCCCTCTTTAACACCCACAAATCATTAAATAGTGTGATATTACCTACTCCCTCTTTAACACCCACAAATCATTAAACAGTGTGATATTACCTACTCCCTCTTATCACCCACAAATCAATAAACAGTGTGATATTACCTACTCCCTCTTATCACCCACAAATCATTAAATAGTGTGATATTACCTACTCCCTCTTTAACACCCACAAATCATTAAATAGTGTGATATTACCTACTCCCTCTTATCACCCACAAATCAATAAACAGTGTGATATTACCTACTCCCTCTTATCACCCACAAATCAATAAACAGTGTGATATTACCTACTCCCTCTTATCACCCACAAATCATTAAATAGTGTGATATTACCTACTCCCTCTTTAACACCCACAAATCAACAAATAGTGTGATATTACCTACTCCCTCTTATCACCCACAAATCATTAAATAGTGTGATATTACCCACTCCCTCTTTAACACCCACAAATCATTAAATAGTGTGATATTACCTACTCCCTCTTTAACACCCACAAATCAACAAATAGTGTGATATTACCTACTCCCTCTTTATCACCCACAAATCATTAAATAGTGTGATATTACCTACTCCCTCTTTAACACCCACAAATCATTAAATAGTGTGATATTACCTACTCCCTCTTTAACACCCACAAATCAACAAATAGTGTGATATTACCTACTCCCTTTTTAACACCCACAGGATCAAGAACAAAATCGACCAAATCAGTATCTTTATCATACAACATAATCTTGACTTTATAGCTATTTCAGAAATTTGGCTGAAACTTGAGACCCACCTCATAGGTTTATAGGTTCATAGGTGTGTACTAGGCTAAATGCCCTGGAGCCTTTACAGGCCTAACCCATAGGATTACCCTGGCATCCTGCCAGCCAACTTTAGTTCCTAGTGGCTCTGTCAAGTAGACCACTGGAGTGATCCTCAGGGTGAATTTTCTATTTCCTATCCACTCATCAAGATTTCTCTTGAAGAGGGCCAGTGAGGTGCTTTGTTTGACATGTATGGGAAGTATATTCCATAGCATGGGCAGTCTCTGGGTTATGAACCTGTCCCTCCAGCAAGTTGTGTTGATTGTGATAATGAGGTTGAGATCTCTGGAAAATGTGGTGCAGAGGGATTGGGATTTCTTTAGATGTAGCATTTCTAACAGAGCTGGGTCAGACAGAGCTTTGTAAGTCAAGCAGAGATCGCCTCTAATTAGGTGATATGACACAGAGAATAGTTGGAGTATTTTGAGTCTGTCCATATAAGACAAGTGTTTAAGGCCTAGGATCTTCTTTGTGAGGTACCTTTGCAGCGTCCAGCCTCTCCAGTTGTTGCAGGTGTCTAGTGAGGTACATGCCAAATGGGGCATTGTACTCAATGATTGGCCTAATGAGGGAAGAGTAGACGGAGACAATGACCTCTTTCTTCCTGGATGCAATGCCCTTAGTAATGAGATGTGCCACATAGAAGGACTTTCTGACCACAGTGGCAATTTCGTGGTCAAAAGACAGGTTGCTGTCACAAATACCAAACTATTCATATCTACAAGATTACAGACCAGGTAAAAAAACTGGGGAAGGAACATTAATTCTCTTCAAAGACAACCTTAACCCCAGAATCACTGCACAAGCTAACAGCAACTCAGAATCAGATTCTAACTGGATCCTTTTAAAAATTCCAACAACCAACCAAAAATCCCTTGTTATAACCAACGCATACCTACCTACCTACACCAGCCTGACTTCCAAAATTCAATAACCTCAACCAACAAATATATGGCAAATCTCCCAAAAACTGTAACCTTATCATTCTTAGAGACTTCAACCTTAATTACGTAGGACCAAAAGCCAGTATAAGTCTTATCCAAGTCAACTTTGAAGCCACTAGACCAAACCTTCAATCAAATAGGCACACCTTACCTGATCCTGTGGTAACTAATAATCCCCAGTGATATCTAACCTCACCATACACACTCCCTCCATCAGTGATTACTGTCCCATGACTTTTTCAGTACATAATGTAACATTAAAATATAAACCTAAACTTATCACCTCTAGACCCCAAACCATTCAGAATATCGCAAATCTTCATGTCCCTCTTTGATTAGTATCACTTATTTGCCATAATAGACCCCAATGAAGCAGCTAACAACCTTATCATACATGCACCCTCCTTCAGTAATACCTAACTGCACTTGTAAAAATATTCTTTCCCTTAGTACTAATGCTACTTCAACCTCACAAACATCACTGGGTATCTAATGAACTCAAACACCTCCTCACATTACATGATGGAGCATGGCACAATTAAAAATACAACCTCTCCATAGATTCCCAAGACAAATACACCTCACCAGTCAACCTAGCCAAGCAATCCATTTGTAGACACAAAAACAACCACTACCAAAACAAACAAATCTAACTTTTAGCCAAGCCTAAAGGGGTCTGGAGAGAAATTAACCTTCTGACTGGTCGAAAAATGCAACACAACTCCACACCCCCGAACCTCACTTACACCATCACGTACAAACTCTGGTGCACTGACATCCTCAGTGAGTTCAGCAACCTGCCACACACCAACAGTACTACTTCCCTCACAGCCACCTTCTCCTCTATTACATTCCACTATTCCACTTCTTAAAGATTAGAACCAAGAGAGTAAACACAGTTGAACCAAGTACAAGTAAAACCTCCCCCAGGCTCAGATAACCTAGTCCCTTGGTTCATTCACCTTTCTAAGGACTTCATCTCCCACCCTCCCACTCACATATACAACTTCTTATGCCTCAGATATGGAAAAGAACAATAGTCATTCCTATTCCAAAACTACCCAAGCCAACTACTGCTTCACAATACTGTCTTATTTCGATACTTCACACTTTGCGTAAAATATTAGAAAAAAATATCTGCAACCAAACTACTGCTTATTTGCATCAAGTACATCTTTTATCCAGGAAGCAACATGAATTCTGGTCTGGATACAACACCATAACAGCTCTCTACTCTCTTTCAGATGAAGTTCTATCCACTACAGACAAAAGCAACCTGTCAAGAGCCATCTTTATTGACCTCACATAAGACCTTGATCTAACTGACCATAACTTACTATTTGACATCATCATCATCAACCCCCATTTTCACATTTTCTACATGGGGGTGTCGAGGTGTCGTGTTAACTGTCGCCATCGCTTTCTATTCCATACCACACTACTGCCTTCTTCGACACTCATGCCTGACTGTTGCAGGTCTTCTCTCACACAATCCATTCTCCTCTGTACTGGATATCCATGTTACCCTTGAGCCATCTTCCTGTCTGGCCCAAGTCTTCTTCACCAGATTGTCTTCTTCTTTTCTGCACATGTCCAAACCACTGTAAACTGTTCTCTTTGACCTTTTCTACAATTGGAGCTATTTTGGCTTCTGTTTTGATGTCCTCATTCTTTGCCTGTTCTGCAGTGTGCATCCTATCACCCATCTCAGGCACTTCATCTCCATCACCTCTAGCTGCCTCAACTGCTCTGCCTTCACTGTCCAGGTTTCTGTACCATACAGTAGTACTAGTAACACCATTGTTTTGTACACCTTGCTCTTCTGTTTCCTTAGCATTCTTTTGTCACACACTACCCCTGCCGCTCTGTGCCAGTTGGCTGCAGCCCCTCTTATTCTAACTATGACCTCCTCATTCAGATTTCCTTTCTCCTCAACCACCTCTCCCAGATACTTGAAGCTGTTAACCTGTTGCACTATTTCCTTTCTATCTCAAGTCTGAGCTTCTTCTGATTTACCCCATTTGCTGCCATTACAACTGTCTTATCTGTGCCCAGTTTCATCCTGTGTCTTCAGGTTTGCATTCCATTCCCCTATCTTTTACTAAGGTTCTTGCTGAGAGTATGCCTGTAATGCCACAATTACTGGTGACAATGAAAAACCTTGGTTTGTAGACCTCCTCACCAAGAGATCCTTCAAGATGAAAGTAGGCACCACTACCTCTGAAACAGCTCCATTTATGAAAGGAGTATCCCAGAGTTCCACTTTAGCCCCTCTGCCATATTTATTAACAAACTTCCATATGATCATCCACATATACCTCTTATTCTTTATGCAGATAACAAAGACAAAGTCATCTACAGGTCAGCTGCAAGATGACCTCAAAACCCTCAACCAGTGGCTAATAGGCCAGAAACTTATACTCAATCACAAAATAGCCAAAGCGCCCATCTTTCTTAATATTAAAGATGTTAACAATACCATCATAGAAACTACCACATCCTTCAAATACTTTGGCATTTTGCTAGACTAATCTCTTAATTTTAAAACTACGCATTCAAAACAGACAGAAAAAGATCAACACACTACTGTTCCAGGTGGGGAAGTTATCACCTCTTTTGTCCAAGCTAGCGAAAGCTTCCACTGGAAAAGCATGCTCTTAACTCAACTCGAATATGGACTACCCATTATAGTTGCAGCCACAAAGAAAAGTACCACCTCCTTACAAACCATTTCCAATAAAATTAGCCTCTACATTACTAACTCTCCCAATAATAAGCACTACTGCCTAACTCTCAGAAAAGCTAAATGGCTCTCAGTACATTTGAGGGCTAACCTTCTACTAGGTTCACTAATTCACAAAGCCCTTTCTCCTGAGACATTGTCTCCTGTCACTCATAACTTTTCACTAAAAGCACCAGATATAATCTCAGGAATATCTCTCAATCTCTTTCCACCTTACTATCTCCAAAAAGTTAAAGTTATTGCACTGACCATGCATTCTGCATCTTAGCACCTAAACTATGGGACTCCATTTCTTTCTCAATCAGAGATGTCCAAAAGTACTCTGACTTCAGATAACAGTTCAAGGAACACCTCTTCATCTAAGCAAAGTGCAGCTGCACTCACTCAGGTCATGTTACATGACCCCTGCAGCTCTCTCACACTAATTTATCCCTATTTCATCTTTCTTAATCTCATCTTGTTGCCCCCTTTACTTATTGCTTCTCATTTGTCCTACTTTCCTCTTCTCTTTGCATCTCTCTTATGCTTCTTCTCCTTTCTACACCTCTTACCCCTACGTGCCTCTCACACATTTTCTCTGTCTTCTCCCCATGGTGTCCTTTTCTCCCACTATTCTCACTTGCCCCTTCTAATGTTTTCATACCTATTTATAAAATTATATGCTGTGATAACTCTAGCATAAACCATTTCAGTCATTATGGCTACATCTTACCCATAAAGCACCGCTGAGCATAATTCCATTTTCCCATCCATGGCTTGACATTATAAACTATTGCATCTTGACCTAAATGTTGTAGCATATTCTTGAATGTATTTTTCCCTTATAAGGCCCATTATTGAGTACAACCTTTCAACATGTACCTCACAAAGCACATGCAGCAGCTGGAGAGATAATGTAATGAAGTGGATACAAGTTATGGGGTATTTTGCAAATAATGTAATGAAGTGGATACATGTTAGGTAGCAATCTGCAAATAATGTAATGAAGTGATACAAGCTATGTAGTAATCCGTAAATAATGTAATAAAGTGGATACAAGTTATTTAGCAATCTGCAAATTATTTAATGAAGTGGATACAAGCTATGTAGTAATGTGCAAATAATGTAATGAAGTGGATACAAGTTATGTAGCAATCTGCAAATAATGTCATGAAGTGGTTACAAGTTATGTAGTAATGTGCAAATAATGTAATGAAGTGGATACAATTTATGTAGTAATGTGCAAATAATGTAATGAAGGGGATACAAGTTATGTAGCAATCTGCAAATAATGTAATGAAGTGGATACAAGTTATGTAGTAATGTACAAATAATGTAATGAAGTAGATACAAGTTATGTAGCAATCTGCAAATAATGTAATGAGGTGGATGCAAGTTATGTAGTAATATGTAAATAATGTAATGAAGTGGATACAAATTATGTAGCAATCTGCAAATAATGTAATGAAGTGGTTACAAGTTATGTAGTAATCTGCAAATAATGTAATGAAGTGGATACAAGTTATGTAGCAATCTGCAAATAATGTAATGAAGTGGTTACATGTTATGTAGTAAGGTGCAAATAATGTAATGAAGTGGATACAAGTTATGTAGTAATGTGCAAATAATGTAATGAAGGGGATACAAGTTATGTAGCAATCTGCAAATAATGTAATGAAGTTGATACAAGTTATGTAGTAATGTGCAAATAATGTAATGAAGTGGATACAAGTTATGTAGTAATGTACAAATAATGTAATGAAGTGGATACAAGTTATGTAGTAATGTGCAAATAATGTAATGAAGTGGATAAAAGTTATGTAGTAATGTGCAAATAATGTAATGAAGTGGATACAAGTTATGTAGTAATGTACAAATAATGTAATGAAGTGGTTACAAGTTATGTAGCAATCTGCAAATAATGTAATGAAGTGGATGCAAGTTATGTAGTAATGTGCAAATAATGTAATGAAGTGGATACAAGTTATGTAGTAATGTACAAATAATGTAATGAAGTGGATACAAGTTATGTAGTAATGTACAAATAATGTAATGAAGTGGATACAAGTTATGTAGCAATCTGTAAATAATGTAATGAAGTGGATACAAGTTATGTAGTAATGTACAAATAATGTAATGAAGTGGATACAAGTTATGTAGCAATCTGCAAATAATGTAATGAAGTGGATACAAGTTATGTAGTAATGTGCAAATAATGTAATGAAGTGGATACAAGTTATGTAGTAATCTGCAAATAATGTAATGAAGTGGATACAAGTTATGTAGTAATGTGCACATAATGTAATGAAGTGGATACAAGTTATGTAGTAATGTACAAATAATGTAATGAAGTTAATACAAGTTATGGAGTAATATGTAAATAATGTAATGAAGTGGATACAAGTTATGTAGTAATCTGCAAATAATGTAATGAAGTGGATACAAGTTATGTAGTAATGTTCAAATAATGTAATGAAGTGGATAAAAGTTATGTAGTAATGTACAAATAATGTAATGAAGTGGATACAAGTTATGTAGCAATCTGCAAATAATGTAATGAAGTGGATACAAGTTATGTAGTAATGTACAAATAATGTAATGAAGTGGATACAAGTTATGGAGTAATATGTAAATAATGTAATGAAGTGGATACAAGTTATGTAGTAATCTGCAAATAATGTAATGAAGTGGATACAAGTTATGTAGTAATGTACAAATAATGTCATGAAGTGGATACAAGTTATGTAGTAATGTGCAAATAATGTAATGAAGTGGATACAAGTTATGTAGTAATGTACAAATAATGTAATGAAGTGGATACAAGTTATGTAGTAATCTGGAAATAATGTAATGAATTGGATACAAGTTATGTAGTAATGTGCAAATAGTGTAATGAAGTGGATACAAGTTATGTAGTAATGTACAAATAATTTTATGAGGTGGATACAAGTTATATAGTAATGTGCAAATAATGTAATGAAGTGGCTACAAGTTATGTAGCAATGTGCAAATAATGTAATGAAGTAGATGCAAGTTATGTAGTAATGTGCAAATAATATAATGAAGTGGATACAAGTTATATAGTAATGTGCAAATAATGTAATGAAGTTCATAGGTTCATAGGTTCATAGGTACTAGGCTGTCTGCCCGAGGGCATTTTTAAGCCTAGCCAGAGTGTGTCGGCTTTCACCCCCCATTGATTAATTAACTGAGCCTCGGTCAAGCAGATCCAATTAAATGATCCCAGGGGTGTATTTTCTGTTACCCATCCACTCTTCAAGGCTTCTCTTGAAGAGTGTTAGTGAGGGGCTCTGCCTAATGTAGTTAGGAATTTTGTTCCAAAGCATGGGGAGTCTCTGTGTCAGGAATCTATTCCTCCAGCATGTTCTATTTATTGTTGTGGTGAGGCTTAGCTCACTAGAGCACATGGCTCACAGTGACTTGGATTTCTTTAGGTGGAGCATGTCCATCAATTCTGAGTTGGACATGGCTTTGTAAGTCAGGCAGAGATCACCTCTGAGTAAGCGATATGCCACTGAGTACAGCCAGAGTTTTTTCAGTTGGCTTCATAGGACATATGTTTGAGGCCAGTAATCCTCTTGGTGAGGTGCTTTTGTGGTCTTTCCAGCTGTTGGAATTGTCTTGTGATGTACATCCCAAATGGGACATTGTACTCTATGATGGATCTGATGAGTGATGAGTAGAGGGGCACTATAACCTATTTATTTCTAAATGCGAACCCCTTAGTAATTAGATGGGCCACATAGAAGGATTTCCCAACTACTTTGGCATTATGATTGTCAAAGGAGAGATTACTATCTACCTGGGTCCCCAGATCTCTTATTACGTCTTCTGTATTAAGGGGCCTGCTGCCTATGTGGTAATTTGTGGGTGTTTTGTTTTTCCCAAATGAGATGACTATGCATTTTTTGGCATTTAGCTTGAGGCCATAACTTTGACACCAGGTGTCTGTCTTAGTAAGGCCTTTTTGAAGGATTTCCGTGTCAGCCGGAGAGTCAATTATGGCTCCCAGTTTGTAGTCATCTCCAAACTTGGTTAGCCATAGTCCTCCTGTGTTTGCCTGTACATCTGAGAAATATATGCTGAACAGCAGGGGTCCCAGAACTGATCCTTGCGGGACACCACTTGTGACTGGAGTTGGACCTGGAGCCCACTATTCTTACCCTGTGAGTTCAGTCTGTAAGCCAGTAGGCAAACCATCTTGTAACATAGGGGTTTATGCTCAGGATGGTGAGTTTTTCTATAATACCTGAGTGAGAAATGGTGTTGAACACCTTGACAAGATCAAGGTAGGCTGTGTGAACCACCTTTCCCTCATCTATGGCCTTGGTGACTGTCTCGAAGAAGTCAACCAGGTTTAGTAGGCATGATCTGCCCTTAACAAAGCCGAACTGGGTTGGGTCAAGTGTTTGGAGGTTCCCAATGTCTTTGTTAATGAGTTCCATGATGATGCGCTCCATAGCCTTGCAGACCAGGCTAGTCAGGCTTATGGGGCAAAAGTTTCCAGGGTCAGTTGTGGCCCCTCCTTTGTGGAGCAGAATAACCATTGCTGTGACCCATTCTATGGGCATGTAGCCTGTGGAGAGACTGAGGCTGAACAGCGTGTTTAGGTGGGGGGTTAGTTCATTCTGTAGTTCATGCAAGACGCAGCCTGGGAACACATCTGGCCCCATTGATGCTGTGTTTTTGGCTTTTGAAAGGGCTGTTTTCACCTGTGCTTCTGTGATTTCCAGGACACTACACTTTTCCGGTATTGTTGAGGGCCCTTTTGAAGGTGAGAGGGAGGTGAAGTTTGCACTGAATCTACCTGCCAGGATGTTGGCAATATCAGTAGGTTCAGTATATTTTGTGCTATTTTGCACTAGCTCAGAGCATATCTACGAGTTGCCACTTAGATTCTTAACATAGCTAAAGAAGGCTTTGTGGCTATCTTTCGAAATTAGCCTTGGATGATTTTATGAGGGACCTTAGTTTCTTACTGATAGTGATCAGGGATGTCTTTCCTTCTTGGGATTTGCTATTTTTTCTGAACTAGTTTCCTCCTTCTGTTGTATAACCTGTAGATACAAGTTATGTAGCAATCTGCAAATAATGTAATGAAATGGATACAGGTTATGTAGTAATGTGCAAATAATGTAATGAAGTGGATACAAGTTATGTAGCAATCTGCAAATAATGTAATGAAGTGGATACAAGTTATGTAGTAAAATACAACTAATGTAATTAAGAAGATACAAGTTATGTAGTAATGTACAAATAATGTAATTAAGTGGATACAAGTTATGTAGCAATCTGCAAATAATGTAATGAAGTGGATACAAGTTATGTAGTAATGTGCAAATAATGTAATGAAGTGGATACAAGTTATGTAGTAATGTGCAAATAATGTAATGAAGTGGATACAAGTTATGCAGCAATCTGCAAATAATGTAATGAAGTGGATACAAGTTATGTATTAATTTGCAAATAATGTAATGAAGTGGATACAAGTTATGTAGTAATGTGCAAATAATGTAATGAAGTGGATACAAGTTATGTAGTAAAGTACAAATAATGTAATGAAGTGGATACAAGTTATGTAGCAATCTGCAAATAATGTAATGAAGTGGATACAAGTTATGTATCAATTTGCAAATAATGTAATGAAGTGGATACAAGTTATGTAGTAATGTGCAAATAATGTAATGAAGTGGATGCAAGTAATGTAGTAATGTGCAAATA
Organism: Protopterus annectens; assembly: GCF_019279795.1. Classification (NCBI taxonomy): domain Eukaryota; kingdom Metazoa; phylum Chordata; order Ceratodontiformes; family Protopteridae; genus Protopterus; species Protopterus annectens. The sequence continues at coordinate 358,406,033 of NC_056744.1, forward strand.
ATGTAATGAAGTGGATGCAAGTTATGTAGTAATCTGCAAATAATGTAATGAAGTGGCTACAAGTTATGTAGTAATGTGCAAATAATGTAATGAAGTGGATACAAGTTATGTAGCAATCTGCAAATAATGTAATGAAGTGGATACAAGTTATGTAGTAATGTGCAAATAATGTAATGAAGTGGATACATGTTATGTAGTAATGTGCAAATAATGTAATGAAGTGGATACAAGTTATGTAGCAATCTGCAAATAATGTAATGAGGTGGTTACAAGTTATGTAGCAATCTGCAAATGATGTAATGAAGTGGATACAAGTTATGTAGTAATGTGCAAATAATGTAATGAAGTGGATACAAGTTATGTAGTAATGTGCAAATAATGTAATGAAGTGGATACAAGTTATGTAGTAATCTGGAAATAATGTAATGAAGTGGATACACGTTATGTAGCAATCTGCAAATAATGTAATAAAGTTGATACAAGTTATGTAGTAATGTGCAAATAATATAATGAAGTGGATACAAGTTATGTAGTAATGTGCAAATAATGTAATGAAGTGGATACAAGTTATGTAGTAATGTGCAAATAATGTAATGAAGTGGATACAAGTTATGTAGTAATATGTAAATAATGTAATGAAGTGGATACAAGTTATGTAGTAATCTGCAAATAATGTAATGAAATGGTTACAAGTTATGTAGCAATCTGCAAATAATGTAATGAAGTGGATACAAGCTATGTAGTAAGATGTCAATAATGTAATGAAGTGGATACAAGTTATGTAGTAATGTACAAATAATGTAATGAAGTGGATACATGTTATGTAGTAATGTGCAAATAATATAATGAAGTGGATACAAGTTATATAGTAATGTGCAAATAATGTAATGAAGTGGATACATGTTATGTAGTAATCTGGAAATAATGTAATGAAGTGGATACACATTATGTAGCAATCTGCAAATAATGTAATGAAGTTGATACAAGTTATGTAGTAATGTGCAAATAATATAATTAAGTGGATACAAGTTATGTAGCAATCTGCAAATAATGTAATGAAGTGGATACAAGTTATGTAGTAATGTGCAAATAATGTAATGAAGTGGATACGAGTTATGTAGTAATGTGCAAATAATGTAATGAAGTGGATACAAGTTATGTAACAATCTGCAAATAATGTAATGAAGTGGTTACAAGTCATGTAGTAATGTACAAATAATGTAATGAAGTGGATACAAGTTATGTAGTAATGTACAAATAATGTAATGAAGTTTATACAAGTTATGTAGTAATGTGCAAATAATGTAATGAAGTGGATACAAGTTATGTAGTAATGTGCAAATAATGTAATGAAGTGGATACAAGTTATGTAGTAATGTGCAAATAATGTAATGAAGTGGATACAAGTTATGTAGTAATGTGCAAATAATGTAATGAAGTGGATACAAGTTATGTAACAATCTGCAAATAATGTAATGAAGTGGTTACAAGTTATGTAGTAATGTACAAATAATGTAATGAAGTGGATACAAGTTATGTAGTAATGTGCAAATAATGTAATGAAGTGGATACAAGTTATGTAGTAATGTGCAAATAATGTAATGAAGTAGATACAAGTTATGTAGTAATGTGCAAATAATGTAATGAAGTGGATACAAGTTATGTAGTAATGTGCAAATAATGTAATGAAGTGGATACAAGTTATGTAGTAATGTGCAAATAATGTAATGAAGTGGATACAAGTTATGTAGTAATGTGCAAATAATGTAATGAAGTGGATACAAGTTATGTAGTAATGTGCAAATAATGTAATGAAGTGGATACATGTTAGGTAGCAATCTGCAAATAATGTAATGATGTGGATACAAGTTATGTATTAATGTACAAATAATGTAATGAAGTGGATACAAGTAATGTAGCAATCTGCAAATAATGTAATGAAGAGGATACAAGTTATGTAGTAATGTGCAAATAATGTAATGAAGTGGATACAAGTTATGTAGTAATGTGCAAATAATGTAATGAAGTGGATACAAGTTATGTAGTAATGTGCAAATAATGTAATGAAGTGGATACAAGTTATGTAGTAATGTGCAAATAATGTAATGAAGTGGATACATGTTGGGTAGCAATCTGCAAATAATGTAATGTGGATACAAGTTATGTAGTAATGTACAAATAATGTAATGAAGTGGATACAAGTTATGTAGTAATGTGCAAATAATGTAATGAAGTGGATACAAGTTATGTAGTAATCTGCAAATAATGTAATGAAGTGGTTACAAGTTATGTAGCAATCTGCAAATAATGTAATGAAGTGGATACAAGTTATGTAGTAATGTGCAAATAATGTAATGAAGTGGATACAAGTTATGTAGTAATGTGCAAATAATGTAATGAAATGGATACAAGTTATGTAGTAATGTGCAAATAATGTAATGAAGTGGATACAAGTTATGTAGTAATGTGCAAATAATGTAATGAAGTGGTTACAAGTTATGTAGTAATGTGCAAATAATGTAATGAAGTGGATACAAGTTATGACATAATGTGAAAATAATGTAATGAAGTGATACAAGTTATGTAGTATTGTGCAAATAATGTAATGAATTGGATACAAGTTATGTAGTAATGTGGAAATAATATAATGAAGTGGATGCAAGTTATGTAGTAATGTGCAAATAATATAATGAAGTGGATACAAGTTATGTAGTAATGTACAAATAATGTAATGAAGTGGATACAAGTTATGTAGTAATGTGCAAATAATGAAATGAAGTGGATGCAAGTAATGTAGTAATGTGCAAATAATGTAATGAAGTGGATACAAGTTACGTAGCAATCTGCAAATAATGTAATGAAGTGGATACAAGTTATGTAGTAATATGTAAATAATGTAATGAAGTGGATACAAGTTATGTAGCAATCTGCAAATAATGTAATGAAGTAGATACAAGTTATGTAGTAATATGTAAATAATGTAATGAAGTGGTTACAAGTTATGTAGTAATGTACAAATAATGTAATGAAGTGGATACAAGTTATGTAGTAATGTGCAAATAATGTAATGAAGTGGATACAAGTTATGTAGCAATCTGCAAATAATGTAATGAAGTGGATACAAGTCATGTAGTAATGTACAAATAATGTAATGAAGTGGATACATGTTATGTAGTAATATGTAAATAATGTAATGAAGTGGATACAAGTTATGTAGCAATCTGCAAATAATGTAATGAAGTGGATACAAGTTATGTAGTAATGTACAAATAATGTAATGAAGTGGATACAAGTTATGTAGTAAGATGTCAATAATGTAATGAAGTGGATACAAGTTATGTAGTAATGTACTAATAATGTAATGAAGTGGATACAAGTTATGTAGTAATGTGCAAATAATGTAATGAAGTGGATACAAGTTATGTAGTAATATGTAAATAATGTAATGAAGTGGATACAAGTTATGTAGCAATCTGCAAATAATGTAATGAGGTGGATACAAGTTATGTAGTAATATGTAAATAATGTAATGAAGTGGATACAAGTTATGTAGCAATCTGCAAATAATGTAATGAAGTGGATACAAGTTATGTAGTAATGTACAAATAATGTAATGAAGTGGTTACAAGTTATGTAATAATGTGCAAATAATGTAATGAAGTGGATACAAGTTATGTAGTAATGTACAAATAATGTAATAAAGTGGATACAGGTTATGTAGTAATGTGCACATAATGTAATGAAGTGGATACAAGTTATATAGTAGTATGCAAATAATGTAATGAATTGGATACAAGTTATGTAGTAATGTGCAAATAATGTAATGAAGTGGATACAAGTTATGTAGTAATGTGCAAATAATGTAATGAAGTGGATACAAGTTATGTAGTAATGTACAAATAATGTAATGAAGTGGATACAAGTTATGTAGTAATGTGCAAATAATGTAATGAAGTGGTTACAAGTTATGTAGCAATCTGCAAATAATGTAATGAAGTGGATACAAGTTATGTAGTAATGTACAAATAATGTAATGAAGTGGATACAAGTTCTGTAGTAGTATGTAAATAATGTGGTGGCATATGTACAATTGATGTGGTTAACTCATTGGTGATATGGGCATCATGTGGCAGTGTAGCAACTGCCTCATGTACACAGAAAACCATCTGATCTTAACACCCATGAACACAATTTGAGAGAGATGTAAATACATTAAAAACCTGAAATCCAAACTCTCTCACTCACAAGATAGTATATCTGGCATAAAGAAGGTTGTCTGCACAAACATCATACCTCACGCATCACCTACACCAGCACAATGCACATCCACATATGCAGAGGTTCTCACCAGAAACATACCCAAACATGAGACCTCCCAAACAAAAGCACAACCACACTTCTCAGAACACCACATTGCAGAACACACATAATACACACACCAGTGTCTCACAGCCTCTAAGGACAAACAATAAACCCAACATATTAGTCATAGGAGACTCAATTGTGAGACACACAGACGTGCCCCTCACCAGGCTGGATAAGGAGAAAGTCACAGTGAATTGCTTGTCATGTGCCAGAATCTACCACATTACACAAGCACTCAGGTCTTTCAACAACAGGTACTGCTAAGACTCTGTCATTGTCCATGTTGTTGTGAACGACTTGAGATGTACCTCTCTGGACTATATGAAGAGGGACATGATCGAGCTCACTGAATATGTGACCCAGAAAGGTATGTCCCTAGCCTTAAGCAGTATTTTACCATCACCCACAATGATACCTCATTACAAACAGAAAATGATCAACTTCAATAACTGGCTTAGCTTCTGGTGTCATTCCAAAGGGATCCAGTACCTGACCATTTCAGATGACATGATCGATAGGCCTTGATGCTTTTCCAGAGATGCCCTTCATCTACCCCCCTGTGCTTCTGGCTACTGGCAAAGGCTCTTGCCTCTCCCAAAGTGCCTTTTTTAGACAATGTCACAATTATAAAATTTCCAATGTAAAAAATTCATCAAAACATACATTAAAGGTTCATAGGTAGGTACTGGGCTATTGGCCCAGGGGCCTAAGTAAGCCTAGCCAACAAGGTTCCCTGGCTTATGCCACCCAAGAAAGTTATTTTCCAGTGCCCCTGTTGAGCAGAGCCACAGAAGTGATCCCCAGGGTGTATTTCCTATTTCCCATCCACTCATCAAGATTTTTCTTGAAGAGTGCTAATGAGAAACTTTGCTTGACATAGATGGGTAGCTTGTTCCAGAGTATGGGAAGTCTCTGGGACAGGAATCTATCCCTCCAGCATGTCCTGTTTATTGTGGTGACAAGGTTTAGGTCCCTAGAGCATGTAGCTCGAAGGGATTGGTATTTCTTTAGGTGTCGTATGTCCAACAGCTCTGGGTTTGAAATAGCTTTATATGTTAGGCAGAGATCACCTCAGAATAGGCGATATGCTACAGACTAAAGCTGGAGCATTTTGAGACGGTCAGTGTAGGGCATCTGTTTGAGGCCAGTAATCCTCTTTGTGAGGTACTTCTGTGGCTGTTCCAGTTGCTGCAGATGTCCTCTGAGGTACATTCCTAAAGGGGCGTTGTACTCTATAATGGGTCTGAGTGTTGAGTAGAGGGGAACAATGACCTCTTTTTTCCTGGATGAGACGAGAACCCTTTTGTAATGAGGTGTGCCACATAGAAGGATTTCCTGACTACTGTGGCGATGTGATTATCAAAGCAGAGACTACTGTCCACCTGGGTCCCAAGGTCTCTTATCACACATTCAGTGTTAAGTAGACTGCCATCTATGTGGTAGTTCATGGGTACAGAGTTTTTTACCAAAGGGGATGACAATGCACTTCTTACACCAGGCATCTGTCTCAGTGAGGCACTTCTGTAGGATGACCACATCATTTGGGGACTCGACTATGGCTCCTAGTTTGCAGTTATCTGTGAACTTCATTAGCCAAAGGCCTTCTGTGTTAGCCTGTACTTCAGAGAAGTAGATACCAAACAGGAGGGGTCCCAGGACTGAACCCTGTGGTACTCCACTTGTCACTGGTTTGAAGTCAGATTTGGAGTCTGAAACTTTTACAGTGTGTGTTCTTTCAGTGAGCCAGTTGGCAACCCATCTTGTGATGCAGGGATTTATACCTAGTTTAGTGAGTTTAGCTATAATTCCAGAATGGGGGATGGTGTCAAAAACCTTAGTGAGGTCAAGATAGGCTGTGTGAACCACCTTATCCTCATCTACGGCTTTGATGACTGCCTCAAAGAAGTCAATCAGGTTCAGGAGGCATGAGTTGCCTTTCACAAACCCAAACTGGGGGGGGGGGGGGGGGTTCCAGAGTTTGGACATTACCAATGTCTTTGTTTATGAGTTCCATAATGATACATTCCATTGCCTTACAGACCAGGCTCATCAGGCTAATAGGGAGATAGTTCCCAGGATCAGTGGTGGATCCCCCTTTGTGTTGTGGGATAACTGTTGCTGTGTGCCATTCAGTGGGCACAAAGCCTGATGTGAGGCTATGATTGAACATGGTGCTTAAGTGGGGAGCCAGTTCATTTTGACGTTCATGTAAAACGCAGCCTGGGATGTTTTCCGGTCCCATGGATGCTGTGTTTTTGTTATACTGCCAAACACTAGCAGCCTAAACATGAAACTACACTCACTGCAAGCACTCTTAACCTTAGAAGATGCTGACAATTGTGCAGTCATAGAAACTTGGTTTAAAGCTGTTGAGAGCACGCTAACCTGGCTAGGCTACTCATCCTTTCATACATTCAGAACACAAACTGAGGGCAATAAAAGTAAAGGATGTGGAGTTTCAATATACATTAAAGATAAACACACCTTCAGACTGGTCAAACAATAAGATGCACACGAGACACTTCAGATGCAGCCAACTGTAGACAAAACACCTATCTAGGTCATAGCCAGCTATAGGCCCCAATCCATAAATCAAGATACCCACTCTATCTATCTGGAACTACTCTAATCCATCAAGATTCAACCATTCACCCTGATCCTGGGAGACTTTAACAACCCTAAAATCCAATAAACCAATGTCCCTTTAACAACCCTGCCATAGATTGGAAGAACTTCTTCTTCTTCTTTTTCTTTCAGCTGTTCTCGTTAGGGGGTGCCACAGTGGATCATCTGTTTCCATTTCTCCATGTCCTCTGCATCTTTCTTTGTCACACCAACCACCTGCATGTCCTCTCTCACCACATCCATAAACCTTAACTTAGGCCTTCCTCTTTTCCTGTTACCTGACAGCTTCATCCTTAGCATCTTTTTCCCAATATACTCTGCATCGATCCTCAGCACACGTCCAAACCAATGTAATCATGCCTCTCTGGCTTTGTCTCCAAACCGTCCAACCTGGGCTGACCCTCTAATATACTTATTCCTAATCCTGTCCACCCTCGTCACACCCAGTGCAATTACATCTTTAACTCTGCCACGTCCAGCTCTGACTACTGCCTTTTTGTCAATGCCATTGTCTCCAACCCATATAACATAGCTGGTCTCACTACCCTCCTGCAGACCTTCCCTTTCACTCTTAATGGTACTCTTCTGTCACAAATCACTCCTGACACTATGTACTTACCCAGAGATTCCTTGACTTTTTCAACTCAAATCCCTTGGACCAACTGGTTGATACCCCCCACTAGGGGTGAAAACACCTTGACCTCATACTGACAAACATGGGTGATCGCTGTAGCACCCCTACAGTGTCATCTTCCCTGGTAAGATCCGACCACAAAGCAGTCTCCTTTGAAGTCACTATCACCCCCCGACCCCACCTCAGCCCTGATCTCCTGCAGGCAGCTATAAACAGCTTTGTAGCTTCTTCCTCCCCTGCGGGAACAGACATTTACAAGGAAACTTACACCAAGGATCTATATAAACACCTGTATAGCAGTAGGGACTTGGTGATACTATACAGGACCAAAACATTCTCCTCTAGGAAGAACAAATCAGTCTGTTGGACTTCTGCCATAAGTAGACTTTACAATAAAAGAAAAAAACTGCTGTCCAGGAGTAAGAAGGAGCAGGTCCCAAATTGGAAGCAATCTCTTCTCAGCCTGAACAAACAGATAAGGGCCCTGTTGAGATCCTCTAAAGCTAACTATGAGTCCAAACTGGCCTCCTCAACAAAGGACAACCATAAGGCCTTCTTTAGTTATATCTATAACCTGATGGATAAGACCCAGAGCTGTACAAAACTAGTGGTCAATGGTAGCACTCATACTAACACTGTTGGCATAGCTAACCTACTAGCAGACAGGTTCAGTGAAAACTTCACTGCTATGTCCCCCCAACAGTTAATCAAGACATTCCCAACACCTGCCCCCCACCCCTCATCTCCAGCGAGCAGGTCATTAATTCCCTCTCTAAGGCAAAAAATACTGCCTCCATGGGACCTGACAACATCCCAGGATATGTCCTCCATGAGCTTGCAGCACCATTGGGCACCCTGTTCAATCACAGCTTGAGCACTGGATTTGTCCCAGCTGAGTGGAGGACAGCCACTGTCATCCCACTGCATAAAGATGGTGCATTCACTGACCCAGGAAACTGTAGGCCCATTTAGTCTAACTAGCCCGATCTGTAAGGCTGTGGAACACATTGTCATGGACCACATAAACAAGGGCATTTGTAGTCTCCAAGCACTTGACCCTACTCAGTTTGGGTTCATCAAATGGAAATCATGCCTGTTAAACCTGGTGGATTTCTATGAGACAGTCACTAAGGCCCTGGATGAGGAAAAAAGGTTCATATTGCCTACTTTGACTTGGCCAAAGCTTTCAACACCATTCCCCACTCGGGCATCATAGACAAACTCACTCAGCTAGGCATCAACTCATATGTCACTAGATGGGTAGCCAACTGGCTCACTGACAGAACCCATGCAGTCAAAATAGGGGAATCTACCTCTAGTAGTACATAACTAGTGGTGTACCTCAAGGATCGGTCTTGGGGCGTCTGCTTTTTGGAATTTAATTCTCAGAAGTTTAGTTAAAACCAAAGGTCTGTAATAAACAGATTTGCAGATGACTGCAAACTGGGGACTGTCATTATCTCCCCAAATGATGTGGACAGTCTCCAAGAGGGTCTCACCCTAACAAATAATTGGTGCCAAAATATGGTCTCAAACTCAATGCCAAAAAGTGCATCATTATTCCCTTTGGAGACAACCATGTTCCTGCAACTTACCACATCAATAACAATGTCCTAAGCACACAATCAGTAGTGAGAGATTTGGGCACACAGGTTGATAGCAACCTTACATTTGACCATCATGTAAACTCTGTAGTATGAAGGGCACTCTATACAGCTCACCTCATAAGTAAGGATATCACATCTAGGAAAAAAGAAGTCATAGCCTTCCTGTACTCTTCACTTAACAGATCAATAATTTAGTATAATGCCATTTTCGGCATGTACGTTGCTAAGCACTTACAGCAGCTGGAGAGAAGACAGAGATTCCTGACTAGAAGAATACAGGGTCTCAAACATCTTTCCTATGCAGATAGGCTAAAGACCCTGTCTTTCTACTCAGTTTCATACAGACTGCTCAGAGGTGATCTCTGTCTGGCATATAAAGCTATCTCTGACCCCGCCTTATTGGAAATGCTGCATATTCGCATATCCAACAACATGCATGTCACTCACACTAGGGACCTAAACATGGCCTGCTACATCAATAGAACTTGCTGGTGGGACAGATTTATGTCTCAGAGGCTCCCCCATCTGTGGAATAGGCTCCCTCTTCATGTTAAGCAGAGCACCTCACTGTCCATTTTTCAGTGTAACCTGGGTGACTGGATGGGAGACAGGAAATTCATCCCCGGGATCGCACCTATGTCCCTGCTAGACAGGGGTAACAGATGCTGAGTTGGGCATAAAATTTGGATATAAGGGCCCCAGGACCAGTAGCTTAGTAACTTCCTATGATCCTATGTACTAAAATATGTACAAGATGTAATGTTCATAGGTTCATAGCTTGGTACTAGGCTATTGGCCCTAGGGCCTATACAAGCCTAGCCATAACAATTCCGTGGCTATTTAATCCCAGAATATTTACTTCCCTTGTCCCCTGTCTAGCAGGGTGACTGACATGATCCTCGAGGTGAATTTCCTATCTCCCATCCAGTCATCAAGATTCCTTTTGAAGAGGGCCAAAGAGGCGCTCAGCTTGACATGTATGGGCAGTCTATTCCAGAGTATGGGGAGTCTCTGGGTCAGGAACCTATCCCTCCAGCATGTTTTGTTCATTGTGATGACCAGGTTTAGATCCCTGGAGCATGTGGCCCTGAGGGATTGGGATTTCTTTAAGTGTAGCATGTCCAACAGCTCAGGATTTGACATGGCCTTGTATGTTAAGCAGAGATCACCTCTGAGCAGGCGATATGTGACAGAGTATAGCTGGAGTTTTTTTAGACGGTCAGCATAGGGCATCTGCTTTAGGCCTGCAATTCTTTTAGTGAGGTATTTCTGTGGCCTTTCCAGTTGTTGCAGATGTCTTGTGAGGTACATACCAAATGGGGCATTGTACTCTATAATGGGTCTAATGAGGGATGAGTACAGTGGGACAATGACCTCCTTTTTTCTGGATGAAAAGCCCTTAATGATGAGGTGTGCCACATAGAAGGATTTTCTGACTGTTGTGGCGATGTGGTTATCGAAGGTGAGACCACTGTCCACCTGTGTCCCTAAGTCCCTTATCACACTTTTGGTGTTTAGTGTACTACCACTTATGTGGTAATTCATGGTTACATGTTTTTTACCCAAAGGGGATAACTATACATTTCTTGGCATTGAGCTTGAGCCCATGGCTCTGGCACCAAGCATCTGTTTCTGTAAGGCCCTTTTGTAGAATATCCACATCATCTGGGGATTCAATAATGGATCCAAGTTTGCAGTCATCTGTGAACTTTGTTAGCCAGAGTCCCTTAGTGCTGGCCTGTACTTCAGAGAAGTAGATGCCAAACAGGAGTGATCCCAGGACTGAACCCTGAGGTTCTCCGCTTGTCACTTGTCTGGATCTGGATTTTGAGTCAGCTACTTTTACAGTGTGGGTTCTGTCAGTAAGCCAGTTGGCAACCCATCGAGTGACGTACGGATTAATGCCCAGCTTGGTAAGTTTATCAATGATTCCAGAATGAGGGATAGTGTCAAAGCCCTTGGTGAGGTCCAGATAGGCTGTGTGGACTGCCTTACCCTCGTCCATAGCTCTGGAGACTGATTCGAAGAAGTCAATCAGGTTGAGGAGACAAGATCGGCCCTTTACGAAACCAAACTGGGTGGGATCCAGTGTTTGAAGGTTGCCAATGTCTTTGTTTGTAAGTTCCATGATAATGCATTCCATGGCTTTGCAGATCAGGCTCATCAGACTGATGGGACAATAGTTCCCGGGATCCAAGGTGGATCCCCTCTTATGGAGTGAGATAACTGTAGTTGTGCGCCACTCATTTGGCATGAAGCCTGAGGTAAGGCTATGATTAAACATGACACTCAGGTGAGATGCCAGTTCATTTTGTAGTTCATGTAGTACACAGCCCGGGATGTCATCTGGTCCCATGGATGCTGTATTCTTAGCTTTAAAGAGTGCATTTTTTACCTGTGTGGCCGTGATTATCGGAATTTGGCAATCTTTTGGTATCGAGATGGGCCTTTTAGGGGGTGAGGGGGGGTGAATTTGGCACTGAATCGATCTGCCAGGATATTGGCAGTATCCTTGGGATCAGTATGTTTGATGCCATTCTGTTGTAGCTCAGAGCAGATCTAAGCATTGCCATTTAGATTTTTGACATAACTATAGAATACCTTGTGGTTGTCCTTGGAATCTTTGGCAATTTTATTTTTGTAACTAGCTTTGGAGGATTTTATGATGGATCTCAGCTTCTTACTGAGGCTGGTAAGGGAGTTTTTTGCATCCTGGGATTTTCCTCTTTTCTGCAACAGTTTCTTCCTTCTGTTGTATAGTTTGTTTATGGCAGGGGACCACCAGATTGGGTTCCTTTTTTTTTGGAGGAGACTGTCTTGGTTCTGTTTGGAATGGCATGATTCATGCACGAGTGGATGTGCTCGTACAGTGCCTTAGTGTAGGATTCAGCAGTCGAACTTTCAGTTCCCATCTGCATGGGTGTCATGAAGATTGTCACTTCTGACTTGAGTAGCATGAAGTTGGCTTTGGAGAAGTTTTTTATGGAGGTTTCTCTACTGGGGGTGGGTGGGTGGGGGGATGTGGACATCAAGGGTGATTAGCTTATGGTCAGACCTGACCAAGGAGGGGGTGACCACTGGTGTGGAGCATTGATCTTCCATGTTGGTAATGATCAGGTCTAGGACATTTGAGCCCCTGGTGGGACTATGGATTAGTTGGTTCAGGGCATTGAGTGGAAATTATGATTATTAATGGCAGGGTGTTTAGTTGCAATGACCCCACTTAGTCCCCCCCCCCCCACTTGCCCTTATTGAGATTCCTACTTGGTCCCCCTATACACCTCACATAAGGTATTTGCATAACTACTTAGTCCCCCTATACACCTCACATAAGGTATGTGAATAACTCCACACATATAGCGGTAATATATAGATACTTTGTTTTACTCTCAGCCTATTGCATTATCTCACAATAAAACTTTGTTTCATATTTTTCATTTTTTCTCCTTCTCCATACTTGGAACTTTAACTTGTTTGTATGTACTCAACAAATGTAAGACTCTAGCTCTGTATTATTGCCTCTCACCTCAATATTTTTGTGTAGTATTATACTTTGTAATAGAAATGTATTTGTTAAAATGTAAAATTGCTTCTCACCTCAGTACTTTTGTGTAATATTATACTTTGTATTACAAATGTATCATTGGAGCTTTTCTCCTCGGGTCTCCACTGAAAATGGGCCACAAGCCCAGTTGGACTAACCCGGTTAACAAATGTCAATAAATAAATAAAATAAATAAAATCTTAATATTTTCTAGTATGTTTAGAAAAGTGTAGTGAGAATCTTGGGGCATGGTGGGGGATCTGTAGCAAGCTACAATTTGGATTGCAGTCTTACCTAGTGTTAGTTGCACCTTTATAATTTCAGATGCATTGTGTTGGGCAGCTAGCATGGAGGTGTGAATATCCTTGGTGAATATGGACACTCCTCCACCTTTAGTGCTTCGGTCCTGTTTTGGTGGCCGAAAAGTGTGGTAAGAATTGTAGCCTGGTATTACAGGGGTGCTCTCTGGAGCCTTGAACCAGGTCTCAGTTACTGCACAGATATCGATATTCTCCATTTTTAGGAGTGCCTTGAGAGAGTGCATTCTGAGGTTTAGACTTCTACCATTGAGTAGCATTACCTTTAGATTTTGCATGCTTATATCTGTTACAGTGGTGGTTTTGTCCTTTGAACCTTGCCTAAAAAAGGCACTATAGGAGTGGCAAGAGCCTTAGCCAGTAACCTGAACCCCAGGGGCGACACGTGCAGACCATCTCTGGCAAAGCATCATGGTTTGTCGATCATGTCATCCCAGGCAGACAGATACTGTATCCCCTTTGAATGACTCCAGACACTTAGCAAATTGTTGAAGTCAGTCATTTTGTCCTTATACTGCGGTATAATTCTGGGTGAAGACAGGATGCTGCTGTAATGACAGAGTCGTATTTGTACTTGTTGTGCAGTGACTTGAGTGCGTGCGTTATGTGGTGGATCCTGGCACCTGACAGGCAGCTGACAGTAATTTTTTCCTTGTTCAACCTGGTGAGTAGGACATCAGTGTGCCTGACTATAGAGTCACTTATGACTAAAGTGTTGGGTACATTGTCTTGCCTTAGGGGCTGTTGTTTGGTGGCACACTGATGTTTTGAGCTATGTGTCACTTTGGTTGTGAATGGTGTTTGTTTGTGTTTCAGCTTCGGAGGTCCTTGTTGCTTGGGCAGGTTAATGTTAATAGCTTCTGCATAAGTGGGTTTAGTGTTACTATGTGTGGATGTTGGTGGTGTGAGTTTTGAAGGGCTATGTGTTGCTTGAGGTGTAGTGCAGGTGTTAACCATCTCCTCTTGACTGCCTAGCACAATCTTGGCTGGAGAGAGCTTTGCTTCCAGTTTGGATATGTAAGTGCATCTCTCTCAGGTTGTAGTGTTGGGTGGTAGGAGGAGACAGTTGTCTGTGTACATGAGGCAATTGCTGCATTGCCCTACTAGTATACCCAGTATGCCCAGATTCACCAGGTGGACAGGAGAAATCACAGTAGAGAGATATGTAAAGGTAGTGGAGTACATACAAGTAATGTAGTGAATTATATACAAGTAATATAGTGGAGTATATAAAAGTAATGTAGTGACGTTTCTTCAAGTAATGTAGTGAAGTACATACTAATAATGTGGTGAAGTATATAAAAGTAATATAGTGGAGTATATACAAGTAATGTAGTGGAGTATATACAAATAATGTAGTGAAGTTTGTTCAAGTAATGTAGTGAAGTACATACAAATAATGTAGTGAAGTTTGTTCAAGTAATGTAGTGAAGTACATACAAATAATGTAGTGAAGTTTGTTCAAGTAATGTAGTGAAGTACATACAAATAATGTGGTGAAATATATAAAAGTAATATAGTGGAGTGTATACAAGTAATGTAGTGGAGTATATACAAGTAATATGGTGGAGTATATACAGTACAAGTAATGTAGTGAAGTACTAATGTACATTGCTTGTACATACTCATTAGCTCAACGCTTTCTGGAATTCATAAATTCCAATGCCCTGGATCAGCTTGTCCATACTCCCACCAGGGGCAGAAATATCCTGGACCTGGTCCTTACCAGCATGGGTAACCAATGTTCCAAGCCAGAGGTCAACTCCTCACTGGTCAGATCCGACCATAAGCTAATCACCCTAGACATCAATTTTCTGCCTCCACCCCTCATTAAGGAAACCACCATAAAAAACTTCTCCATTGCCAACTTCATGCTTCTTAAGACAGAAGTGGCAAACTTCACTACACCGATGCAGATGGATAATAGAGGTACGACTGCTGAATCCTATATACATGCACTGTATAAACACACACACGAGTGCATGGATCGTGCCATCCACAACAGAACCAAGACACTATCCTCCAAAAACAAGAAGCCAATCTGGTGGTCCCCTGCCATAAACAAACTCTACAACAGAAGGAAGAAGCTGTTGCAATAAAAAGGAAAATCCTCTGATTGCAGGAACACCTTGGTCAGCCTCAGCAAGAAGCTGAGATCCTTCATAAAATCCTCCAAAGCTAGCTACGAAAATAAAATTGCCACTGATTCTAAAGACAACCACAATGCATTCTACAGCTATGTCAAGACTCTCAATGGCAACACTCATATCTGCTCCGAGCTACAGCACAATGCCACTAGATATACAAAGCCAACTGATATTGCCAACATCCTGACAGATAGGTTCAGTGCCAACTTTACCCCCCTCACCCCCCAAAGGGCCCTTTGCTATACTGGAAGAATGCATAGCCCCTGTAATTAGAGATACACAAGTTAAGACCGCACTCTTCAAAGCCAAAAACAGCATCCATGGGACCAGACAACATCCCAGGCTGCATTCTGCATGAACTACAGGATAAACTGGCACTCCACCTAAGTACTATGTTCAATCATAGCCTCACTTCAGGCTTTTTGCCTACTGAATGGCACACAACAACATTTATCCCACTCCACAAAGGGGCTGCCACCATGGACCCCAGGAACTACCACCCCATTAGCCTGATGAATCTGGTCTGCAAGGCCATGGAACATGTTATCATGGAGCTTATAAAGAAAGACATAAGTAAAAGGTCAACACAGCCAACTGAAATTAAAACTTTAATACTGCAGCAAGTAAGTGCTTTCACGTTTCAAGAACGCTTCATCAGACTTAAACAACTGCCATAGATTCAAACCATTTAAATACTAACTCAAAACACAATCAGCCAATCAAAAGTGTAAACTAATTAATACAACAATTAACATTTGCTAAAAACACATAACTATAAACCTATTACATATAAATATATCAGAAAAAATACATTCAAATATATATTCAAAATTACATTCAAAAATACATACTATATTCATATCTATTACATTATATCTTGTGGTCACTGTGTTATTTTGAAGTCAATGTGTATATGGACGTGCTGCCAAGAATGGCTTTAATGTTATACGTTCATTCAGACCATGACCTTTGTGTCCTTGTAGTCTTAGGATCCATTTATTTTCTCTTTCTTCTGTATAATTTCTGATATTACCTAACCTATTTGATTTTCTTATTATTTCTAACACCGTGAACCTAAACTTATGTGATGTACCTTGTTGTAGAATATGATTAGCTAAGGCGTTGGATTCATTTTCTTTATGTATTGCATATACATGCTCTCTAATACATTCTCTTAGACTTCTATTAGTCATGCCCACATAGAAGCATGAACAGGTCTGACATATAGCAATGTATATGACATCTCTTGACTTGCAATCAGCATAAAAATTCATATGGTAGATTTTACCAGTATCAGGATGTTCAAAGTTATTTCTACCCGATATAAAAGTACATTGGTTACAGCTCCTACACGGAAAAGTTCCTATTCTTGTAGAGTTAATACGTCTAGGGCCCTCACTTTCATAGCATAAAAGCCTTTTAAGTGACTTCATATTTTTATGTGCAAAACTGGGTCTTTCACCCACTATTTCCGTTATTTTATCATCTATTGTTAAAATGTGCCAATTTCTCCTAATTACATCTTTTATCTTCATATCTAAATTACAATAGGGAATGGTTATTCTCTTATGACTTTTCATGCCTTTATTATTATTACTTCTCAATCCATAATCCCTCTTCTGTCTATGTAAATAGGGTTTCCCTCTACTGTCTCTATTTGATTCAACTGATAATAAGGCTTCATTTATCTCAAGTGTATTGTAACCTCTTGTTTTAAAATTTTCCATTAGTACTTCTTGTGTCTTATTAAATATTTCCTCATCTGTAGTAAGTCGAGAAACTCTCATACTCTGTCCTTTAACTATATTAGAAAAAACATGTCTTGGGTGCATGCTGGTATGATATAGAATACTATTCCTCCAGCATGACTTCCTAAACATCTCTGAATGCACATCACCTTCATTTTTACATATTTGTACATCCAAAAATTCCATGTTTGATTTGGAACTTTTACATTCAAAACTTAAAAATGTCGTTGTCCCATTTATATACTGGATAAACTCATTGAGTTCACATTCAGTACCTGCCCAAATCAAAAACACGTCATCTACAAAATGTTTATAATATTTTATATTCCTATAAAAATATTCATTTCCTAATATATACGTGTTTTCCCAATAGGCCAACACTAAGTTGGCATAGGAATTTGCACAAGTGGTTATTACAACAGAAGTGCCACGAATTAGTAGCTATGTGCATAAGGATTTAGGAGCCAGGAGTAAGTTGGCTTGTACAGGAGTCAACTTACCTGTTGAGAACAGTTCTTTTTCTTTTCCACTACCCATACGGAAACCATTGCAGTTGAACTGGCCACCACATGGTATGGCGAGGAAACGGAAGATGACCGAGGAGAAACACGAGTTTCAGAAGAAGGTACTGAAATCTACAATGAAGATTTAATAGTAAATATTTCTAATTATGTTTTAAGTAGACAAGAAAGGTCATTGTTGAATCGTGGCCTATCATTTATTCCATCAAAGACTGCAGATGTGACTGATATAGTAGTCGATTTGAAAATGTTTATAAGACAAATTGGATTAAGTTTAATGTTTGGTAATACTGCAGAAGGGAAAAGAAATGTTTTTTCAAAACCATCTACTTTTATTCCTGTAAGTCATCCTATTTTAGAAGCCTTTGAGAAGGCATGTGAAAGGGATTTATTTGAGTTATATAGAAGTGGTAATACACCACAATTTTATAACTTAAGTTATGACGAGTTTTTAAGTATAAGGGAATTACAGAATAATTCTGAAATAGTTATTAGACAAGCGGATAAAGGGGGTGCAATTATTATATTAGATGCAACAATGTATGATAATAGCATGAATTTAATGTTGAGTGATGATGGAACTTATGGTGTTTTGAATGTTTTTACTTTAAATGAGTTGATAAAAAAAGTACATGCTGAATTATATGATATGCTGCTTTGTGACACTATTGATGTGGATTTATATAAGTTTCTGTTGATAGAACAACCTACTATACCCATACTTAGGGGGTTACCAAAAATACACAAAGTTTTGGCTAATCCCCCAATGAGACCGATAGTCTCAGGCAGAGGCTGGATTTTGGAACCAGCCTCTATTTATGTTGAACAAAAACTGAGACCCATTGTAAATTATACAAGTACAATATTGAGAGATACAAAAGATTTCCTTGAAAGTTATGGTGCTTACTTGACTATACAAGAGAATAGAAATAACATGGAAGATGAGCTATTAGTAACTCTAGATGTGGTCTCTTTGTTCACATCGATTCCTAATAGAATTGGAATGGAGTATTTGAGGTTATTTTTGATTAATAAAGAAGTACCTAGGAATTTGGTTTTCAGGATTCTAGCACTTCTTGATCTAATATTGAATAACAATGCTTTTGTATATAAGGAAAGTTATTATCTGCAAACGAAAGGGGTGGCCATGGGCACCCCTTGTGCAAATTCCTATGCCAACTTAGTGTTGGCCTATTGGGAAAACACGTATATATTAGGAAATTAATATTTTTATAGGAATATAAAATATTATAAACATTTTGTAGATGACGTGCTTTTGATTTGGGCAGGTACTGAATGTGAACTCAATGAGTTTATCCAGTATATAAATGGGACAATGACATTTTTAAGTTTTGAATGTAAAAGTTCCAAATCAAACATGGAATTTTTGGATGTACAAATATGTAAAAATGAAGGTGATGTGCATTCAGAGATGTTTAGGAAGTCATGCTGGAGGAATAGTATTCTATATCGTACCAGCATGCACCCAAGACATGTTTTTTCTAATATAGTTAAAGGACAGAGTATGAAAGTTTCTCGACTTACTACAGATGAGGAAATATTTAATAAGACACAAGAAGTACTAATGGAAAATTTTAAAACAAGAGGTTACAATACACGTGAGATAAATGAAGCCTTATTATCAGTTGAATCAAATAGAGACAGTAGAGGGAAACCCTATTTACATAGACAGAAGAGGGATTATGGATTGAGAAGTAATAATAATAAAGGCATGAAAAGTCATAAGAGAATAACCATTCCCTATTGTAATTTAGATATGAAGATAAAAGATGTAATTAGGAGAAATTGGAACATTTTAACAATAGATGATAAAATAACGGAAATAGTGGGTGAAAGACCCAGTTTTGTACATAAAAATATGAAGTCACTTAAAAGGCTTTTTATGCTATGAAAGTGAGGGCCCTAGATGTATTAACTCTACAAGAATAGGAACTTTTCCGTGTAGGAGCTGTAACCAATGTACTTTTATATTGGGTAGAAATAACTTTGAACATCCTGATACTGGTAAAATCTACCATATGAATTTTTATGCTAATTGCAAGTCGAGAGACGTCATATACATTGCTATATGTCAGACCTGTTCATGCTTCTATGTGGGCATGACTAATAGAAGTCTAAGAGAACGTATTAGAGAGCATGTATATGCAATACATAAAGAAAATGAATCCAACGCCTTAGCTAATCATATTCTACAACAAGGTACATCACATAAGTTTAGGTTCACGGTGTTAGAAATAATAAGAAAATCAAATAGGTTAGGTAATATCAGAAATTATACAGAAGAAAGAGAAAATAAATGGATCCTAAGACTACAAGGACACAAAGGTCATGGTCTGAATGAACGTATAACATTAAAGCCATTCTTGGCAGCACGTCCATATACACATTGACTTCAAAATAATACAGTGACCACAAGATATAATGTAATAGATATGAATATAGTATGTATTTTTGAATGTAATTTTGAATATATATTTGAATGTATTTTTTTATGATATATTTATATGTAATAGGTTTATAGTTATGTGTTTTTTAGCAAATGTTAATTGTTGTATTAATTAGTTTACACTTTTGACTGGCTGATTGTGTTTTGAGTTAGTATTTAAATGGTTTGAATTTATGGCAGTTGTTTAAGTCTGATGAAGCGTTCTTGAAATGTGAAAGCGCTTACTTGCTGCAGTATTAAAGTTTTAATTTCAGTTGGCTGTGTTGAGCTTCCTCTGTTCTTGGGCTTTGATTTTTTGAATTTCGGTGGAAGGCTCTTCACTCAGTGCCATTTTGTTGTTTTATACAAAAACATAAGTAACTTGCAAACACTGGACTCCACTCAATTTGGGTTTGTAAAAGGTAGATCATGTCTCCTAAACCTGATTAACTTCTTTGAAGCAGTCACCAGAGCCACGGACGAGGATAAGGTGGTTCACACAGCCTATCTTGACCTCGCCAAGGCTTTCGACACCATCCCACACTCTAGAATTACAGATAAACTCACTAGACTGGGCACGAATCCCTATGTCACAAAATGGGTGGCCAACTGGCTCACTGACAGAACCCACACAGTGAAAGTAGCTGACTCCAAATCCGACTTCAAACCAGTGACAAGCGGAGTACCACAGGGTTCAGTCCTGGGTACTCTCCTGTTTGGCATCTATTTCTCAGAAGTCCAGGTTAATACAGCAGGTCTTTGGCTAACAAAGTTCACAGATGACTGCAAACTGGGAGCCATAATAAAATTTCCTAATGATGTGGACATTCTACAAAGGGGCCTCACTGAGACTGATGCTTGGTGTCAAAGTGACGGGCTCAGGCTCAATGCCAAAAAGTATATTGTCATCCCCTTTGGGAAAAAGACTGTACCCATGAACTACCACATAGGCGGTAGCCTACTTAACACCAAAAGTGTGATAAGAGACCTTGGGGCACAGGTGGACACTAGTCTGTCCTTTGACAATCATATTGCCACAGCAGTCAAGCATATCCTTCCGATAGCCTAGTACCTACCTATGAACAAGTAATGGCAGTGAAGTACATGCAAGTAATGTAGTGAAGTATGCACAAGTAATGTAGTGAAGTATGTACAAGTAATGTAGTGAAGTATGCACAAGTAATGTAGTGAAGTATGCACAAGTAATGTAGTGAAGTATGTACAAGTAATGTAGTGAAGTATGTACAAGTCATGTAGTGAAGTATGTACAAGTAATGTAGTGAAGTATGCACAAGTAATGTAGTGAAGTATGTACAAGTAATGTAGTGAACTATGCACAAGTAATGTAGTGAAGTATGTACAAGTAATGTAGTGAAGTATGCACAAGTAATGTAGTGAAGTATGCACAAGTAATGTAGTGAAGTATGCACAAGTAATGTAGTGAAGTATGCACAAGTAATGTAGTGAAGTATGCACAAGTAATGTAGTGAAGTATGCACAAGTAATGTAGTGAAGTATGTACAAGTAATGTAGTGAAGTATGTACAAGTAATGTAGTGAAGTATGCACAAGTAATGTAGTGAAGTATGTACAAGTAATGTAGTGAAGTATGCACAAGTAATGTAGTGAAGTATGCACAAGTAATGTAGTGAAGTATGTACAAGTAATGTAGTGAAGTATGCACAAGTAATGTAGTGAAGTATGTACAAGTAATGTAGTGAAGTATGTACAAGTAATGTAGTGAAGTATGCACAAGTAATGTAGTGAAGTATGCACAAGTAATGTAGTGAAGTATGCACAAGTAATGTAGTGAAGTATGTACAAGTAATGTAGTGAAGTATGTACAAGTAATGTAGTGAAGTATGCAGAAGTAATGTAGTGAAGTATGCACAAGTAATGTAGTGAAGTATGCACAAGTAATGTAGTGAAGTATGTACAAGTAATGTAGTGAAGTATGTACAAGTAATGTAGTGAAGTAGTTGAATTCCATCATACTTACAGCTATTTGCTGCAGTCATCTTGGAGGTCACTGTTATTCAAAGAAAAGGGAAATATGTTTTTTTTCAAAAAGTAAAATATTTATAGGGTACCACCCCTGAAACAGTGAAAAACTTGACAATGGTCCTGCCCTTTGCCCCACTTATTGCCACACCCGTTTCATGCTTTACTTCTCTTATAGCAACAGTCTTAAAGAAACAGTAAATAATATGGCAAATTCAGCTGATGAGCAAATAAACATTCAAAGGTATTTTATAATATTCTTATTATTTAGCAATTGTATGTTTGTTGAAACTATGGGGATCTAAAAAAATTACAGAGGAGATGAAGACAGGAATAAAATTTAATAATATTTGTGCACCATTTCGTTTAAAGTGTACTTTATCATTTTCCAGAATCATTTTGTTCCTATCTAGAATATTATTTATACTGAAAACAAAAGTGCATCCGGAGGGCAGATCCATTATTTTACTTTTTTTTAGGCTTGTGTACTTCTACTGAGATGCAAAATTAAAATTATTTTTTTATTGGCCTAATTGCCTATGAATAGTTGCATTTCACACATCCTAGGGTGCCAAAAAGAAAATCTGAATGAAATACTAAACAGTTTGGGAAAAAAAATTCCAAAATATGTCCTCAGAATAACTCAATATACTTGAAAAAGACTCATCAAAACAAGATTTCCTGATATAGACTCAGATTTCCTGAATGTCAGGGACAAATTGCCGGCAGCTGATACCCCTAGGTAATTACATTTCTGCTTTCTTTTACAACTTCAGAACAGGAAAATCATCATTTGTGAAACATTTTGCTGGATTTTATCAGTAATTATTCCTTACATTTCAGAGAAATGTACATCTGATTGCCTCATTTAGTTGCTACTCAGGCAATGTTGTCATTTGAAGCTCTTTGAAAGAGGCAAAATATAGGGTCACCTGAGGAAAGTAGAGTCTGGAAGCGTGGGGAGATGAATATGCTTAATGGAGACTCGGACGTTTCTTGCAATAACAGCTTTATGGGCAGGATTTGGAGAAGCATATTCTGCCAGTGACATTACCAGCAAGAATGTGGCTAGGGAATTCCATTTTGTATTTTCAACATCATATTGATGCACACCCAAACTACCCTGAGTTCAAAAGAAAAATGCTTTCTTCTCTCTGAATGCTACCCCTACTCTGATAATAAATGTATGAGTTACATATGCCTCTATAACTATCAAAAGTTTTCACTTCTTTTATCATATCTCTAAAATAAACTGCGCACAGACCTGTGCTGAAGGCAATACCTTAGAAACACATAGACTTCTCATCACTTCTTGTGAGAAATGTTCAGAAAAAAATGTACTTTGCTGAGAACATGCCCAGGCTAAACCTTTGGATACTGTTTGCGTCCGGAGAGAACAGGGTGATTAAATGACCTAATCTGTGAGCACAGAGCAGCTGAGAGAAGTCTGTGCAAATGCATCCTAGACTGTTGCTTTGTTACTTTATTCACATTTGCTGTTTTCTCCTGTAAACAAGCATGCTAGATTTATGAATTGTCTCAGACTTTGCAGAGTTATATAGCAGAAGACAAATTTAAGTCAGGCTTTAGCATTACCGAATCTGTAGAAATTAAAGACAAATTTCATTTCATTGTCCGACACTCCTCTGAGCAGATGTGTATCTCTGTTTGTCAGAGGTGGGCAGGTAATGATGACAGACACTCCTCTGAGCAGATGTATATCGCTGTTTGTCAGAGGTGGGTGGGTAATGATGACATCCTTACTCAGGTGTGATTCAAAGCAAAGAGGATGGGCTGTCTCGTCTTCATGTGTGGTTCCATCTCTCTGACATGCATGCTGTATTTATGTGTGTATGCTAGCATTACTTAGGTGAAAAAGGGGGAGGTACTGAAGAGAATAAAACCCCCAACACAGTTGAGCTGTCATCACATTACAGCTGTGAATATACTCCATAGAGAGTTAAGCAAGTCTTTACATAACACAAGCCACAGTAACTTAGACCAGGAAACAAACCAAATCGGCTTGTGCAGACCAGCTTACTAAACGGCAACTGATAACCCCAGGATCTTCTACTTGTAATGCTGATGAGGTGTGCGGTACTAGCCCTCTGCTGCCTCCTCAGCCTTCACCTGCCTCATATATCAGGAACTTACAGAGAAGAAGGTAAGGTATAATTTAATTCAATTTTAGGTTAGTTTTTGTGTGGAAAATTCCATGTGCTAGTCTGTATTGTTCTAAACGAGGTAATAACTGTGATGGAAAAAAAAGGATAACTTGTATTTATTTCATATGCAGCTACTAGGCTTGTAGTCCAGTAGACCATTGAGGAACCTTGTTCCAGTTGCCCCAGAGGACTTGCTGATATTCATAAAGTGAGCAAATGGAAGCTAAGAGAATCAAGCTCATGACCTACCCGTTAACAGCTCATACCTTTACTTCTGTGCACTAATCACCAAATTGTAAACTGGATGAAAGACCTTTTACAACAATGACCTTACCCAGACAGCAAAAGCTGAACAAGGCACACTGTTTGATTTAAAAATATAATTACTGTTTTTTTGCATGCAAGTTTAAAAGGAGGGTCATGCTTGTAAGAGTTAAGCTAGTATAATTTCTAAGCATATTACAATAACTGATTTATGAAACAAACAGTACTATGGCTCTGGGATGAGCACACAAAAAGGGATACCAGAGAATTCTATGACCACAGTGTAATATAAGTTAATGTTAGTCTTTAGTGCAGATATAAAATAAAGTCAGATATGTACGGATAGCATTTTCTTCAAGTAAGCATGTTAAAATTACATAACTATTCACAGATATACAGGAAAATGTTTCACGTGGATCAGTCAAAATACTTAAGAATGAATCATTAAAAGTAGGAAAGATAAGTAGAATTTCTGAAAACACAATGTCATTGCACTTAGGCAGAAGGTGTTAATAATCCAATCAGCAGTAAAACAGAGGTATTGAAATTATCTGATAGGACTGATAAAAAAAGTAACAAGGACCGTCTGAAAGTCACCCCCCCCCCCAACTTCCCATGCACCCACCCATACTTATTCCATCCTCTCTAATACTGGCTCTGAATTAACTGTTTGCTAAATACAGCCTGTAATATTTACAACATTACTAAAGCTATAATTTCATGGGTGCTGCCTCCCCCCATTGAAAACACTGAACTTGTAATATGTTCAGCTCAGGCTTGGTCTGTTCCCACTGACAAAAGATATGTTCCTAAACATTAAATATGAAGAACAGATTTTTTCATGTATTTGGTAGCCTCTGTGCCTTTTTTTTCAGATGTAACCTAGAAGTTTTCATGCACTTAGTGATAGACTATTGAATCACACATGTTTAAGAGGAAAATGTTGGACTTGAACACAAATCTTTATGAAGTTACTCATTTGCATCTTGTTGTGATCCTACTGAAGTTATTCTGTCATTCAGGCAAGGATACATGAAGATGACTGCATATTTGTGTTACGGTGGGTGACCCTGATCCAGTAACTAGGTGTTACAGTGCGTGACCCTGATCCAGTAACTAGGTGTTACAGTGTGTGACCCTAATCCAGTAATTAGGTGTTACGGTGCATGACCCTGATCCAGTAACTAGGTGTTACAGTGTGTGACCCTGATCCAGTAACTAAGTGTTACAGTGCATGACCCTGATACAGTAACTAGGTGTTATGGTGCATGACCCTGATCCATTAACTAGGTGTTACGGTGGGTGACCCTGATCCAGTAACTAGGTGTTACAGTGCATGACCCTAATCCAGTAACCAGGTGTTAAAGTGTGTGACCCTGATCCAGTAACTAGGTGTTACAGTGCGTGACCCTGATCCGGTAACTAAGTGTTATGATGCGTGACCTTGATCCAGTAACTAAGAATTATGGAGTGTGACCCTAATCCAGTAACTAGGTGTTACAGTGCGTGACCCTGATCCAGTAACTAGGTGTTACAGTGCATGACTTTGATCCAGTAACTAAGTGTTAAGATGCGTGACCCTGATCCAGTAACTAAGTGTTATGGTAGGTGACCCTGATCCGGTAACAAGGTGTTACGGTGCGTGACCCTGATCCAGAAACTAATTGTTGTGGTGCATGAACTTGATCCAGTAACTAGGTGTTAAGGTGGGTGACCCTGATCCAGTAACTAAGTGTTACGGTGTGTGACCTTGATCTAGTAAGTAGGTGTTAAGGTGGGTGACCCTGATCCAGTAACTAGGTGTTATTACGGTGTGTGACGCACTGGTCTATTAACTAGGTGTTACGGTGGGTAACCCTGATCCAGTAACTAGGTGTTACAGTGAGTGACCCTGATCTAGTAACTAGGTGTTATGGTGAGTGACCCTGATCCAGTAACTAGGTGTCATGGTGGGTGACCCTGATCCAGTAACTAGGCGTTACTGTGTTTGACCCTGATCCAGTAACTAGGTATTTCTGTGGGTGACCCTGATCCAGTAACTAGGTGTTACTGTCGGTGACCCTGATCCAGTAACTAGGTGTTACTGTGGGTGACTCTGATCCATAACTAGGTGTTACAGTGGGTGACCCTGATCCAGTAACTAGGTGTTACAGTGGGTGACCCTAATCCAGTATCTAGGTGTTACGGTGGGTGACCCTAGTCCAGTAACTAGGTGTCACGGTGGGTGACCCTGATCCAGTAACTAGGTATTTCTGTGGGTTACCCTGATCCAGTAACTAGGTGTTACGGTGGGTGACCCTGATCCAGTAACTAGGTGTTACGGTGGGTGACCCTGATCCATTAACTAGGTGTTACTGTGTTTGACCCTGACCCTGATCCAGTAACTAGGTATTTCTGTGGGTTACCCTGATCCAGTAACTAGGTGTTACAGTGGGTGACTCTGATCCAGTAGCTAGGTGTTACAGTGGGTGATCCTGATCCAGTAACTAGGTGTTACAGTGGGTGACCCTGATCCAGTAACTAGTAATATTCTTCATTATGCTTCTTGAGCTTTCTGCTAATGCTACCACTCTCTCACTTTCTGTGTGTCTCTGTATGGTATCCTTCTGGAGACACAGCAACAGAGACGCTGTTATATTAGTAGAAGACAATGAGTACTTATTCATGCTGGTCTGCTGTTACCAATCTGTTCAATAAGCTGCATATCTTAGTTAACAACAACAACAAAATCTAATTCCATCCCCCTACAAAAAAGAAAGAAATATAGATTTAAGTCTATCTTGTGGTATTTTTGTGTACCTCAAAGCCATAGAGATTTGCCCATTGCCCCATGTTATCACCTCTTGGCCTTTTGGCTAAGGTCAAGTGTAGCAGTTGTTTATCCCTTTTTTTTGGGGGGGGGGGGATTGAAGGTTGGGCTCTGAAACCCTGAATAGTAGCATCAGTGCCGAAAGTGTGTTCATGCTTTCCCAGTCATATCCCTCCCAAATGTCTTGTCCATGAAAAGCTACGGAGAATGATCTTTCTCTTGTGTGTGACTGCAGCCATGATGTTATTTTCTTTGTTAACAGCATTCCCCTTTCTCAGGCATCCTAAGGAAGCCTTTTATTGCTCATTTCCTGCTCCTGAGATGAAAGGTCTGTATATAAATACTGTACATAAAAAGTGATGCTGACACTTCATCCTGTGGACCTCATCACCTTTCCTCACATTGTATTTTTGCTCTGGTATTTTCATGGTACGTTTTACAGAAAGGTGCTGTCTCACATTTCCTATCTGCTGCATTCTTCTTACTTGTAGGCAGTTCCTGAGCTGCTTTTGTTGTACTAATATATATTGTATTGTGTTACTACTGCACAACACAGCAATGCATTATCTTGTTTCTATACAAAGTGTTTTACAAAATCTATAGCTGCTTTACAAACAGGTATAATTCTGCATTTCCTGTTCCTTCACTGCTTATTAATGCTCTTTGAAGAGTGAAAGTTAAACTCATAAGTTTCATTTTCAACATAATTAATTTTGTTGTTTGAAATGGGTGCTTTATGGTTAATTATTTCTGTGCTGAAATGTAATACTATTTCTATACTCAGTGCTTTTAACCCTGAATTGATACTGTGTCCTTAAGATTGGCTTTACTGGTTCCATGCCTGGTTGGGGTCCTTTCTGTGAAGAATTTGCATTTCCTTTCTATGCCCACTTGTGGGTTTTTTCGAGGTACTCCAATTTCCTCCCACATACCAAAATCATTCCCTTAGCTGAACTAACGATCTCCCCAAATTGCGAGTAAGTGTGCATGCAGGCAAGTGTGGACTGCCATCCCATCTAGGATTAGTTCACTGCCTTAAGCCCATTGAGTGCTGGGACAAACTCTGTCCCCTGACAACTCGGTATATTTGAAACAGATTACTTAAAAGGCATAATAAATTGATTAAATAAACTGGTAACTAGACAATATGTAAGATAACTGCATTTAAAAAATACACCAGGATAATCAGTGTCCCCAAAGCCAAAGTTCTGCAAGAAATAAATCCAAATCAGCCAGTCTACACCACAGGAAACAAATTTATTGAGTGCTTTCGTCTTGGTTAATACCGAGACTTCATCAGAATAAAAAAACACATACCAAGCAAGAGCTTAAACATATGTGATCAATTAACAACTTAATTAATCAATTAAATAATTAGAAAAATATTTTTAAAAGGACATACCTTATTTTATACAATAAATCCATCTGGTCAAAGCCCTATACTTTAAAACTGGGGCTATAGACAAAGTTTCATTAAGACCAGGTTCATGGAATGAACAAAGTAAAAACTGCCATTTCAGTTCATACAATTCAATATCCAATACCCACCAGCCCCCTCTTAAAGATCTATGTACAACCTCTAAAATACCAAATCTGATCTTTTTAAATTCTGCACATTCCAATGAGTGTCTAAACAAAGCGGTTTTATCATTTTTGTGTAGGATTCCATAAACATGTTCATAAATATGTTTACAAATGCATTAGTTTAAAAGAAAATTATAAAAAAGAATTAACGGAAATGTTTGACCGTTTTGGTTTGGAAATTGTGCATTTTATTGTAGGCTTAAATAACACATGTATTAATGAAAATTTTGATGAAGTTACTGTTCTGAATAATGAAATAACTGAAGATTTATTGTTTGATTTAAATATTGACAAGTATGAAAATATGTTCAACTATATTGAGCGACAAGTGGCTGTTAATATGGATAGAAAAAGAAAAAACTTAATAGAGATAATGATGAATATAAGAAAGGCATGGCTTATCCTATGCCGAAAGTTTATAACCAGTTTTCTGGTACAATAGACAACAATAGCAGAGAGTATGTGGAAGGCAGGGAGGAAGTAGCAGAAACTGAGATTATTGATGCATTTGATACAGCAGCACACAGTAATGAACAGGAATCTCCTGAGCGGGCACCCCTTAGGAGATCGGAAAGGATAGGGAACCGCAACAGACAAAGAAATGATAATGCAAACAATTTTAATTCTTTTCATTTTACCCCAACACATCAGGGTACTTGGAACCACCCTAGGGGACAGCAGTGGGGGAGGTAGAGGAATTGATTTCAGATACTGAATGCTTAGTTAAGAGAAGGGTGGCTGTTAATAACAATTCCCAAGGAAATATCAAAGTGTTGAATGATGGGACAATATTGAGTTTGCAAAGCTTTAATATTTTTAATTACACCCATTTAGAAATGAATCAGGAGCATTTTTCCCTTTTTAATAAAAGCCTTAAATTCATACCTAGTTCCGTCATACGTTTACCAGAAACAATGACTGAAATTAAGTTGTTTTCGAGGAAACTGGGGTTACAATCCTTGTTCTATAATAATCGAGGAGTTTTGAGACAGACAAATAATAATAGTGAAGTTTCTAAGCTTAAAAGTACATTCAACCCTCCCACTGCCCCCATTGTTGCTACTTATGAAAACTTGTGTTTAAGGGACACTCACTCATTCTTGAGCTCACATAAGAAAAACCATTTCAACTTGAATAGATAGGAGATGGCACTGTTAAAACAAATTAGATGTGATGACTCTATTAGGGTGATGACACCTGATAAAGAGGGAGGGATGGTGTTAGTGGAGAATACCAAGTACAGTGCAAAAATGGACATTTTTTATGCTACCACCAGGTATACGGAAGCTTCATATAACGAAGTTATGATTGCCCACAGGAATGTCCAATGTTTTTTGGAGGACTCTCTTTTCCAGGGCATCATTTCAGAAGAACTCTACGAGTTTCTTTAAACTGAGCACCCCACCATCCCACAAGCGTTTGGAATACCAAAGGTCCATAAGGACGTAGTCAATCCACCCTATAGAGTGATTATCACATCTAAAGGTAGTTCTACGGACCCTTTAGGTGTGTTTATAGATAGACTGTTCAAACCAATTGTGGTTAAGATTAATTATATAATGAAAGATTCATGGGACTACCTGTCTAGATTAAAGGAAGAATTATTTTCCCCAGAAGTTTCTTTTACAACAATGGCTGTAGCTGACCTTTTTACTAGCATCCCTCATAAAGAGGGTCTTGAATTATGTTTGGAGGCTATGCTGAACTTAACAGATTTGAATAGTACTATGATGAATTTTACTGTAAGTGTTACGGAAATGATTTTGGATAACAATTTTTTTTATGTTTGAGGGTAGCTATTTTAAGCAGATGCAGGGTGTAGCAATGGGCGCCAGTTGCACCCCTATATATGTAAACATGGTTATGTATGCTTAGGAAGGTAAGTATGTCTTTCTATTAGAATTTAATGAAATATGGAGCTTATACCTTTGTTTTTTAGATGATATTTTTATTTTTTGGAAGGAACCTATTTCAGCTCACACAGATTTGGCTACCCATTTAAATGAATTACATTCATTTTTTTATGTTCACTAGTAACAATTCTAATATCAGTACTGATTTTTTAGATGTAGAGTTGAGCAAAGACATGGTAGCAAAGACATTCTGCTCTACTATTTTTTAGAAAAGAGACATTTTCTAATTCTTATTTAAACAATAATAACCAACATCCCTTCAAAACTAGAAAAAATATTTTTAAAGGTCAACTAGTGAGGGCCACGTGAATGTGTTCTAACTGGGACTTACTGTGGAAGGAGGTTTTATTTATTACAAATTTATTTCTGGAGAGGGGGAATCCCAGAGATCTTATTAGTAAGGTGAGCAAAAAGGTTGTACCAGCTTCAGTATGAAATTTAAACCCATTTTGGGAGTGGGTGTCAATCCAGCAGGGAATGTTGTGGACACCTTGAATGAGCAGTTTACAAGTAGTATGGTGCTTCCATTTGGTGAAGGTTCCAAAGAAGTTAAAGCTATAATACTAAAATACTGGACTATTTTTAGGAGTAACCCTGATTTATTTGGAATTTTTGGGGAAGAGCCGAAATTTGTGAACAAAATGGGTAAGAATCTGAAGTACTTGTTTGAACACAACATTATTTTACACAATCCATTTGAGAAAGGAACTAATAAATGTGGTTGTTGCTCATATTGCAAATACATTTTGGATGAAAAAATAATCTATTTACCAAATAGGGCTCACCCGGTGGTATTTAAATCAGGGAATTGTACAACAATAGGTTTAGTTTACTTGGCTGTTTGTGATTCATCTAAACATTTTAATGTAGGGAAAACAGAGACAGCTTTGTAAACGTATTTATGAACATGTTTATACAATCCTACACAAAAATGATAAAAATGCTTTGTGTAGACATTCATTGGAATGTGCAGAATTTAAAAAGTTCAGAATTGGTATTTTAGAGGTTGTACATAGATTTTTAAGAGGGGGCTGGTGGGAATTGGATATTGAATTGTGTGAATTGAAATGGCAGTTTTTACTTTGTTCATTCCATGAACCTGGTCTTAATGAAACTTTGTCTATAGCCCCAGTTTTAAAGTATAGGGCTTTGACCAGATTAATTTATTGTATAAAATGAGGTATGTCCTTTAAAAAAATATGTTGTTCTAATTATTTAATTGATTAATTAAGTTGTTAATTAATCAAGTATATTTAAGCTCTTGCTTGGTGTGTGTTTTTTTATTCTGATGAAGTCTCGGTATTAACTGAGATGAACGCGCTTAAAAAATGTGTTTGCTGTGGTGTAGACTGGCTGATTTGGGTTTATTTCTTGAAGAACTTTGGCTTTGGGGACACTGCTTATCCTGGTGTATTTTCTGAAGTTTGTGATGCAAGGGTGAGACATTCTGCTTTTGTGACTGTATAACTGCATTTAACCCAGGCTTATTTTAATTAAATAAACAGATAACTACATAATAAATAAACAGATAACTACATAATAAATAAGGAATATAACTACATAATAAATAAACAGATAACTACATAATAAATAAGCAAATAACTATATAATAAATAAACAGATAACTACATAATAAATAAGCAAGATAACTATATTTCTCCTGGAACCAGAAAAGCAGGTTCTTTAGGTCATGGTACCAATTCAGTGTTAATACCACTGACTACAGAAATATCAATACATTTGAGTACAGTTATTTTTAAAAGTGATACAAGAATGTGAGTTGGAACCTTTAGCAACAAAGTACAGCAAGACAATTTGTTTTAAAACTAGCATGAATATAGACTGACCAATGAATACACTTTGGAATTTGGTCACAGCTACAAAGACCAAAATTCAGAGGTATGTGAGGAACGAAGGATTAAGGGTGAGTAATCACTAAAGGGAAAGATGAGACAAAAAGAAAGGATATAGCAACTTGTAGCAAAAAAGTGTGTGTATGGGGGGGGGTCACAAAATGGAGACAATGGGAAGATTTCTTATTTTATTGAACTGAGCCTGTTGTTCAATAGAATGCCACATCCAAGGTTCCATAAAAAGGAGCAGGCCTGCAGCATAAATTGGGATACACACAAGCACAGTGCTAGAAAAGAAAGTGCACCTATGATGGCTGTTCTTGTGCTCCTGTACTGCACAGTACATTTGTAACAGAGAGCGGAAGAAGTAAAATGGGAGGGAAGGTGTCCAAATAGTGACCAAGGTTATGGGGGGTAGTTGTAGACTGACAAAGGTTAGCCACTGCAGCAGAGGTCATTGAGGTTTCTGTTCTTACCAAGTACACTACAAATGTAAAATCTGTCTTTGTTTTTAATATATCATCTCTGGCACTTTGGGTTTCTGTGCTATAACTTGTTTTCAGGATATGATAATGAGTCAGTTAAAGACTGTTATTAGTCGCTTGGCTGACACTGCCAGTCATTGCACTGACATTGTGACAAACAGGGTGATGTCCTTATCTAATGAGAGGAACATTTTATCACACATATCCAGTGCAGTGACATGTCATGACAAAGAGAGAGATCGTAATTCCAAATGACATGGACAGTTTATGTGCCAAACTGTGTCTTTTGACAAGCAAGGGAGGGGAGGGAAAGGGAGCAGACACCTTAATGCATGAGAAAGTTATCTTGAGAAATGAGATGAACACAAGAAAGATGTCCCAGTAGGGACTACAAAAATGTGTATAGACTAGAATAGTCTCTCACTGTTGTCACACTGCTAAATGACTTCGGCATTACTCGAGTGCTGTCTCACCACCGAATAATGAGTTCCACTGAAAGGAGACAGATATTCATTTATCTTCTTTGGGGTCAGTCTGTAAGTTAAAATAGTGCCTAATGGTGAGTGAGTAATTTGCAAAATACTATCTTAAAAAGTTAAGAATGAGAACTATTGAAGTAGATTTTGGAGAGCTGTACTTTGATTTTCTGCACTACTAATGCAGAGTTCTGTTTGTCTGGATACACCCTTCATATGCATCCTAGCAGAATGTGTGTGGATGTGTTTGTGCATGTGTGTGTGTGTGTGTGTGTGTGTGTGTGTGTGTGTGTGTGTGTGTGTGTGTGTCTCGGGAGGGTGGCAGAATGAGGAAATGATACAGCAGCTGACTCAGTCCACTCTTGAAACAAATGGATTTTGGGATAGAGCTTATTACATCAGTATACACCTCTGATAGCAAGACTGAAGTTCAATCAGTGTACACCTCTGATAGCAAAACTGAAGTTCTCTGAATAATTTATGACAAGAACCATACATAAAACGTCCGTGCCCTAGTAAGAAGGGGAAGTAATTTACGTTTTGAACAGGAATAGCACACCAAATCAGCACAATTGCCCTAAGTTACACTCCAGGTATGTTTTGAATATATATTTTTTTAATTATAAATAAAAACTTTGAGACAGAGAAATATCCTTTGAGGTTCCTTTATATTTCCCAAAACTTGTTTACTGCCTTTTAAGCTCAGCCCTGAAAAGGCCATGAGCGATAAAAGTCCAGTCTTTATTTAAAGCACAGTACTTCTGGTCTGCATACTAACTTCTACACTGAAGCGCTGTTGACAGTATATTTATTATTATGCAAACTGCCTGTTCTCAGACTCAAACCCATTCTTCCCGGGTGACAGGTAAAGTTGGTGTTTAATGAGACATTACCAGTAAAATACAATTACTTATACTGCTCTCATGCAGAGATGGTTGCCTGCCTTTCTGCCACTGTTCCCACTTTGGGTCATTTGTTTATGGTATGGAGTGCAAAACAAAAAAAAAACACAATTAAAATATTTGCCTAAAAGAGCTGCAAACATGCCTTCCAAAAAAAAAAAGTGTTGTAAATGTCGCCTTTACTGAAAACATAGATTTGGCTTTGTGATATAACCTTGCTATTTGCCAGTGGTGTACAGAGGGTTATGGCTATGAGATGCCAGTGGATTTCTTCCTGCAGTCCCGGGTCTGAGTCTGATAGTTTTCAGTAGCATCTCATGTGACTGCAAACAACTTAGTAAACCAGAATGTTCTCTCAGGTTGTCTCTATAAAAGGCACTTGTGTCTGCTGTGCTAACCCGGCTAACAAATGAATAAAAAAATCTCAAGCCAAGTGGCAGCAAAAAGGCTGACAGATTGACCATGCTGCTGGTCACCTTCCAAGGACATTTCTGAGCTAAGGAAGTGGGCAGAGCTGCCCAGCAAGGAAGACTGAGAATCCAACAGCTTCTTCTCTAGTCTTGGGCGTAAGCAAGAAAAACAGAGCACTGCACTACTGATGCTTAGTGAGGGCTGGGTGCTTTTGACAATGCAGGCCTCAAACTATTCTGTGCATGTGGAGGTATATTAAGTGGAGAGGTACTCCACAGTTGTGCCATTGCACATACGGATGAGGAGGAATATGGAGGAAAAAATCCACCCCATCAGTGTAATAGGAGCTTCTGAGTTCTTCCCAATATGGAGTATCATCACAAAGGTGTAATAAGAGCCTTGGAGTTCTTCCCAATATGGATTATCATCACAGAGGTGTAATAGCAGCCTCTGAGTTCTTCCCAATATGGAGTATCATCACAGAGGTGTAATAGGACCTTTGGGTTCTTCCCAATATGGAGTATCATTACAGAGGTGTAATAGGACCTCTGAGTTCTTTCCAATATGGCGTATCATCACAGAGGTGTAATAGGAGCCTCTGAGGTCTTCCCAATATGGAGTATCATCACAGATTTGTAATAGGACCTCTGGGTTCTTTCCAATATGGAGTATCATCACAGAGGTGTAATAGGACCTTTGGGTTCTTCCCAATATGGAGTATCATTACAGATTTGTAATAGGACCTCTGAGATCTTTCCAATATGGAGTATCATCACAGAGGTGTAACAGGAGCCTCTAAGTTCTTCCCAATATGGAGTATCATCACAGAGGTGTAATAGGATCCTTTGAGTTCTTCCCAATATGGAGTATCATCACAGAGGTGTAATAGGAGCCTCTGAGTTCTTCCCAATATGGAGTATCATCACAGAGGTGTAATAGAACCTTTGGATTCTTCCCAATATAGAGTATCATCACAGAGGTGTAATAGGACCTTTGGGTTCTTCCCAATATGGAGCATCATCACAGAGGTGTAATAGGAGCCTCTGACTTCTTCCCAATATGGAGTATCATCACAGAGGTGTAACAGGAGCTTCTGTGTTCTTCCCAATATGGAGTATCATCACAGAGGTGTAATAGCAGTGTCTGAGTTCTTTCCAGTATGGAGTATCATCACAGAGGTGTAATAGGACCTTTGGGTTCTTCCCAATATAGAGTATCATCACAGAGGTGTAATAGGAGCCTCTGTGTTCTTCCCACTATGGAGTATCATCACAGATTTGTAATAGGACCTCTGAGTTTTTTCCAATATGGAGTATCATCACAGAGGTGTAATAGAAGCCTCTGAGTTCTTCCCAATATAGAGTATCATCACAGAAGTGTAACAAGAGCCTTTGAGTTCTTCCCAGTATGGAGTATCATCACAGAGGTGTAATAGGAGCCTCTGAGTTCTTCCCAATATAGACTATCATCACAGAGGTGTAATAAGACCTTTAGGTTCTTCCCAATATAGAGTATCATCACAGAGGTGTAATAGGACCTTTGGGTTCTTCCCAATATGGAGTATCACCACAGAGGTGTAATAGGAGCCTCTGAGTTCTTCCCAATATAGAGTATCATCACAGAGGTGTAATAGGAGCCTCTGAGTTCTTCCCAATATGGAGTATCATCACAGAGGTGTAATAGGACTTTTGGGTTCTTTCCAATATAGATTATCATTACAGATTTGTAATAGGACCTCTGAGATCATTCCAATATGGAGTATCATCACAGAGGTGTAACAGGAGCTTCTGAGTTCTTCCCAATATGGAATATCATCACAGAGGTGTAATAGGAGCCTCTGAGTTCTTCCTAATATGGAGTATCATCACAGAGGTGTAATAGGAGCCTCTGAGTTCTTCCGAATATGGAGTATCATCACAGAGGTGTAATAGGACCTTTGGGTTCTTCCCAATATAGAGTATCATCACAGAGGTGTAATAGGACCTTTGGGTTCTTCCCAATATGGAGTATCATCACAGAGGTGTAATAGGACCTCTGAGTTCTTTCCAATATGGAGTATCATCACAGATGTGTACTAGGAGCCTCTGAGTTCTTCCCAATATGGAGTATCAGCACAGATTTGTAATAGGACCTCTGAGTTCTTTCCAATATGGAGTATCATCACAGAGGTGTAATAGGACCTTTGGGTTCTTCCCAATATGGAGTATCATTACAGAGGTGTAATAGGACCTCTGAGTTCTTCCCAATATGGAGTATCATCACAGAGAAATGCTGTGCCGAGATCCTTGAGCTCCTGTTTGGAAGAAGAGATCTCCTCCTCCTAACTAGAACAGGTAGAGATGGAGGCAAACTGAGGCAGGATACGGAGCAGGAGAGCATGGAAGGCTCGCCTGCTTGGATGGAAAAAAGGGAGGAGCCTTCAGTGGCTAGAAGTGATGAGGTGGCCAAAAAATGTAACATGGGATTGATTAGCAGCTTGGGTCTTGGAAGGGCTGGGGAGTAGATCAAGTGACCAACACTAATGTCCCTTCCTTGGAAAGGAGTGCATGTGTGTTTTTGCTGAAGTGTGACACTATAAATGGCAACTGTAGTGACTCTCTGTCAAGTTGCATGCTGCTTGGTTGCTTGGTCATAGCAGTGGGGCAGGGAATGACCCACCATCTTGCTTATAGGAATATGGTCTGAGATCCATGAGGCATCACTGTTATACTCTGCCTATAGTTAGAGATTGTACTTTACTCCTTCAATTTATGATTTTCTTTCATTAAACTGAAAATAAAATCATTTCCTCAGCTGCTGTAATTATGACACCTTCTCAGTTTTGTGTTATAATGGTAGTGTAGAAGGAACATAAGATCATCAGTAGAGGTAAGAACCAAAAAAAAACAGACTGTGGACAAGCAGTCCTCAAAATAAAAACATGTTGAGGTATGTTACGGATATGAGGGCAGATCCGACTCTACTCCATCCCCTGCTTAATTATAGCTCTCTAGGTGAGTCCTGGGTACAAATATAAATGTTGTGAGGTAGAGAATTGGTGACCATGAAAATATATGCTAGGTAGGTCATACAGCAATATGCTGTTTAGGGAAACTCAGGTTTTAACTTTCTGTAAAATTTCTCTTCAGATGTTTTCTTTTGTGAAATGTTATTCCTATCAGTCACTCAGTCATGACAGTCCACAACAATGCCAGCTCATTCTTAGTCAGCCTTTAGCCCCATCTCACATGCAATTTTAGAGTCTATTCTTAATTACATCATCACTTTCCTGCAAACAGTTCCTTGACATTTAGTGTCCTGCTAATTATTAGATCATCACGACATACATAAAGGGGAAGAATATTAGTGGCCCAAGATAGTGGGCTACGTACATGCTGGTTTACAAAGTCCATTGAAACATGTCGGAGAAACAGACAAATGTAGGTTTTGTAAAACCGAACTGGAAACTGACGCACACCTCATTGCTGGTTGTGACATACTAATGGCAGAAGGACTGTATACTGAAAGGCATAATAATGTGGCATGACTGTTGCACTGGGGATTGTGCAAACATTATGGTGTTGAAGTGGCTGAAAAACACTGGAAACATGAGCCACAAAGCAGCATAGAAAATGATGAAGTTTATATCACATGGGATCACCCATTACCAACAGTTTAAAAGATAGATGCTAGAAAAATAGATATAGTGGTCCAAAAAAAGAAGACAAAAGTAGCATTGATCATTGAAATTGCTGCACCAAGTGACTACAGTGTCCTGTGCACAAACAGACAGACACAAAGTTATAAAATATCAGGATTTGCAAGCAGAAATGAGAGCAATGTGGAAGAAAGATACCCAAATAGTTCCAATAGTAGTAGGAGCAATGGGTCTTATAAAAAAGAGTCTAAAATCATATTTAGATATGCTACCAATACATGTAACGCTATACAAATTACAGAAGAAGTCATTACTGGACACATTGCGGGTGCTGAGAAGAGCACTTTTGGCTGAAATCAAAGAGTGAAACAATACTAATTTCATGAACTTTAATCATACTTTTACTTAGGAATGGGGTCCATTCCCGTCATGATAATAGAAACCCAAAAATTTGGAGAAATTAAAAAGGGTAGAATTATATTTTTTTGCACAGGGTTGTCTTGCATTTCTTAATGTATGGGCTCTGCTTCCCCACCCCCAGTCTCTAAATACACTAACTGTGAAGTTGCATCAACTCAGCGAAAAAGGGAAAAAAGAAACACTAATAAGTGTTCGCATTTTTCGTTAAAAAAGAAACACTCCCTGCAAAACACTTGAGGCTATGAAACTGGGCTGTCAGAAGTTCATCCCAAAGAAATCAGAGTAGATCCAAATTGTAAATTTCTGGTAATGCCCTTCAGATAAGATAATATTCATTACTTATTCATTACTAGCTTCTCACCACTACCTAAGGCTGATCTAAAAGATGTTCTTATGGAAGAGAACAGCAAATAACATAGGACAAAGAACCACAACTGACAAAAAATTTTGCTTTGCGTCTAATGAAGGGCTCACATTCATCAAGTCACCCATTGTAGTTAGGTTTAATTATATAAACTGATTAGAAATCTGAGCTTGTGTAGTTTGATACACAAGTCAGGCATATTTTATCAACCAGAGGAAAAGCTGTGGATAGCAATTAATAAAGAGATGAAGGATTGGATCTGGGAGGGGAAAAGGGCAAGAGTCAAGTGGAATAAGCTGATCCTGCAAAAAGAACAAGGTGATTTGAGATTACCTGATCTGAAGGGATATTTCAGAACTACACAGTTAAGGCTTCTATATGTACCACAAGCAGAAAGCTATAATTCAAAATGGAAAGGAATGATGATGAAAACGGGGGGGGGGGTGTCAGGAAATAAGGAGAGACTGTTGTTTTGGATGCCAAACCTTAAGGAGAACAACAATAGACATACAGAATATTATAGGTACACAGGTGTGTACTAGGCTAATTACCCTGGAACCTTTACAAGCCTACCCCATAGACCCAGACATCGTGCCACCCAACATAAGTTCCCGGTGTCTCTATCAAGTAGAGCCACTGAAGTGATCCCTAGGGTGAACTTTCTATTTCTCATCCAGTCATCAAGATTTCTCTTGAAGATGGCCAGTGAGGTGCTCCACTTGACATGTATGGGAAGTCTATTCCAGAGCATGGGCAGTCTCTGGATTATGAACCTGTTCCTCCAGCATGTTCTGTTGATTGTGGTAATGATGTTGAGGCCTCTGGAACATGTGGTGCGGTGGGATTGGGATTTCTTTACATGTAGCATTTCTAACAGAGCTGGGTCAAACATGGCTTTGTAAGTCAAGCAGAGATTGCCTCTTAGCAGACAATATATGACAGAGAATAGCTGGAGTTTTTTTGAGTCTCTCTGTGTAGGACATGTGTTTAAGGCCTAGGATCCTCTTCATGAGGTACTTTTGTGGCCTTTCCAGCTGTTGCATATATCTAGTGAGGTACATGCCAAATGGGGCATTATACTCGAAGAGTAGAGACAGATGATGACCTCTTTCTTCCTGGATGCAAAACCCTTGGTAATGAGATGTGTCACATAGAAGGACTTTTTGACCACAGTGGCAATGTGGTGGTTAAAGAAGAGGTTGCTGTCAACATGTGTTCCCAGATCTCTTATAATGCCTTCAGTGTTCAGTGGGCTCCCATCGATATGGTAATTAGTGGGAACTGAGTTTTTCCCAAAGGGGATGACTATGCTTTTTTGGCATTAAGCTTAAGGCCATGATTTTGACACCAGTCATTGGTCTCAGTGAGGTCTTTCTGTAGGATATCTACATCACTTGGGGAGTTAATAATGGCTCCCAGCTTGCAGTCATTGTGAACTTGGTCAGCCAGAGTCCCTCCATGTAGACCTGGACTTCTGAGAAGTAGATGCCAAACAGGAGAGGACCCAGGACCGATCCCTGTGGGACTCCACTCATGACTGGTTGGCAGTCTGACTTGGAGTCTGCTATTTTCACACTGTCCTATGTGTGAGCCAATTTGCAACCCACCTAGGGATTGATACATAGTTTGGTGAGTTTATCAATAATACCCGAGTGGGGAATGATATCAAAAGCCTTGGCTAGATTGAGGTAGGCTGTATGAACTGCCTTGCCCACATCCACAGCTCTGGTGACTAACTCAGAGAAGTCAACCAGGTTGAGCAGGCATGATCTACCTTTCACAAAACCAAATTGCATGGGATCTAGAGTTTGGAGATTCCCTATATCCTTGTTAAATAGGTCCATGATGATGCTCTCCTGTAATTAGGGCTTTATCCCTCTGTCCCATAATACTGTAGTTAGGGCTTTTTTCCCTCTATACCATGGTGCTGTAGTTAGGGCTTTATCCCTCTATGCCGTGGTGCTGCAGTTAGGGTATTATCCCTGTATCCCATAGTGCTGTAATTAGGGCTTTACCCTCTATCCCATAATGCTGTAGTTAGGATTTTATCCTTCTTTGCCATAGTGCTTTAGTTAGGGCCTTATCCCGCTATCCTATAGTGCTGCAGTAAGGGCTTTACCCTCTATGCCATGGTGCTGTAGTTATGGCTTTATCATTCTATGCCATGGTGCTTTAGTTAGGGCTTTATTTCTTTATGACATGGTGGTGTAGGTAGGGCTTTTTTCCCTGTATACTACAATGCTGTTGTTAGGGCTTTATCCCTCTATCCCATAGTGCTGTAGTTAGGGCTTTATCATTCTATGCCATGGTGCTTTAGTTAGGGCTGTATTTCTTTATGACATGGTGGTGTAGGTAGGGCTTTTTCCCTGTATACTACAGTGCTGTTGTTAGGACTTTATCCCTCTATCCCATAGTGCTGTAGTTAGGGCTTTATCACTCTGTCCCATAGTGATGTAGTTAGGGGTCTATCCCTGTACCCCATAGTGCTGTTGTTAGGGCTTTATCCTTCTATGCCATGGTGTTTTAATTAGGGCTTTATCACTCAATTCCATGATGCTGTAATTAGGACTTTGTCTCTCTATCCCATAGTGCTATAGTTAAGGCTTTACCCCTCTATGCCATGATGCTGTAATTAGGGCTTTGTCTCTCTATCCCATAGTGCTATAGTTAGGGCTTTATCTCTCTATGCCATGATGCTGTAATTAGGGCTTTATCTCTCTATGCCTTGGTGCTTTAGTTAGGGCTTTATCCCTGCATACCATGGTGCTGTAATAAGGCAGTATCCCTCTATGACATGGTGCTGCAGTTAGGGCTTTACCCTCTATGACATAATGCTGTAGTTAGGACTTTACCCTCTATGCCATGGTGATGTACC
Organism: Protopterus annectens; assembly: GCF_019279795.1. Lineage (NCBI taxonomy): Eukaryota > Metazoa > Chordata > Ceratodontiformes > Protopteridae > Protopterus > Protopterus annectens. The sequence goes on from NC_056744.1 coordinate 358,448,145, forward strand.
TATGGATTTATTCCTTTATGCCACAGTGCTGTAGTTAGGGCTTTACCCTCTATGCCATGGTGCTGTAGTTAGGGCTTTACCCTCTATGCCATGGTGCTGTAGTTAGGGCTTTATCCTTGCATGCCACAGTGCTTTAGTTAAGGCTTTATCCCTCTATGCCATGGTGCTGTAGTTAGGGCTTTACCCTCTATGCCATGGTGCTGTACTTATGGATTTATTCCTTTATGCCACAGTGCTGTAGTTAGGGCTTTACCCTCTATGCCATGGTGCTGTAGTTAGGGCTTTATCCCCCTATCCCATAGTGCTTTAGTTAGGGTTTTATCCCTCTATGCCATGATGCTGTAGTTAGGTCTTTATCCCTCCATCCCATAGTGCTGTAATTAGGGCTCTATCCCTGTATCTCATAGTGCTGTAGTTATGGCTTTATCCTTGTATGCCACAGTGCTTTAGTTAAGGCTTTATCCCTCTATGCCATTGTGCTGTAGTTAGGGTTTTATCTCTCTATGCCATGATGCTGTAGTTAGGTCTTTATCCCTCCATCCCATAGTGCTGTAATTAAGGCTGTATTCCTGTATCCCATAGTGTTGTAGTTAGGGCTTTATCCTTCTGTGCCATGGTGGTTTGGTTATGCCTGTATCTATAACATGGGGCTGTAGGTGGGACTTTATCCCATAGTGCTATAGTTAGGGCTTTATCTCTCTATGCAATGATGCTGTAGTTAGGGCTTTATCCCTTTATCCCATAGTGCAATAGTTAGGGCTTTATCCCTGCATGCCATGTTGCTGTAATTTTTTCTTTATACCTCTATGCTATAATGCTGTAATTAGGGCATTATCACTCTATGCCATGGTGCTGTAGTTAGGGCTTTATCCCTCTTTGCCATGGTGCTGTTGTTATGGCTTTATCCCTATATAGGTTCATAGGTAGGTACTAGGCTGTCGGCCTGAGGGCCTACATAAGCCTAGCCAACAAGGTTTCCTGGCTTACGCCACCCAAGAAAGTTATTTTCCTGTGCCACTGTCGAGCAGAGACACAGAAGTGATCCCTGAGGTGTATTTCCTATTTCCTATCAACTCATCAAGATTTTTCTTGCAGAGTGCTAATGAAGAACCTTGCTTGACATAGATGGGTAGCCTGTTCCAGAGTATGGGAAGTCTCTGGGACAAGAATCTATCCCTCCAGCATGTCCTGTTTATTGTGATGACAAGGTTTAGGTCCTTAGAGCGTGTAGCTCGGGGGAATTTGGATTTCTTTAGGTGTAGCATGTTCAACAGCTCTGGGTTTGACATAGCTTTATATGTTAGGCAGAGATCACCTCGGAGTAGGCGATATGCTATGGAGTAAAGCTGGAGTTTTTTGAGATGGTCAGTGTAGGACATCTGTTTGAGGCCAGTAATCCTCATTGTGACGTACTTCTGTGGCCTTTCCAGCTACTGCAGATGTCTTGTGAGGTACGTTCCAAAAGGGGTGTTGTACTCTATAATGTGTCTAATGAGTGTTGAGTAGAGGGGAACAATGACCTCTTTTTTCCTGGATGAGAACCCTTTTATGATGAGGTGTGCCATGTAGAAGGACTTCCTGACTACTGTGGCAATGTGACTATCAAAGGACAGACTACTGTCCACCTGGGTCCCAAGGTCTCTTATCACACATCAATGTTAAGCAGACTGCTGTCTATGTAGTAATTCATGGGTACAGAGTTTTTACTAAAGGGGATGACAATGCACTTTTTGGCATTGAGCTTAAGGCCATGGCTCTGACACCAGGCATCTGTCTCAGCGAAGCCCTTCTCTAGGATTTCCACATCATTTGGGGACTTGACTATGGCTCCTAGTTTACAATCATCTGAGAACTTTGTTAGCCAGAGGCTTTCTGTGTTAGCCTGTACTTTAGAGAAGTAGATACCAAGGATATTCACACCACCAGGCTAGTTGCCCAACACAATGCATCTGAAATTCTCCAGGTGCAACTAACACTAGGTAAGACTGCAATCCAAATTGTAGCTTGCTACAGATCCCCCACCATGCCCCAAGATTCTCACTACACCTTTTTAAACATACTGGAAAATATTAAGATAGAACCAAACACCCTAATACTGGGTGATTTTAACTACCCTGCCATTAACTGGGAAAACTACTCATGTACCAACACCTTTGCCCAATGGTTCTTGGCATTCATAAATTCCAACGCCCTGGATCAACTAATCCATAGTCCCACCAGGGGCTCCAATATCCTAGACCTGGTCATTACCAAAATGGGAAATCGATGCTCCACACCTATGGTCACCCCCTCGTTAGTCAGGTCTGACCATAAGCTAATCACCCTTAACATCCACATCCCACCCCCACCCCCCAGTAAGGAAACCTCCATAAAAAACTTCTCCAAAGCCAACTTCATGCTACTCAAGTCAGAAGTGACAAACTTCATGGCACCTATGCAGACGGGAACTGAAAGTTCAACTGCTGAATCCTGCACTAAGGCACTGTACGAGCACATCCACTCATGCATGAATCATGCCATCCCAAATAGAACCAAGATGCTCTCATCCAAAAAAAGGAAGCCAATCTGGTGATCCCCTGCCATAAACAAACTTTACAACAAAAGGAAGAAACTGTTGCAGAAAAGAGGAAAATCCCAGAATGCAAAAAACTCCCTTACCAGCCTCAGTAAGAAACTGAGATCCCTCATAAAATCCTCCAAAGCTAGTTACGAAAATAAAATTGCCAAAGATTCCAAAGACAGCCACAAGACATTCTATAACTATGTCAAGAATCTAAATGGCAATGCTCAGATCTGCTTTGAGCTAGAACAGATTGGCATTAAATATACTGATCCCAAGGATATTGCCAATATCCTGGCAGATCGATTCAGTGCTAACTTCACCCCCCTCTCACCCCCTAAATGGCCCGTCTCAACACTGGAAGATTGCCAAATTCTGGTAATAACGACCACACAGGTAAAAAAACGAACTCTCCAAAGCTAAGAATACAGCATCCATGGGACCAGATGACATCCTGGGCTGTGTACTACGTGAACTACAATATGAACTGGCACCTCACCTAAGTGTCATGTTTAATCATAGCCTCACCTCAGGTTTCGTGCCCACTGAGTGGAGCAGAGCTACAGTTATCCCACTCCACAAGGGAGGATCCACCTTGGATCTCAGAAACTACCATCCCATCAGTCTGACGAGCCTTATCTGCAAGGCCATGGAGCGTATTATCATGGAACTTATAAACAAAGACATTGGCAACCTTCAAACACTGGACCCCACCCAGTTTGGGTTCGTGAAGGGCCGATCTTGTCTCCTGAACCTGATTGACTTCTTCGAATCAGTCTCCAGAGCCATGGACAAGTGGTCCACACAGCCTATCTAGACCTTGCCAAGGCCTTTGACACCACCCCCCACTCTGGAATCATAGACAAACGTACTAAGCTGGGCATTAATCCCTATGTCACCCAATGGGTTGCTAACTGGCTTACTGATAGAACCCACACTGTAAAAATAGCCAACTCCAAATCCAGCTCCAGACAAGTGACAAGTGGAGTACCTCAGGGTTCAGTCCTGGGACCACTCTTGTTTGTCATCTACTTCTCTGAAGTACAGGCCAACACTAAGGGACTCTGGCTAACAAAGTTCACAGATGACTGCAAACTGGGAGCCATTATCGAATCCCCAAATGATGTGGATACTCTACAAAAGGGCCTTACAGAAACAGATGCTTGGTGCCAGAGTCATGGGCTCAAGCTCAATGCCAAGAAATGTATAGTTATCCCCTTTGGGAAAAAACATGTACCCGTGAATTATCATATAGGTGGCAGTACACTAAACACCGGAAGTGTGATAAGAGACTTAGGGAAACAGGTGGACAGTGGTCTCACCTTCGATAACCACATCACCACAACAGTCAGGAAATCCTTTTATGTGGCACACCTCATCACTAAGGGCTTTTCATCCAGAAAAAAGGAGGTCATTGTCCCACTGTACTCATCCCTCATTAGACCCATTATAGAATACAATGCCCCATTTGGTATGTACCTCTCAAGACATCTGCAACAACTGGAAAGGCCACAGAAATACCTCACTAAAAGAATCACAGGCCTAAAGCAGATGCCCTACACTGACCGCCTTAAAAAACTCCAGCTATACTCTGTCGCATATCGTCTACTCAGAGGAGATCTCTGCTTAACATACAAGGCCATGTCAAACCCAGATCTGTTGGACATGCTACACTTAAAGAAATCCCAATCTCTCAGAGCCACACGCTCCAGGGATCTAAACCTTGTCATCACAATAAACAAAACATGCTGAAGGGATAGGTTCCTGACCCAGAGACTCCCCAGACTCTGGAATAGATTGCCCATACATGTCAAGCGGAGTGCCTCTTTGGCCCTCTTCAATAGGAACCTTGACGATTGGATGGGAGAAAGGAAATTCACCCTGGGGATCATGTCAGTCACCCTGCTAGACAGGGGTCCAGAGAAGTAAATAGTGTGGGAAGAAATAGCCAGGGAATTGTTATGGCTAGGCTTGTATAGGCCCTAGGGCTGATAGCCTAGTACCAACCTATGAACCTATGAACCTATGAACAGGAGAGGTCCCAGGACTGAACCCTGTGGTACTCCATTTGTCGCTGGTTTGAGGTCAGATTTGGAGTGTGCAACTTTTACAGTGTGGGTTCTGTCAGTGAGCCAGTTGGCAACACATCTTGTGATGTAGGGATTTATACCTAGTTTAGTGAATTTAGCTATAATTCCAGAATGGGGGATGATGTCAAAAGCCTTGGCGAGGTCAAGATAGGCTGTGTAAACCACCTTAACCTCATCTACGGCTTTGGTGACTGCCTCAAAGAAGTTCATCAGGTTCAGGAGGCATGATCTGGCTTTCACAAATCCGAACTGGGTGGTATCCAGAGTTTGGAGGTTACCAATGTCTTTGTTTATGAGTTCTATGATGATAAGTTCCATGGCCTTGCAGACCAGGCTCGTCAGGCTAATAGGGTGATAGTTCCCAGGATCATTGGCAGCTCCCCCTTTGTGGCATGTGATAACTGTTGCTGTACGCCATTCAGTGGGCACAAAGCCTGATGTGAGGCTATGATTGAACATGGTGCTTAGGTGGGGAGCCAGTTCGTTCTGAAGTTTGTGTAAAATGCAGCCTGGGATGTTGTCAGGTCCCATGGATGCTATGTTATGGTTTTAGAGATTGCAGCTTTTACCTGAGTAGTTGTGATTACAGGGACTCTGCATTCTTCCTGTATAGATATGGGCCCTTTAGGGGGTGAGGGGGGTAAAGATAGCACTGAACCTATCTGCCAGGATGTTGGCAATATCAGTTGGTTCTGTAATTTTCATGCCATTGTGTTGTAACTCAGAGCAGATCTGGGTGTTGTCATTGAGATTCTTGACATAGCTATAGAATGCTTTGTGGTTGTCCTTAGAATCAGTGGCGATTTTGTTTTCCTAGCTAGGTTTGGAGGATCTTATAAGGGATCTCAGCTTCTTACTGAGGCGACCAGGGAGCTCCTCCACTCATGGGATTTTACTCTCTTTTGCAACAATTTCTTCCTTCTGTTGTACAGTTTGTTTATGGCAGGGGACCACCAGATTGGCTTCCTTTTTTTGGAGGATAGCATCTTGGTTCTGTTTGGGATAGCACAATCCATGCACTCGTGTAAGTGCTTATAGAGTGCATTTGTGTAGGATTCAGCAGTCGTAACTGTATTGTGCATCTGCATGGGTGTCATGAAGTTTGCCACTTCTGTCTTAAGAAGCATGAAGTTGGCTTTGGAGAGATTTTTTACTGTGGTTTCCTTAATGGGGGGTGGGGGTGGGATGTGGATATCAAGGGTGATTAGCTTATGGACAGATTGGACCAACGAGGAGTTGACTTCAGGTGTGGAGCACCAGTCACTCATGTTGTAAATGACTAGGTCTAGGATATTGTTTCCCCTGGTGGGGGTGTGGATAAGTTGATCCAGGGCATTGGAGTTTATGAATTCCAGAAAGCATTGTGTGAAGGTGTTGGTACACGAGTAGTTTTCCCAGTTAATGGTGGGGTAGTTGAAATCACCCATTATTAGGGTGTTTGGTTGAACCCTAATATTTTCTAGTACATCAAGAAAAGAGGAGTGGGAATCCTGGGACATGGTGGGGGATCTGTAGCAAGCTACAATTTGGATTGCAGTTTTGCCCAGAATTAGTTGCACTTGGATAACCTCGGATGCATTATGCTGAGCAACTAGCCTGGAGGTGTGGATATCCTTAATGAATATAGACACACCTTCACCTTTGGTGTTCTGGTCCAGGTTACATGGCCGAAAAATGTGGTATGAGTAGTGCAGGGATTCTCTCTGGAGCCTTGAACCAGGTCTCAGTCACTGCACAGATATCAATGCTGTACATTTTAAGGAGTGCCTCGAGTGAATGCATTTTGAGATTTAGACTTCTACCATTGAGTAACATTACCCTCAGTTTTTGCTTCCTGTTCCTGTTACGGTGGTGAATTTGTCATTTGAACCTTGCCTAAAAAAGGCACTATAGTGGTGGCAAGAGCCTTAGCCAGTATCCCAGGGGCGGCAGGTGCAGGCCATCTCTGGCAAAGCATCGTGGTCTGTCGACCATGTCATCCCAAGCAGACAGATACTGGATCCCCGTAGAATGACACCAGACGTTTAGCCAATTGTTGAAGTCAATCATTTTGTCCTTGTACTGCAGTATCATTCTGGGCGATGGCAGAATGCTACTCAGGGCTGGGGTCATACCTGCCTGGGCTACAAGATCGGAGAGCTCTTCCATGTCTCTTTTCATGTAGTCCAGGGAGGTACATCTCAGGTCGTTCACACCAACATGGACAATGACAGAGTCATATTTGTACTTGTTGTGGAGTGACCTGAGTGCGTGGGTTATGTGGCGGATCCTGGCACCCGACAGACAGCTGACAGTAACCTTCTCCTTGTTTAGCCTGGTGAGTGGGAAATCATTGTACCTGACTATAGAGTCACCTATGACTAGTGTGTTGTTTTGCCTTATTGGCTGTGGTTGAGTGTCACACTGTGTCTGTGGGCTATATGTCATTTTGGTTGTGTTGTGGGGTGGAAGTTGTTTGCATTTCTGCTTGGGAGGTCTCTGTTGCTTGGGCATATTATTACTGAGAGCCTCCGTGAATGTTTTTGTGTTTCTATGTGTGGATTTTGGTGGTGTAGATTTAGTGAGCCTATGTGATACGTGTGGTGTGGTGCAAGTGTTTACCTTCTCTTTTTGAATGTCAAGTTCAGTCTTGGGTGGAGAGAGCTTTACCTCCCGTTTGGCTATATAAGTGCATCTCTGACAGGTTGTAGTGTTTGGGTGGTAGGAGGAGAGGGTTGTCTGTGTACATGAGGCAACTGCTACAGTGCCCCAAGATGCCCATATTTATCAGATAAGCAGGACAGAACACTGGGAGCTGACCTGAATAAAAACCTAATTTCCTCTAGATAAGTGAGTAAAGTGAGTACAAGAGTTGTTTTTCTCTAGGCAAGTGAGGAAAGTAAGTGAAAAAATGTTTTCCTCTAGGTAATGAGGAAGGTTGAGTGCTATAGTAATTAGTAGCTTATTTAGTGCTTACAACAAGTTCTGAACAAGTGCTGAGCACGAATAAGCAAATTCAAGTGCTAAAACTAAGAATCTGTATCTGCACTAGACTAGTTTCAGGAAAGAAACAAGTGCGAATGCAGGCTTTCAAATCAGAAAGCTGAGAGAGATGGAAAAGATTGCCCAGACGGCCTATAACTACAATTTCTGGGCCAGAACCACTCCTTATGTGCTAGACAGGTTACTTAGTGCTTACCACTCCCACTGACAAGCTAGAAGGCTTCCCTCCAACACAGAAAGGCTTGGGGAGGGGTGGGCTGGGAAGCTTACATACAGTCCTGGATACAGCAAATCTGTATTTGGACTACACTAGTTACAGGAAAGGTAGGAAACAGACTTACAGTTTTTTTTTTGTTTTTTTTTTGTTACAGAAAAGTAGCTAAAACAGCAGTAAAAACAATTCAAATGCATTTGCATTGCAAGCTAGCACACTTGAGTATGTAGCAATATTAGCCCAAACACAATTTAAAAAAATGCAATTAAATTAAAAATGACTAAAAACAAGTGCAGAAGGAGTGTATTAGGTAGACTGTGATAAAGAGATGGGACTGGGGGAGTGTCCTAGATGAAATCTACAGTGGAGTGGGCAACTGCAAAAGCCACCAAATTTAAACAACAAACCAGAAATATGGAGGGTGGGTGGAACAAAACACTTTCAGCAGAGATCTGAAAAAGTATACAGTGAATCAAAAATAACAGTGCACAACTCTGAATAAAATTAGTCCAGCAACAATTTACAGTACACAATTCTGAAGAACCAAAAAATATACTTAGCTCTGTATATTTCCAGATAGTTTGAAAAGAGCTCTGTTAGACACAGGTTCCAGCGGTGATATGCAGGCTGTTAACATATCCCATAGTGCTGTAGCTACAGCTTTATCCGTGTATTCCATGGTGCTTTAGTTAGGGCTTTATCTCTCTCGATGCCACAATGCTGTAGTTAAGCCTTCATCCTCTATGCCATGGTGCTTTAGTTAGGGCTTTATCCCTGTATGCCACAGCACTGTTATTAGGGCTTTATCCACTGTACAATGGTGCTGTAGTTATGGCTTTATCCCTTTATGCCATGGGGCTGAGTTAGGGCTTTATCCCTCTATGCAATGGTGCTGTAGTTACGGCTTTATCTGTCTTTGCCATGGTGCTTTAGTTAGAGCTTTATCCCTCTATCCCACAGTGCTATAATTATGGATTTAAACAACCAAAAACAGAAAACAAACCATTACAAAAATGCCAAAAAGCCGATATTACTAGAAACAGCCGATTTAATTTTAAAAGTTAAATAAAACATGCTTTTCGTCCTACAATGTTGTTGGACTTCATCAGAAATAACAAACTCTCATAAAAACACACACACTTTTATAACTTCCCGCCAAATTACGTCATATAAAAGTCTTTAAATTTAAAGAAACAAACATTAACTGAATGTTCTTTAAAATAATTGAATGTTTTTTAGAATAATTGTGTGCAGCATCAACAACCTAATAAATTGAAAAGAACTTAGATAACTATACACTAACCCTTCTAATACCACACAATTAATCAATAATATATTAAATATAACACTTAAAAAGAAATAATAAAAAAAATATTTTTAAGGACATAGATTTTATGTGAGATTTATTGACGACATTTTTATGGTTATCGAAGGTACTGCACAAACTGCCATTAATTGTGTAGGCATTCTAGATAAAACTACCAATTTTTTACGGTTTACTAATTCTTTTCATACCACATCTATAGTGTTTTTAGACATGGCATTAATTAAAAATAATCAACAAAAACAGTATGAAGCATCAGTTTTCAGAAAGCCTTCATATTCAGATAAATTCTTACATTATTTAAGTGCCCATCCAATATATCAAAAACGGTCTGTGCTAAAAGGCCAATTAGTTCGGGCAGCAAGAATGATTACCTCAGACGAAAAGTTTAAAGAAGAATGTCTCAATTTGAAACAAAAGTTTATTAATAGAGCTTACCCTATAAAATTAATAGAGGAAATCACGCAAGAGGTGATATATAAAAGGATCAATGTTTTTTATAAGCCGATACTAAAGCAACAAACAAGTGTTGTATGTAATGAGGGCAATGTACAGATTATTGCAAGTGTAAATCCAGACCCTCCACGACCAGATTTTATGGATTATAATCTGGCATGTATTTTGAATTTTTCTTTAGATTATATTGAAATAAGGGAAATTATAACAAACAATTGGAGTTTATTGAAAGATGATACCAGTTTGGGTTCAAAATTCAAATCATTGCCTAAAATTGTTTGGAGGAAAGGAATTAGCTTTAAAGAATTGTTTCAGAGGCAAAAAATTCCTTCTTTGAGAAATATGGGTATGATGCACTGTGGAAATTGTCCTTATTGTCATGTAATGGAATTGGGTAGTAATATTGATATTAATGGATTCAGAATATCTACTAAAGGTAGATTTAATTGCAATACAAAAGGAGTTTTTGTAATAATTAGGGATTTACCCTTTATGCCATGGGGCTGTAGTTATGGCTTTATCCCTTTATGGCATGGTGTTGTCGTTATAGCTCTATCCCTCTATCCCATGGTGCTGTAGTTAAGGCTTTATCCCTCTATGCCATGGTCCTCTAGTTACAGCTTTATCCCTCCATGCCATGCTGATGTAGTTAAGGCTTTATCCTGCTATCCCATAGTGGTATAGTTAAGGACTTTATCTCTTTATGCCATGATGCTGTAGTTAGGGCTTTATCCCTCTATCCCATAGTGCTATAGTTAGGGCTTTATTTCTCTGTGTCATGTTTCTGTAGTTAGGCCTTTATCCCTGTATGCCATGGTGCTGTCGTTAGGCCTTCATCCCTATATAGTTTCATAGTTTCATAGTAGTGTACTAGGCTATCTGCCCTGGGGCACTTACAAGCCTAGCCAACAATGATGTGGCTTACGCCACCCCGTATTATACAGTTGCGCCTCTCTAGTAGTGACACATGTGGGACCCCATTATTTAGTAAACTATACCTCTGTCTAGTAGTGACACTGAGGTGACTCCCGGGGTAAACTTACGATCTCCCATCCATGCATCGAGATTTTTCTTGAACAGTGCCAATGAAGGGCTCTGTCTCACATGAACTGGGATTTTGTTCCAGAGTACGGGTAACCTCTGTGTTATGAATCTATCCCTCCAGCATGTTTTATTCATATTTGTGCAGAGGTTGAAATCTTTAGCTCGCGTGGTTCTGGTGGATCTGGATTTTTTGAGATGGAGCATGTCCATCAGTTCTTGGTTGGACATGGCCCTATATGTTAGGCACAAATCACCTCTGAGCAGGTGGTATGCTACTGAATAGAGCTGGAGTTTCTTTAATCTAGCTGGATAAGGCACATGTTTGAGACCCATGATTCTCTTGGTGAGGTACTTCTGGGATCTTTCCAGTTGTTGCATGTGCCGGGTGAGATACATCCCAAATGGAGCATTATATTCAATCATGGGCCTGACAAGGGAGGAATATAGAGGTACAATGACCTCCTTTGATCTGGATGAGAATCCCTTCATGATGAGATGGGCAAGGTAGAATGTCTTTCTGACCACTTTGGCAACATGGTTGTCAAAGGAGAGGTCACTATCGACTTGAGTCCCCAGGTCTCTGATTACTTCTTCCGTACTCAGTGGGTTATTGTCTATGTGATAATTTGTGGGTACTTTGTTTTTCCCAAAGGGGATGACTATACATTTTTTGGCGTTAGGTTTGAGGCCATGATTCCAGCACCAGTTGTCCGTTTCAGTGAGACCTTTCTGTAGGATGTGTGTGTCAGCAGGTGAATCAACTATGGCACCCAGTTTGCAGTCATCTGCAAACTTTGTCAGCCATAATCCTCCCATATTTGCTTTCACATCCAAGAAGTAAATGCCGAATAAGAGTGGTCCCAAGACTGAGCCCTGTGGGACACCACTCGTGACTGGTTTTGAGTCTGACATGGCTCCAGCAATTTTGACCTTATGGGTTCTGTTTTTAGCCAGTTTGCTACCCATCTTGTGACATATGGATTTACATTTAGGCTGCTGAGCTTGTCTATGATGCCAGAGTGTGGTATCGTGTCAAAGGCTTTAGCCAAGTCCAAGTAGGCAGTGTGGACAGCCTTGCCCTCGTCGATGGCACTAGTGACTGTCTCGAAGAAGTCAACCAGGTTTAAGAGGCAGGATCTGCCTTTTACAAAACCAAACTGGGTGGGATCAAGGGTCTGCAGATCTCCAATATCGCCATTTATGAGTTCCATGATGATTCTTTCCATAGCCTTGCAGACCAGGCTGGTCAGACTTATGGAGCGGTAGTTACCAGGGTCAGTAGAATTTCCCCTTTGTGGAGTGGGACCACTGTTGCTGTGCGCCAGTGTTCAGGTACATATCCTGTAGTGAGGCTAAGATTGAATAGCGTTTTTAGGTGCGGGTTGAGTTCATCTTGAAGTTCACGTAACACGCAACCGGGATACCATCGGGTCCCATAGATGCTGTGTTTTTGCTTTGTTGAGTGCTGATTTCACCTGTATGTCTGAGATGACAGGTAGGTTACATTCAGCAGGGATAATTACTACATCTTTAGGGGTGAGGGAGGGCAGAAATTTGCACTGAACCCATCTGCCAGAATATTGGCAATGTCGGTAGGGTCAGTGAATTTTTGTCATTGTGTACCAACTCAGAGCATATCTGAGAATTTCCTCCCAAGGTTCTGACATAATTGAAGAAGGCCTTGTGATTGTCTTTGGTATCCTTGGCAATTTTTCTCTCAAAGTTGGCTTTAGATGTTTTTATGAGAGAACGTAGTTTTTTACTTGTGCTGATCAGGGAAGCCTTTCCCTTGTGGGATTTGGCTTTGTCCTGCAGTAGCTTCCTTCTTTTGTTGTACAGTTTGTTTATAGCTGGGGTCTACCAAACCGGGCGTTTTCCCTTGGTGGAGAGGGTCTTGGTTTTAGTTGGGATTGCTTGATCCATGCATTCTTGGAGATGTCCGTAGAAGGCTGTTGTGTAGGATTCAGCATTTTGGGATGTGGTTTCCATTAACCCAGTAGGCTTAAAGGATATCATTTCTGACTTAAGGAGTGTAAAGTCAGCTTTTGAAAAATTTTTCACTGTAGTCTTTTCTTCTGGGGGTGGGGGTGGGATATGTACATCCAACGTGATCAGTTTATGGTCAGATCTTACTAGTGAGGGGTTTATATCCGGTGCGGAGCATAGTGCTTTAGTTAAGGCTTTATCCCTGTATCCCATAGTGGTATAGTTAGGACTTTATCTCTCTATGCAATGATGCTATAGTTAGGGCTTTATTTCTCTGTGCCATGTTTCTGTAGTTAGGCCTTTATCCCTGCATGCCACAGTGCTGTAATTATGGCTTTATACCTCTGTGCTATGGTGTTGTAATTAGGGCTTTAGCACTCTATGCCATGGTGCTGTAGTTAGGGCTTTGTCTGTCATAGTGCTCTAGTTAGGGCTCTATCCCTCTATCCCCTGCTGGTGTAGTTAGGCCTTTATCCCTGCATGCCACGGTGCTGTAATTATGGCTTTATACCTCTGTGCTATGATGTTGTAATTAGGGCTTTAGCACTCTATGCCATGGTGCTGTAGTTAGGGCTTTGTCTGTCATAGTGCTCTAGTTAGGGCTCTATCCCTCTATCCCCTGCTGGTGTAGTTAGGGCGTCATCCCTTTATGCCATGGGGCTGAGTTAGGGCTTTTTCCTTCTATGCCATGGTGGTGTAGTTATGGCTTTACCTGTCTTTGCCATGGTGCTTTAGTTAGAGCTTTATCCCTCCTTCCCATAGTGCTATAGTTAGGGCTGTACCCTTTATGCCATGGTGCTGTAGTTATGGCTTTATCCATTTATGGCATGGTGTTGTAGTTATGGTTCTATCCCTCTATTCCATGGTGCTGTAGTTAGGGCTTTATCCCTCTATGCTCTGATGCTGTTGTTAGGGCTTTATCTCTCTATGCCATTGTGCTGTAGTTACAGCGTTATTCCTCCATGCCATGGTGATGTAGTTAAGACTTTATCCCTCTAACCCATAGTGCTGTATTTAGGGCTTTATCTCTCTATGCCATTGTGCTGTAGTTAAGGATTTATTCTCTATGCCATGGTGCTGTAGTTACAGCGTTATTCCTCCATGCCATGGTGATGTAGTTAAGGCTTTATCCTTCTAACTCATAGTGCTGTATTTTGGGCTTTATCTCTCTATGCCATGGTGCTATAGTTGGGGCTTTAACCTCTATGCCATGGTGCTATAGTTAGGGATATATCCCTCTTTACCATGGTGCTGTAGTTAGGGCTTTATCCCTCTTTGCCCTGGTGCTGTAGTTAGGGCTTTATCTATCTATTCCATAGTGCTGTAGTTAGGGCTTTACCCTCTTTGCCATAGTGCTGTAGTTAGGGCTTTTTCCCTCTATGCTACAGTGTTGTAGTTATGGCTATATCCCTCTATCCAATGGTGTTGGAGTTAGGGTTTTATCTCTCTATTCCATGGTCCTATAGTTAGGGCTTTATCCCTCTATGCCATGGTGCTGTAGTTACAGCTTTATCCCTCTATGCCATGGTGCTGTAGTTACAGCTTTATCCCTCTATGCCATGGTGCTGTGGCTAGGGCTTTATCCTACTATCCCATAGTGCTATAGTTAGGGCTTTATCTCTCTGTCCCATAGTGCTGTAGTTAGGGCTTTATCTCTCTGTCCCATAGTGCTGTAGTTAGGGCTTTATGTCTCTGTCCCATAGTGCTGTAGTTAGGGATTTATCCTCTGTGCCATGGTGCTGTAGTTACAGCTTTATCCCTCCATGCCATGGTGATGTAGTTAAGGCTTTATCCCTCTATCCCATAGTGTTTTAGTTAGGGCTTTATCCATCTCTGTCATAGTGGTGTAGTTACCCTCTATGCCATGTTGCTGTAATTATGACTTTATCCCCCCATGCTGTGGTGATGTAGTTAAGGCTTTACCCCTCTATCCCATAGTGCTGTAGTTAGGGGTCTATCCCTGTATCCCATAGTGCTGTAGTTAGGCCTTTAGCCTTCTATGCCATGTTGCTTTAGTTAGGGCTTTATCTCTCTATGCCATGGTGCTGTAGTTAGGACTTTATCCCTCTATCCCATAGTGCTGTAATTAGGGCTTTATCCCCCTATGCCATGGTGCTGTAGTTATGGTTTTATCCCTTCATGCCATGCTGCTGTAGTTAGGGCTTTATCCCAATATGTCATGGTGCTGTAGTTAGGGTTCTATCTCTCTAGCCCATAGTGCTGTAGTTAGGGATTTATCCTCTATGCCATGGTGCTGTAGTTACGGCTTTATGCCTCCATGCCATGGTGATGTAGTTAAAGCTTTATCGCTCTATCCCATAGTGCTCTAGTTACGGATTCATTCCTATGTGCCATGATGCTGTAGTTGCGACTTTATCTCTCTACACCATGGTGCTTTAGTTAGGGCTTGATCCCGCTATCCCATAGTGCTATATTTAGGGCTTTACCCTCTATGCCATGGTGCTGTAGTTATGGCTTTATGTCTTTATGCCATGGTGTTGTAGTTATGGCTCTAGCTCTCTATCCCATGGTGCTGTAGTTAGGGCTTTATCCCTCTATACCATGGTGCTTTAGTTAGGGCTTGATCCCGCTATCCCGTAGTGCTATATTTAGGGCTTTACCCTCTATGCCATGGTGCTGTAGTTATGGCTTTATGCCTTTATGCCATGCTGTTGTAGTTATAGCTCTATCCCTCTATCCCATGGTGCGGTAGTTAGGGCTTTACTTCTCTATGCCATGGTGCTGTAGTAATGGTTTTATCCATTCATGCTTTGGTGATGTAGTTAAGGCTTTATCCCTCTATCCCATAGTGCTGTTGTTAGGGAGTTATCCCTCTATGTCATGGTGCTGTAGTTAGGACTTCCTCTATGTCATGGTGCTGTAGTTAAGACTTCCTCTATGGCATGGTGCTGTAGTTAGGGCTCTATCCCTGTATCCTATATTGCTGTAGTTAGGGCTTTATCCTTCTATCCCATAGTGCTGTAGTTACGGCTTTATCCGTTTATTCCACAGTGGTTTAGTTAGTGCTTTGTCCTTTATGCCATAGTGCTGTAGTTAGGGTTTATGCCTCTATGCCATGGTGCTGTAGTTACAGCTTTATCCCTGTATGACATGGTGTTGCAGTTATGGCTCTATCCCTCTATCCCATGGTGTTGTAGTTAGGGCTTTATCCCTGTATGCCATGGTGCTGTAGTTAGGGCTCTATCCCTGTATCCCATAGTGCTGTAGTTAGGGATTCATCCTTCTATCCCATAGTGCTGTAGTTATGGCTTTACCCCTCTTTGCCACAGTGCTTTAGTTAAGGCTGTCCCTCTATGCCATAGTGCTGTAGTTAGGGATTTATCATTATGTGCCATGATGATGTAGTTATGGCTTTACCTCTCTATGCCATGGTGCTTTAGTTATGGCTTTATCCCTCTATCCCATAGTGCTATAGTTAAGGCTTTACCCTCTATGCCATGGTGCTGTAGTAATGGCTTTATCCCTCTATGCCATGGTGCTGTAGTTACCGCTTTATTCCTCCATGCCATGGTGCTGTAGTTAGGGCTTTATCCCTCTATGACATGGTGCTGTAGTTAGGTCTCTATCCCTGTATCCCATAGTTCTGTAGTTAGGGCTTTACCCTCTATGCCAAGGTGCTTTAGTTAGGGCTTTATCTCTCTGTGCCATGGTGCTGTAGTTAGGACTTTATCCCTCTATGCCATAGTGCTATAGTTAGGGCTTTATCTCGCTATGCCATGATGCGGTAGTTAGGGCTTTATCCCTCCATCTCATAGTGCTGTAGTTAGGGCTTTATCTCTCTATCCCATAGTGCTGTAGTTAGGAATTTATTCTTTATGCCATGGTGCTGTAGTTACGGCTTTACCCTCCATGTCAGGGTGATGTAGTTAAGGCTTTATCTCTCTATTATACAGTGTTTCAGTTAGGGCTTTCTCACTCTAGTTCATAGTGCTGTAGTTAGGGATTTACCCTCATTTAATGTAGTTTCTTTCACACTGATGAAGGCTTGGTAAATTTCACGCCAAAACCAGTCTGTGCTTTGTCTTGTGGATATGTATTAATATGTGCTTTGCCTTGTGGATATGCATTAATAAACCAGAGGAAGTCTTTTTACGCCATCGTGTGTTGGCTTCCTGCTTTTTGTGGTTGCTTTTCAATGTTTTGGGGCCGTGCACTTGCCTTACTTGCAAGGGTTAGTTTGGTGCTACTTTATCCCTCTATGTCACTGTGCTCTAGTTAGGGCTTTACCCTCTAAGCCATGGTGCTGCTATTAGGGGTTTATCCCTTTATGCCACAGTGCTGTAATTAGGGCTTTATCTCTCTATGCCATGATGCTGTAGTTAGGGATTTATCACACTATCCCATAGTGCTGTAGTTAGGGCTTTATCCTTTGATGACTGGTAGTTTAGTTAGGGCTTTACTTCTCTGTGCCTTGGTACTGTAGTTAGGGCTTTATCCCTCTATGCCATGGTGCTGTATTTATGGCTCTATTCCTCTATCCCATTGTGCTGTAGTTAGGGCTTTATCCCTCTATGCCATGGTGCTGTATTTATGGCTCTATTCCTCTATCCCATTGTGCTGTAGTTAGGGCTTTATCCCTCTATGCCATGGTGCTGTATTTATGGCTCTATTCCTCTATCCCATTGTGCTGTAGTTAGGGCTTTATACCTCTATGCCATGGTGCTGTATTTATGGCTCTATTCCTCTATCCCATTGTGCTGTAGTTAGGGCTTTATCCCTCTATGTCATGATGCTGTATTTAGGGCTCTATTCTTGTGTCCCATAGTGCTATAGTTAGGACTTTATCCCTTTATCCCATAGTGCTATAGTTAGGGCATTATCTATCTATGCCATGATTCTGTGGTTAGGGCTTTATCCCTTTATCCCATAGTGCTATAGTTAGGGCATTATTTCTCTATGCCATGATGCTGTAATTATGGCTTTATCCATCTATCCCATAGTGCTATAAGTAGGACTTTATCTCTCTATACCATGGTGCTGTAGTTAGGGCTTTATGCTTCAATGCCATAGTGCTGCAGTTAGGGCTTTATCCTCAATGCTATGATGCTGTAGTTATGGCTTTATATCTCTTTGCCATGGCGCTTCAGTTAGGGAATTGTCCTTCTATCCATAGTGCTATTGTAAGGGCTTTACCCTCTATGCCATTGTGCTGTAGTTAAGGCTTTTTCACTCTATCCCATAGTGCTGCAGTTAGGGCTTTATCCCTCTATGCCATGGTGCTGCAGTTAGGGCTTTATCCCTCTATGCCATGGTGCTGTAGTTAGGGCTTTATCCCTCTATGCCATGGTGCTGTAGTTAGGGCTTTATCCCTCTATGCCATGATGCTGTAGTTAGGGCTTTATCCCTCAATCCCATAGTGCAATAGTTAGGGCTTTATCCCCTATGCCACTGTGCTTTAGTTAGGGTTTATCATTCTATGCCACAGTGCTGTAGTTAAGAGTTTATACCTGTATCCCATAGTGCTGTAGTTAGTCTCTATCCCTGTATCCCATAGTGCTTTAGTTAGGGTTTTATCCCTCTATGCCACAGTGCTTTAGTTAGGTCTTTATCCCTCAATGCCACAGTGCTTTAGTTAGGGCTTTATCTTTCTATGCCATGGTATTGTAGTTAGGGCTTTACCCTCTATGCCAAGGTGCACTATTTAGGGCTTTATCCCTTTATGCCACAGTGCTGTACTTAGGGCCTTATCTCTCTATGCCATGATGCTGTAGTTAGGGATTTTCCTCTGTGGCATGGTGTTGTAGTTATGGCTTTATCCTTCCTTGCCATGGTGATGTAGTTAAGGCTTTATCCCTGTATCTCATAGTGTTATAGTTAGAGATCTATTCCTCTTTTCCAGAGTGCTGTAGTTAGGGGTCTATCCCTGTATCCCATAGTGCTCTAGTTACATGTTTTTCCCTCTATGAGATGGTGCAGTAGTTTGGGATTTATCCTTTTATGCCATGGTGCTGTAGTTAGGGCTTTATTTCTGTGTGACATAGTGCTGTAGTTAGGGCTTTTTCCTTGTATCCCATAGCACTGTAATTACAGCTTTTTCCTCTATGCCATGGTGCTGATGTTAGGGCTTTATCCCTCTATCCCATGGTGCTATAGTTAGGGCTTTATCCCTCTATGCTATGGTGCTGCAGTTAAGGCTTTATTCCTCTTTGCCCTGGTGCTGTAGTTAGGGCTTTATCTCTATATTCCATGGTGCTACAGTTAGGGCTTTATCCCTCTATGCCCTGTTGCTGTAGTTAGGGCTTTATCCCTCTTTGCCCTGGTGCTGTAGTTATGGCTTTATTCCTCTTTGCCCTGGTGCTGTAGTTAGGGCTTTATCTCTGTATCCCATGGTGCTATAGTTAAGGCTTTATTTCTCTATGCCATGGTGGTGTAGTTATGGCTTTATCCCTCTATGCCCTGTTGCTGTAGTTATGGCTTTATCCCTCTATGCCCTGTTGCTGTAGTTAGGGCTTTATCCCTCTTTTTCATGGTGCTGTAGTTAGGTCTTTAACCCTATATCCCATAGTGCTGTAGTTACAGCTTTATCCCTCTATGCCACAGTGCTGTAGCTAGGGCTTTATCTATCTATGGCACAGTGATGTAGTTAGGGCTTCATCTTCTATACCATAGTGCTATTGTTAGGGCTTTATCTCTCTATCCCATAGTGCTCTAGTTAGGGCTCTATCCCTGTATCCCATAGTTCTATAGTTAGGGCTTTATTTGTCTATGCCATAATGCTGTAGTTAGGGCTCTATCCCTGTATCCCATAGTGCTGTAGTTACAGCTTTTTCCTTCTATGCCATGGTGCTAAAGTTAGGGCTTTACCCCTCTATGCCATGGTGCTGTAGTTAGGGCTTTATCACTCTATGTCATGATGCTGTATTTAGGTTTGTATCCCTCTATCCCATAGTGGTATAGTTAGGGCTTTATATGTTTATGCCTTGGTGCTGTAGTTGCAGCTTTATCCCTGAATGGCATGTTGCTGTATTTATGACTTTATCCCTCTATGCCATATTGGTGTAGCTAGGGCTTTGCGCCTCTATACCATGGTGCTGTAGTTAGGGCTGTATCCCCGTATCCAATAGTGTTTTAGTTAGGGCTTTATCTCTCTATGCCATGGTGATGAAGTTACGGCTTTATCCCTGCATGCCATGTTGCTGTAGGTATGGCTTTATACCTCTATGACATGGTGCTGTAGTTAGGGCTTTAGCCCTTTATGCTGTGGTGCTGTACTTATGGCTGTATCCCTCTATGCCATGATGCTGTAGATAGGGTTTTACCCTCTATGCCATGGTGCTGTAGTTGCAGCTTTTTCTCTCTATGCCATGGTGCTTTAATTAGGGCTTTATCCCTATAGCCTGTAATGCTCTAGTTACATATTTGTCCCTCTATGAGATGGTGCTATAGTTAGGGCTTTATTCCTCTATCCCATATTGCTATTGTTAGGGCTTTATCTTTATATGCCATGGTGCTGTAGTTAGGGCTTTATCCCTCTATGTCCCATAGTAATGTAGTTACAACTTCATCCCTCTATGCCATGGTGCTTTAGTTAGGGCTTTATCTCTCTATGTGACAGTGCAGTAGTTAGGGCTTTATCCTATATGCCATGGTGCTGTAGTTAGGGCTTTATCTCTCTATGTGACAGTGCAGTAGTTAGGGCTTTATCCTATATGCCATGGTGCTGTAGTTGCAGCTTTTTCTCTCTATACCATGGTGCTTTAATTAGGGCTTTATCCCTATAGCCTGTAATGCTCTAGTTACATATTTGTCCCTCTATGAGATGGTGCTATAGTTAGGGCTTTATTTCTCTATCCCATATAGCTATTGTTAGGGCTTTATCTTTCTATGCCATGGTGCTGTAGTTAGGGCTTTATTCTCTATGCCATGATGCTGTAGTTATGGCTTTATCTCTCTATGCCATGGTGCTGTAGTTAGGACTTTATCCCTCTATGTCCCATAGTAATGTAGTTACAACTTCATCCCTCTATGCCGTGGTGCTTTAGTTAGGGCTTTATCTCTCTATGTGACAGTGCAGTAGTTAGGGCTTTATCCTATATGCCATGGTGCTGTAGTTAGGGCTTTATCTCTCTATGTGACAGTGCAGTAGTTAGGGCTTTATCCTATATGCCATGGTGCTGTAGTTAGGGCTTTATCTCTCTATGTGACAGTGCAGTAGTTAGGGCTTTATCCTATATGCCATGGTGCTGTAGTTAGGGCTTTATCTCTCTATGTGACAGTGCAGTAGTTAGGGCTTTATCCTATATGCCATGGTGCTATAGTTAGGGCTTTATTCCTCTATCCCATATTGCTATTGTTAGGGCTTTATCTTTCTATGTCATGGTGCTGTAGTTAGGGCTTTATTCTCTATGCCGTGATGCTGTAGTTATGGCTTTATCTCTCTATGCCATGGTGCTGTAGTTAGGGCTTTATCCCTCTATGTCTCATAGTAATGTAGTTACAACTTCATCCCTCTATGCCATGGTGCTTTAGTTAGGGCTTTATCTCTCTATGTGACAGTGCAGTAATTAGGGCTTTATCCTATATGCCATGGTGCTGTAGTTAGGGCTTTATCTCTCTATGTGACAGTGCAGTAGTTAGGGCTTTATCCTATATGCCATGGTGCTGTAGTTAGGGCTTTATCTCTCTTTGTGACAGTGCAGTAGTTAGGGCTTTATCCTATATGCCATGGTGCTGTAGTTAGGGCTTTATCTCTCTATGTGACAGTGCAGTAGTTAGGGTTTTACCCTCTATGCCATGGTGCTGTAGTTGCAGCTTTTTCTCTCTATGCCATGGTGCTTTAATTAGGGCTTTATCCCTATAGCCTGTAATGCTCTAGTTACATATTTGTCCCTCTATGAGATGGTGCTATAGTTAGGGCTTTATTCCTCTATCCCATATTGCTATTGTTAGGGCTTTATCTTTCTATGCCATGGTGCTGTAGTTAGGACTTTATCCCTCTATGTCCCATAGTAATGTAGTTACAACTTCATCCCTCTATGCCATGGTGCTTTAGTTAGGGCTTTATCTCTCTATGTGACAGTGCAGTAGTTAGGGCTTTATCCTATATGCCATGGTGCTGTAGTTAGGGTTTTATCTCTCTATGTGACAGTGCAGTAGTTAGGGCTTTATCCTATATGCCATGGTGCTGTAGTTAGGGCTTTATCTCTCTATGTGACAGTGCAGTAGTTAGGGCTTTATCCTATATGCCATGGTGCTGTAGTTAGGGCTTTATCTCTCTATGTGACAGTGCAGTAGTTAGGGCTTTATCCTATATGCCATGGTGCTGTAGTTAGAGCTTTATCTCTCTATGTGACAGTGCAGTAGTTAGGGCTTTATCCTATATGCCATGGTGCGGTAGTTAGGGCTTTATTCTCTATGCCATGATGCTGTAGTTATGGCTTTATCTCTCTATGCCATGGTGCTGTAGTTAGGACTTTATCCCTCTATGTCCCATAGTAATGTAGTTACAACTTCATCCCTCTATGCCATGGTGCTTTAGTTAGGGCTTTATCTCTCTATGTGACAGTGCAGTAGTTAGGGCTTTATCCTATATGCCATGGTGCTGTAGTTAGGGCTTTATCTCTCTATGTGACAGTGCAGTAGTTAGGGCTTTATCCTATATGCCATGGTGCTGTAGTTAGGGCTTTATCTCTCTATGTGACAGTGCAGTAGTTAGGGCTTTATCCTATATGCCATGGTGCTATAGTTAGGGCTTTATTCCTCTATCCCATATTGCTATTGTTAGGGCTTTATCTTTCTATGTCATGGTGCTGTAGTTAGGGCTTTATTCTATATGCCGTGATGCTGTAGTTATGGCTTTATCTCTCTATGCCATGGTGCTGTAGTTAGGGCTTTATCCCTCTATGTCTCATAGTAATGTAGTTACAACTTCATCCCTCTATGCCATGGTGCTTTAGTTAGGGCTTTATCTCTCTATGTGACAGTGCAGTAATTAGGGCTTTATCCTATATGCCATGGTGCTGTAGTTAGGGCTTTATCTCTCTATGTGACAGTGCAGTAGTTAGGGTTTTACCCTCTATGCCATGGTGCTGTAGTTGCAGCTTTTTCTCTCTATGCCATGGTGCTTTAATTAGGGCTTTATCCCTATAGCCTGTAATGCTCTAGTTACATATTTGTCCCTCTATGAGATGGTGCTATAGTTAGGGCTTTATTCCTCTATCCCATATTGCTATTGTTAGGGCTTTATCTTTCTATGCCATGGTGCTGTAGTTAGGACTTTATCCCTCTATGTCCCATAGTAATGTAGTTACAACTTCATCCCTCTATGCCATGGTGCTTTAGTTAGGGCTTTATCTCTCTATGTGACAGTGCAGTAGTTAGGGCTTTATCCTATATGCCATGGTGCTTTAGTTAGGGTTTTATCTCTCTATGTGACAGTGCAGTAGTTAGGGCTTTATCCTATATGCCATGGTGCTGTAGTTAGGGCTTTATCTCTCTATGTGACAGTGCAGTAGTTAGGGCTTTATCCTATATGCCATGGTGCTGTAGTTAGGGCTTTATCTCTCTATGTGACAGTGCAGTAGTTAGGGCTTTATCCTATATGCCATGGTGCTGTAGTTAGAGCTTTATCTCTCTATGTGACAGTGCAGTAGTCAGGGCTTTATCCTATATGCCATGGTGCTGTAGTTAGGGCTTTATTCTCTATGCCATGATGCTGTAGTTATGGCTTTATCTCTCTATGCCATGGTGCTGTAGTTAGGACTTTATCCCTCTATGTCCCATAGTAATGTAGTTACAACTTCATCCCTCTATGCCATGGTGCTTTAGTTAGGGCTTTATCTCTCTATGTGACAGTGCAGTAGTTAGGGCTTTATCCTATATGCCATGGTGCTGTAGTTAGGGCTTTATCTCTCTATGTGACAGTGCAGTAGTTAGGGCTTTATCCTATATGCCATGGTGCTGTAGTTAGGGCTTTATCTCTCTATGTGACAGTGCAGTAGTTAGGGCTTTATCCTATATGCCATGGTGCTGTAGTTAGGGCTTTATCTCTCTATGTGACAGTGCAGTAGTTAGGGCTTTATCCTATATGCCATGGTGCTGTAGTTTGGGCTTTATCTCTCTATGTGACAGTGCAGTAGTTAGGGCTTTATCCTATATGCCATGGTGCTATAATTAGGGCTTTATTCCTCTATCCCATATTGCTATTGTTAGGGCTTTATCTTCCTTTGTCATGGTGCTGTAGTTAGGGCTTTATTCTCTATGCCGTGAATCTGTAGTTATGGCTTTATCTCTCTATGCCATGGTGCTGTAGTTAGGGCTTTATCCCTCTATGTCTCATAGTAATGTAGTTACAACTTCATCCCTCTATGCCATGGTGCTTTAGTTAGGGCTTTATCTCTCTATGTGACAGTGCAGTAGTTAGGGCTTTATCCTATATGCCATGGTGCTGTAGTTAGGGCTTTATCTCTCTCTATGTGACAGTGCAGTAGTTAGGGTTTTACCCTCTAAGCCATGGTGCTGTAGTTGCAGCTTTTTCTCTCTATGCCATGGTGCTTTAATTAGGGCTTTATCCCTATAGCCTGTAATGCTCTAGTTACATATTTGTCCCTCTATGAGATGGTGCTATAGTTAGGGCTTTATTCCTCTATCCCATATTGCTATTGTTAGGGCTTTATCTTTCTATGCCATGGTGCTGTAGTTAGGACTTTATCCCTCTATGTCCCATAGTAATGTAGTTACAACTTCATCCCTCTATGCCATGGTGCTTTAGTTAGGGCTTTATCTCTCTATGTGACAGTGCAGTAGTTAGGGCTTTATCCTATATGCCATGGTGCTGTAGTTAGGGCTTTATCTCTCTATGTGACAGTGCAGTAGTTAGGGCTTTATCCTATATGCCATGGTGCTGTAGTTAGGGCTTTATCTCTCTATGTGACAGTGCAGTAGTTAGGGCTTTATCCTATATGCCATGGTGCTGTAGTTAGGGCTTTATCTCTCTATGTGACAGTGCAGTAGTTAGGGCTTTATCCTATATGCCATGGTGCTGTAGTTAGGGCTTTATCTCTCTATGTGACAATGCAGTAGTTAGGGCTTTATCCTATATGCCATGGTGCTGTAGTTAGAGCTTTATCTCTCTATGTGACAGTGCAGTAGTTAGGGCTTTATCCTATATGCCATGGTGCTGTAGTTAGGGCTTTATTCTCTATGCCGTGATGCTGTAGTTATGGCTTTATCTCTCTATGCCATGGTGCTGTAGTTAGGACTTTATCCCTCTATGTCCCATAGTAATGTAGTTACAACTTCATCCCGCTATGCCATGGTGCTTTAGTTAGGGCTTTATCTCTCTATGTGACAGTGCAGTAGTTAGGGCTTTATCCTATATGCCATGGTGCTGTAGTTAGGGCTTTATCTCTCTATGTGACAGTGCAGTAGTTAGGGCTTTATCCTATATGCCATGGTGCTGTAGTTAGGGCTTTATCTCTCTATGTGACAGTGCAGTAGTTAGGGCTTTATCCTATATGCCATGGTGCTGTAGTTAGGGCTTTATCTCTCTATGTGACAGTGCAGTAGTTAGGGCTTTATCCTATATGCCATGGTGTTGTAGTTAGGGCTTTATCTCTCTATGTGACAGTGCAGTAGTTAGGGCTTTATCCTATATGCCATAGTGCTGTAGTTAGTGCTTTATCTCTCTATGTGACAGTGCAGTAGTTAGGGCTTTATCCTATATGCCATGGTGCTGTAGTTAGGGCTTTATCTCTCTATGTGACAGTGCAGTAGTTAGGGCTTTATCCTATATGCCATGGTGCTGTAGTTAGTGCTTTATCTCTCTATGTGACAGTGCAGTAGTTAGTGCTTTATCCTACATGCCATGGTGCTGTAGTTAGGGCTTTATCTCTCTATGTGACAGTGCAGTAGTTAGGGCTTTATCCTATATGCCATGGTGCTGTAGTTATTGCTTTATCTCTCTATGTGACAGTGCAGTAGTTAGGGCTTTATCCTATATGCCATGGTGCTGTAGTTAGGACTTTATCTCTCTATGTGACAGTGCAGTAGTTAGGGCTTTATCCTGTATGCCATGGTGCTGTAGTTAGGGCTTTATCTCTCTATGTGACAGTGCAGTAGTTAGGGCTTTATCCTATATGCCATGGTGCTTTAGTTAGGGCTTTATCTCTCTATGTGACAGTGCAGTAGTTAGGGCTTTATCCTATATGCCATGGTGCTGTAGTTAGGGCTTTATCTCTCTATGTGACAGTGCAGTAGTTAGGGCTTTATCCTATATGCAATGGTGCTGTAGTTAGGGCTTTATCTCTCTATGTGACAGTGCAGTAGTTAGGGCTTTATCCTATATGCCATGGTGCAGTAGTTAGGGCTTTATCCCTCTATGTCCCATAGTAATGTAGTTACAACTTCATCCCTCTATGCCATGATGCTGTAGTTAGGGCTTTATCTCTCTATGTGACAGTGCAGTAGTTAGGGCTTTATCCTATATGCCATGGTGCTGTAGTTAGGGCTTTATCTCTCTATGTGACAGTGCAGTAGTTAGGGCTTTATCCTATATGCCATGGTGCTATAGTTAGGGCTTTATCTCTCTATGTGACAGTGCAGTAGTTAGGGCTTTATCCTATATGCCATGGTGCTGTAGTTAGGGCTTTATCTCTCTTTGTGACAGTGCAGTAGTTAGGGCTTTATCCTATATGCCATGGTGCTGTAGTTAGGGCTTTATCTCTCTATGTGACAGTGCAGTAGTTAGGGCTTTATCCTCTATGCCACAGTGCTGTAGTTAGAGCTTTATTCTGTATGCCATGGTGCTCTAGTTAGGGCTTTATACCTCTACTCCTTGGTGCTGTAGTTAGGACTCTATCCCTGTATGCCATGGTGCTGTAGTTAGTGCTTTACCCTCTATGCCTTGGTGCTGTGGTTATGTCTTTATCTTTCTATGCCATGGTGCTGTAGTTAAAGGCTTTATCCTTCTATGCCATGATGCTTTAGTTTGAGCTTTATCCCTCTATGCCATTGTGCTTTAGTTTGGGTTTTATCCTTCTATGCCATGGTGCTTTATTTAGGGATTTATCCCTCTATCCCATTGTGCTGTAGTTAGGGGTTTTTCCCTTTATGCCATGGTGCTGTAAGTATGACTTTATCCCTGTATGCCATGGTGCTGTAGTTAGGGCTTTACCCTCTATGCCATGGTGCTGTAGTTATGGCTTTATCCTTCTATGTCATGGTGCTTTAGTTCAGGATTTATCCCTCTATCCCATAGTGCTGTAGTTATGGCTTTATCCCTTTATGCCATGGTGCTGTACTTATGGCTTTAGCCCTGTATGCTATGGTGCTGTGGTTAGGGCTTTACCCTCTATGCCATGGTGCTATAGTTATGGCTTTATCCTTCTATGCCATGATGCTTTAGTTCGGGCTTTATCTCTCTATCATATAGTGCTGCAGTTAGGGCTTTATCCCTCTATGTCATGGTGCTGTAGTTAGGGCTTTGAAACCCAGAAGTCCAGACACCCAACAACTACAAAGACCCTCATATACCATGGTAGCAATAGAAAGATCCTTCTACAAACCTCCCCTGTAGTATGCAATACTCTACCAAAGAAAACAAAAAGCTGGTAAACTAACTCTCGTTTGAAAGTACCTGTAAGCCCACCTCATTAACATCATTATATGTTATATGAAATCAGGTCAGAGACAGAAAAATGGTCCCTGAGCTGTCCTAATAAGAATCACACTATACTCAGCAATTTGCAACCATGCTGGTGCATAACAGCAGCTGTCAACACTTGTAATACATTGTTCTAGTATCTTAGTACAGAATGATGGGATTTGTGTGCACAATATTAATGTAAAAGAACAGCAATTGTAATTATTGAATTATAAACTGCTGGGGACAATGTAACCTGAATACAAATGTTTGAAATGTTACTTGGAAAGTAATCTGTTTGCAAAAGTTGTTTTGAAAATTTGGTGTTGATCTTGGTCCAGGTCATGACTGAAAAATATTTGTTCACTTTGTTAACATCTCTTATCTTGTTAATAAAATTAAATAAAATAAAAATAACTAAATAATAATAATAATAACTACAATAACTGCAGGTGTTCTACTGAAATGTGGTGGTAAAGCAATCATAAAAATCATAAGATGAAGTCCTCAGTTTACTAATTGGTTTATATCCCCATTCTCTGTTGAAAGGATGATATCAAATGTAGAAACAGCAGAAATGGTGGTCCCTCATAAGGTAGCTGGGCTCAGACAATTACTGGTCAAGCATGTTTTAAATACATGATATATTTTTTAGGTTAAGGTAGTGTTTCCTGTTGATTTCTATGAGCTACCTAAATTGCCTATTTTTCTTCTTACTAGGCCTATAGTTTTTTTACGAATGGAGTGTCTTGTGAATGGAGGTACAGTCTAGTTTTGAGGTAGTAAATAATTTTTTTGTTGCATTAGTCCATTTGTTGATGTATTTTATTAGTATAGTGAGGGTTATGTTAAGATTTATTAATTTTATACTTGAATTATATTTAGTTAATTTTAGTTAGTTTATATAGGTCAGAAACAATGTATTTTGATAGTAATGCCTTTTTCTGTTAGCTTTAGTTGTAGCCAGTGTTTTATTTGATTATTGTTTTTTTATTTTAACAAGATTTCTTTGCATATGAAATCATTTCTAGGTGGTTGACTGAGGTGGGTGCTGATATTTCTAGGGGGTTGTATGTATATTGTGTATGCAGTGTATAATTTTCATGTTTCTGTTCTACATCGAAGTGAGTGCAAGTTACACTGTGTGGTTCACTTGATTTTATTTTATTTTTCTTTAAATAAGTGAATATTTGAGTCTGAATGTGATTTTTAACTGAGTTTGGGTGTTTTGTTGCATGCATTTGCATGTGCAGTGTGCATGAACATTTACTTTAGTTTTTTAACAATTATTGTAAATATGGTGGGTTTAGGAGGATTTTAGTAGCCTTAATGTTGCACCAAGTATATAAAGTTCTAATGACACACCATGAGTATAGATAAACAAAAAAAAAAAACTATCTAACATCTACACAACACAATATATCATACATGTGCTTTTTTAATATCCTATATCTGGGGATGACCACATATATGTTTGTGTGTGTGTGTGTGTGTGTGTGTGTGTGTGTGTGTGTGTGTGTGTGTGTGTGTGTGTGTGTGTGTGTGTGTACATGTATGTGCATGTGTGTGTGTGAAAATGCATATATCCTGCCTGAGGAGATCTTGATAGATTGGGTTTTCTTTAATACTGGCATTATAACTACTGAACTCACTTCCTGTGTCCTTCAGATACTATATCTTTAGATATGTTGACATTGTTTAACACTTGTTTCTTGCTTTAGATTCTTAACATTTCTTTTTCACTGGATGGGCATTGTATCTTTTTATTTTTCCCTTAAAGGTTTAGATTTCAGTGTCATGGAGTTTCTTAATTCATTTTTGTTTGGCTTGCTTGCTAGTTCATCACCATCATCACCCTCATTGAACCCCATTTTCCCATTTGTACATGGGCTCGGGGTGCTGTGCCAACTGTCACCACATCTCTCCATTGAGATCCACTCTCCTGACTTCTTCAACAGTCATGCCTAACTATCCCAGGTCTTCTGCCACACACAATGCATCCGTCTCTTGGCTGAACATCCTCTTCTCCTCTTGCTTTCTTCCTGTTTCTCCTAAAATTTTCTTTACCAGATCATGTTCTGCTTTCCTGCATGTGTGACCAAACCAACATACTCTATTGTCTCTGACCTTCTGTGCAGCTGGGGCTCCTTTAGCTTCTGCTCTGATATCCATATCTCTTCATCTGTGTCACAGTGCATGTCCCACCACCCATCTCAGGCACTTCGTCTATGTTGCCTCTAGCTTCTTATACTGCTCTGCCTTAACTGTGCAGGTTCTGTGCTATGCAGAAGCACTGATCACACATTGTTTTATATACCTTATTCTTCAGTTTATTTGGTATTTTTCTGTCACTCACTGTTCCTGACATTTTGTGCCAGTTGACAGTTGGTTTGACTTCATTATTCATTGGGGTTGGGAGGGTGGCCTAATGGTTAAGGTGTTTGCCTTACAACCACAAGGTACATGGTTTGAGTCTCACAGGGGATAATTGGCTAGGCTCAAAATGGCTCGCAAGGATAGTTTGCCTAGTATGAACCAAGGAACACTCTTCTCCTCAATGATACCACCCAGATACTTGAAGCCATTGACTCATTTCACTGTTTTCCCATCTATTTCAATTTTCAGCTTCTCATTTGCTGCCATGACCCCTGTCTTCAGGACTCTGTTTCATCTCGTGTATCTTTGGTTTTTACAGTTCAGTTCCCTGTCATTTGCTAAAGTTCCTTGTTCAGAGTTTGCCTGTAATGCTACTTGATCTGCATACAGCAACTTTGCTGATCTATCCCCCAACCTGTTTACTAAGGTACCCCATCACCAGTATGAACAGTGGTGTCTCAGAGCTGAACACTTGCATACCTGCTCCTACTGGGAACTCCTGTATAAGTGCAGACATTTCTTGGCTTGGTTATTACTCATTCTGTATTATTTTGTTGGTCTCTTTACATTTCCTTTTTATGGTAGCTGACTGTGGGTTACTATAGCAATAAAAAACTGAGACAAATGAACACGGCCTCACTGCACCACTTCTGTTAAAACAATCTTTTTAAAACTTTTATGTTTTGCTTGGTCTATTGAAGGTGGATATCGATACCATTTGGATTGTTTTAACAGAAGTGGTGCAGTGAGGGTGTGTTCATTTGTCTCAATTCTTTTTCTAGTTTGTTTTTGTGTTTGGATTCCTTATTACTATAGCAATAACCCATGCCTGGGTGTGGGTAATGCTGGATTTACCCACGGTTGGTATGGTTTGGTCACGAGGGCGAAGCCCGAGTGGCCAAACAAAGACAACCATGGGTAAATCCAGCATTACCCACACCCAGAAGTGGGTTATTGCTATTATACAATGACATTATTTAAGAAAAAAAATAATTAATTTTCTTAAATAATGGCATTGTATAATGCCTCCTTGCTGCCCTTCCGCAGCTGTCTGGTATTTTGCGGCAGTTCTGATGTACTGCGTATGTGTATGCAGTACATCAAAGCTGTGGGCGGAAGCAACGGTGGAAAACAAGATCTCTGTTGCTTTTTACAAACTGTCTCGCTATGTTAAAGGAGTTTAACATAGCGAGACAGCTTTAAAAAAAGCAACGGAGAATATCCGTTGCTTTTTATAAAGCTGTCTCACTATGTTAAATCCATTTAATATAGCGAGACAGTTTTGAAAAAAGCAACGGAGAAAGCAAGATCTCCGTTACTTTTTACACACTGTCTCACTTTGTTAAAGGACTTTAACATAGCGAGACACCTTTAAAAAAAGCAACGGTGATAGGATGATCTCCATTACTTTTTTTAAAGCTGTCTCGCTATGTTAAACTCGTTTAACATAGCGAGACAGTGTGTAAAAAGCAACAGAGATCTTGCGTTCTCCGTTGCTGTAAAAAAAGAGTTATACTAATGGAAAAAGTCCGGGCGACCAGACCTTTTTCTGATTTACAACATGCACGCTGATCAATCAGTGTGCACGTTTTGGAATATTAATGGGGGGTCGTTGTATAATCCAGCTTTACCCATACCTTGCATACAGAAAAAAGTTAGAGTTTATATATAAAGTGCATTTTCAGTAATGTGGTATATTAAAGGTCTTATACATAGCATTACGACCTATAAATGTAAGTTTAAAACATTATTTAAAAGATGGTAGCAGTTTGAAAAAAACGCAATTCACTGAAAAAAGACTATCTTTGCAGCCACAAGTGAAGGAAAACAATTTTAAAACAAATTGACATTTGTTCTGTATACTGCATTAACTTACATCCTGTGCTCAAACAAAAAAAGGTAGGCTATTTATGTGTTACAGAGAGGGATAGGAAGAGGAGACAGCACATATGGAGTAGTAAAACTGCCAGCCAAAAGCAGTTATGTTTTATTCTGGTAGTGGTTAGAAGTGGGGGGCTGGCATAATGGTTAAGGTATTTACCTTACAGACACAAGGTACAGCGTTTGATTCTCATATGAGGTGATTGGCTAGGCTTAAAATGGCCCAAAAGGGCAGTTAGCCTAGTACTAATATATGAACATATCAATGGTCAGTTTGTATTAGAATTGTAACAAATGATGAACCCAGCAGATCAAAGCAGTAACAAGAGTCCAGACATTAAAAAAAACAGCAGAATAAGAAGCAAAAGTCTGTTTTAATGAATACTTTCATCTAATATAATACAGGCATCATCAAAAAGTTAGAGTGCATTTACTCTTATTAAAATTTTCAACATGGAGGAGTGTATAACCTGCTTATTGTTAATGTGCTGTATGTTTATTGTTAAACTGTTATGGGCTTAATCTGAAAAAGATCTATAGGGATCTGCATTCTACCCCAGTAAACAAAGAAAAATAAATTAAACTAACGAATAAATGCATGCAAACAAATTCTCATGGATTGATTTTGACCAAAACTATGCCCATTATTTTATATGTGTGTGCAAACTATTTATCTTGACCTTGTGATCTGTATCATGGCTTAAAAGGGTCTAGAATGGACTATCACATTTGCTTAATCAATATATAAATTTAGTTTTATTACCTCATATTTTCAGCTATTCTGTGTGGTGGTTTTGCTAGAATATGCCAATGGCTTTCTCTCCAGAACAACCCTTATTTTCTGGTTCATTGATTTAATAATCAGTTGACCAGTGCAAATGAGGCAGATACCATTCTTTTGCAAATATGGAACAAAGGAATAACAGTGGAAAGGAAACAACAAAACAAAACTAAGACTCTCTGTACCAAAGGCAAGCGTCCAGTCTGGTGGACCCCAGCCATAAACAAGCTCTACAACAAAAGGAGGAAGCTACTACAAGATAGAGCAAAATCCTTGAAAGGTAAGACACCTTTGATCATTATAAGTAAAAAACTAAGAGCTCTCATAAAATCATCAAAGGCAAATTTTGAGAGAAAAATCGCCAAGGACTCTAAAGACAATCATAAGGCCTTCTTTAGCTATGTTAGAAACCTAGGAGGAAACTCCCAGATATGCTCAGAATTAGTTCAAAATGATGTGAAAATTACTGAACCTACACACATTGCTAACATACTGGCTGACAGGTTCAGTGCAAACTTCTCCCCTCCCCAAAAGGAGAGATATCTATTCCAGAGGATTGTAGCCCCCAAACATCTCCAACGCCCAGGTGAGAACTGCCCTCACTAAGGCAAAAACACAGCATCCATGGGACCGGATGGTGTCCCGGCTGTGTGCTTCATGAACTCAACGAGGAATTAAACCCACAGTTAGGACAGCTGTTTAATCTTAGCCTCACCTCAGGATACGTACCCAAGGAGTGGCGCACGGCGACTGTGGTCCCACTTCATAAGGGCGGTGCCTCCACAGACCCTGGAAATTACCGCCCCATTAGCTTGACAAGCCTTATCTGCAAAGCCATGGAGAGGATCATAATGGAACTCATAAATAAAGACATAGGGAACTTGCAGACTTTGGATCCAACCCAGTTTGGCTTTGTCAAAGGCAGATCCTGCCTCTTAAACTTGGTTGACTTTTTCGAGACAGTCACCAAGGCCATTGATGAGGAAAGGCAGTCCATACAGCCTACCTCGACCTGGCAAAGGCCTTGACACAATACCCCACTCAGGTATCATCGAAAAACTCATCAGCTTGAATGTAAACCCATACATCACAAGATGGGTTGCAAACTGGCTAAGCGACAGAACCCACAGGGTCAGAGTTGCTGGAGCCATGTCAGACTCAAAGCCTGTCACAAGTGGTGTCCCACAGGGCTCAGTCCTGGGTCCACTCTTGTTCGGCATCTACTTTTCTGAAGTACAAGCAAACACAGGAGGGTTATGGCTGACAAAGTTTGCAGATGACTGCAAACTGGGCCATAGTCGAAAACACATCTGACACAGATATCCTCCAGAAGGGCCTCACAGAAATGGATAACTGGTGCCAGAGCCATGGCCTGAAGTTAAACGCCAAAAATGCATAGTCATACCCTTCGGGAAAAACAAGGTTACCCCTAGCTACCATATAGGTGACAATCCACTGAGCACAGAAAAAGTCATCAGGGATCTGGGGACCCAAGTTGACAGTAGTCTTTCGTTTGACACTCATGTTGCTAAAGTAGTTAGGAAAACCTTCTATATCGCCCACCTGATCATGAAGGATTCACATCTAGATCAAGGGAGGTCATCGTCCCCTGTACTCATCACTCATTAGACCTATGATTGAGTACAATGCCCGTTCGGAATGTATCTGACCAGACACCTGATGCAGCTTGAAAGGCCCCAAAAGTTCCTCACCAAAAGGATAAAGGGTCTCAAAAATATGTCTTATGCTGCCCAACTGAAAGAACTCCAGCTTTATTCAGTCTCATACCGATTGCTCAGAGGTGACCTGTGCCTGACATATAAGGCCATGTCAAACCCAGATTTGATGAATATGCTTCACCTCAAAAAATCTAGATCCCTCAGAACCACAAGGGCGGGAGACTTAAACCTTGACACGGTTATAAATAGAACGTGCTGGAGGGACAGATTCATCACCCAGAGACTCCCTATGCTGTGGAACAAAATCCCGGCTTGCTCAGAGGTGACCTGTGCCTGACATATAAGGCCATGTCAAACCCAGATTTGATGAATATGCTTCACCTCAAAAAATCTAGATCCCTCAGAACCACAAGGGCGGGAGACTTAAACCTTAACACGGTTATAAATAGAACGTGCTGGAGGGACAGATTCATCACCCAGAGACTCCCTATGCTGTGGAACAAAATCCCGGTACATGTGAGGCAGAGCACCTCGCTGGCCTTGTTCAAGAGGAATCTTGACCAATGGATGGGAGATCGCAGATATACCCCAGGGATTACTTCAGTGTCACTGCTTGACAGAGGCACAGAAAAATGATAGGCATAGTTTTTATTCAAACTAAAGGGGTGGCAAAAGCCACATAACTATGGGCTAGGCTTATAAATGCCCTTGGGCAGATAGCCTAGTATGAACCTATGAACCTATGAACACATAAAAGATGTAAGCAAAATTCTGCTCTGTGAGAGAAATGCCATGGAGTAGAATGATAAAGCCCTAACCATGTGACCTGGGTTCAATTAGCATCTGATGTTCTGACATCAAGGGATGGGCATAACCATCCCGAGGGGTGATCATCTAGACATTTTCTGCAGAGAGGTGTGGTCCATAGAGGGGCATAGCCCACACATGCAATAAGTGAAAATGGTGTGTGTGTGTGTGTGTGTGTGTGTGTGTGTGTGTGTGTGTGTGTGTGGGGATTCTGAGGGGTCAGTCATAAATGAAAAACTTCCCTGGTATAAACGATCACAGGCACAACCTCTCCAGGGTACCCTTTGGTTCATACCATGCCACCCTTAGAATGGAGAAAGTCAGGGGCTGTAGGAGAGGCTGGTTCACTCAGCAATTGATGAGGGCACTGGGGTCACTGGAAAGAATGAAACAGAAGGGTAACAAAAAATTTGTATTTCTGGAATAAAAGCAAATAATCTGCAGTATAATTTGGGGACTTGCAGAAGATGCCAGTCTGCAGCACTAGACTTTTACTTCACCGCTGGACCCTGGTCAACAAAGGACTGCTGTGAAGGAAGGAACTGACACCCCAGAGTCATCTGACTTACTGGATGTGCTGACTGAGGAGATACACTGATATGATGGGGAAGGATTCAGAGCAGCTCCATCTTTTGACAATAACCAAGGACTGTTTGGAGTCACTGCCGTTTGCACTGGGCTGTCAGTATGTGGGTGAGTGTGCTGCACTTTGGTCTGAAATGTGTATGCAGTGTGCTGAAATTTTTGTCTATGTGCATCCTACAAACCAGAAAAATGGAACACGAGTGATGTTGTGACTGCTTATTAATAGCCTGTGACTGTGGTTTTCCAGGGCAGGTCAGTGTAGTCCCTTCACTTGGTAATACCCTTTCTATAATGGGTAAAACAATGATGGCCAATGGACTTTTCACCACAGAAACAGCAGACATGCTTTCAGAGAGAAAGTCCAGAATACGCACAGGGGCTGGAGGTGAGGGATGGCCCCTATCCTGGATATGCTTTAGCAAATTCAAGAGACGTGATTAGGTACTTCATAAAAGACACAGTGATAATATTGCATAGCAATATAACTGTGTCTAATTTAGCTAGTGGACTTCGTGTGACTATAAAACATTATCCGTGTAGAGTCCAAAAAAAAAAACAATTTTGCATTTTGATTTGACCTATACCAGGAACAGTGGTAATATATTGTAAAACACCTCACTCAGGTGTGGACACGCACACACACACACACACACACACACACACACACACACACACACACACACACACACACACACACACACACGCGCGCGCGCGCGCACACACACACAGATCTTTTCTTTTTGTACTATAACTTAAATGACAGAGATGGTTGTGGCAGTAAAATAAGCATTAAAAACTTTAACTTGAAGAAATGTCACACTTGAGTAGGGTGTGTGTGACAGCACTGGAAGTAACAGAAAACTAATGTCTGAAAATGTTAAGGTAAAAAAAAAAGAATATATTTGAACAGATGGGGAGTATTAAATTACCCCCTTTTAATAATGTTTTAAGGAACAGTGAATATGCCTAATACATCAAATAGAGAGGCATGAGTTTGAGTCATCAATGTCCGTCTGTATTGTTATATAACATTCCTAGAGTTCCTGAAATCAGTCCCAGCCACTGCTGAGTCTGCATTATATGACTGCCAAGAAACAAAGAAATGAGGTTCTAGTTTTTGTTTCTTGGAAATGAAGTTTAAGAACTATTTCAGCCAATGTAGTGGTAATCATACCCTTCTGCTATTATTTATCAATACTGGAAAGTGGGAACCTTGATTCCTTCCTTGTTTTGGTGTTTTCCATTTTCAGAGAGTATAAATGTATTTTGAATTCCTCATTTCAATAGAAACTATTTGTAAACTATTTGATGATACTGCCCTTCTGAGTGTATTGGGGACTACCACATTCACAATACACCCCTAGATGTTGACTCAGTTCTTCAGGATTTGGGAACTTATGTGGACAGTCACCAAACTTTTGAACAAAATCTATCTATTATTGTAAGAAAGTCCTGTATTGCACAGCTTATAAACAAAGGGATTGTGTCTAGATCTAGGGATGTCTCTGTCCACCCTTTACTTAGCCTTGGCTAATCATTGCGCATAATGGCCCCTTTGTCATGTATCTGTCCAGACACATGCAACAACTGGAATGCCCACAGAGATTCTTTACTAAAAGGATGCAAGGCCTAAACAACATGTCCTACATGGACCATCTCAGAGCCTTCTCACTATACCCAGTATTCTATACACTGGTAAGAAATGTCCTGTGCCTGGCATACCAACCCATTACTTATGGATTTACTGCACATCAGCAAGTCAAATGGCATCAGAAATACTCAGTCTAGGGATCTAAACCTCTTCTGCAACATCAGCAGAATGGTTTGGAGGGACAGATATACCTCTCAGAGAAGAATGGTTTGGAGGGACAGGAATATCTTGCAGAGCATACTGTTGCTGTAGTACAGACTCCCCATCCACATAAAACAAAGTTCATCCCTGTCTATATTCAAGGTAAGCTTAAATCTATGGATGGGAAATGGAAAATGTACCCCAGAACTGCCCCCTATAGTACTGATGGACAGAAGCTGCTCCTAAATGATTTATCCCGAGCATATGTCCTCTCAAATTATCTATGGCAGGATTCTGGCTATTCTCATCAGTGGTAATATATAATTATTGACCATGGGATAGGTAAGGCCAATCTACAGTATTGACCAAATGGGACAGGATATTTCAAGGACAAAAAAGGAAAATTGGCTAGTCTTAAAATGGCCTGCAAGGGCAACTAGCCTAGTACGTACCTATTAACCTATTAGTGGTCTTCCTGGTTGATGATGTCTCATGAATATCACAAAGAGACAGTTTGCAAACACAGCCTTTGGCTCTAGCTCTCCTTTCTTGGTCATTTGGAAGAGACAGAGTAGAGGGCTGGATTTGTGCCGGGAGTGTCTGGTGCTCTGACATGCCATCTGCATTTTCTCATGGTCAGTGATAAACTCAGGTGCTGAAAAATCTGCCTGATAGCAACTACCATTACTAACTAGATTCTAAACATTATTGTCAGGGTCCACCTCTAAATGGGAAGATGAGATAAAATTTCACTCTTGGAATTTGGTAAGGTCTTATGTGAAATATTGTGTTCCATACCTCAAAAAGTAGAAAGAAAGAAAGATAGATAGATAGATAGATAGATAGATAGATAGATAGATAGATAGATAGATAGATAGACAGACAGACAGATAGATAGATAGATAGATAGATAGATAGATAGATAGATAGATAGATAGATAGATAGATAGTTTTTAGAAAAGAAAATATTCAGATGAGATAAGGTATGATATGACATATATGAATAGGGCTAATACTTTCCATCCCAGTGGACAGCATTCATACAAGTGATATGGTGTGGCCATTCAAATGTATCAGTTGTATTGGTATGTGGTAAACAGGCCTTGAAAGTGTTACAGTTTAGGCAGCCCATGAGTGGACCTCATGATTCCACCCTACATCTTGCAGAAGAGGAAGATACATGCCCAGGAGAGCATTGTGAAACTACCCCAATTTCTACAATTGCCCCAAGGCACTATCTGGTTAAGGGACTTGTTCAAGGTCACAAAGCAGCAATTGAAGACTGAGGGACTCAGACTGGTACCGCAAGGAGCAGCTTATTAACAGGTCATGGAACTCTACAAGATGGAAAAGGGCAGGCACTGCTACTCATATAGAGCGGTGTGCATACAAAAAGTTCTTAGAAGCTGTGATGCAGAGTATAATGTGGTCATGTTCATAAAAAAAGGAGGATATGGAGAGCAGACAAAGTCAGTGTGTCTTATACTCCCACATCTGCTAGGATGTGTTTTGACTTCCCACCCATGAGCACATTGGTAAAATTAGGAGCTGGATATATATTTCAATTTCCACATATTTTAGCAGTCAGTATTCAGTGCATTGCTACCCTTGCTACTCAGGGCCAGTCTTTTTCTCATCTTTCAAGAATATGGTGCTTTATTTGGTGGAAATCAGTCTTATGGGAGTGAAACAGGGAATAAATGGCAGGCAGGGAAAAAATGTTAGCAGTTAAAATTTCATTTCATTTTATTGCACAAGTGGTCCTTGGTGGCTACCCATAGGAGGTACAGAATACCTGAAGAAAAAGGGTGCATTTGGAAAAGTCTGAAGTCAGTAAGCAGAGTTGCTCCTATGATCTAATGGGTAGAAAAATTATATTGTTGGATGAAGTTAGCCATACAATGAACATATTTGTCATTGAGCTGCCGTGGTCCAGAAACTAGACAGTCTGTTTTATGCATGTCAGCATAGAAGCTATGAACAAAAAAGGTTTTGAGATGTTCTAGGTGTAAGTATTATTACAGAAAAAGTGATTAAAAAATAATAAGCCCTTTAGACAAATGTGTGTGCCAGTTATTAAAAGAAACAAACAAAACAATCCTTTCCTTGGATGTGTCTAAATAGCTACCCGGGTTTATTTATTGCTGGGTGTGTGACATAAGGATTCAAAGAACAGTAGGACCTGTGCAGTCCTTGAACAGTTCTTTGTCATAGTAACCTGTACGTACAGGTGAGGGCAGACCTGAGGTTTGTTATTCTGTTGATTAATCACTGCTACACTGTATCTTTGGAGTTTTGGAAACATTTTCTTTTTCTTTTCTTTTTTGAAGTGGTCCAGCATGTTGGAACATTTAGTTCAGGGTGAGCACGTTCAGGCTTGGTGTAATTACTTGACACAAGTGTGTTGAGCACTTCCCAAGCTGCTTATGTGCTGACAAAGGTGACAGAGGGGAGGTGGATTAGGAAGGCCACAGAGCTTAGAAATCCTGGGTGTTTTTCTCCATAGGATCTCTGTGCATGTGGTCCAGAAACACATCCATGCTTTGCCTTCTTCAAATGCTACTTTTATTATGCTAATTTCTTAAGGTTCCATTTTTCCTCTGAGTGCATTCTCAAAAAATAATATTAATCAACACATGGAACCTGGAACTGCTGCTGAGAGAGTCTTTTCACAGACTTTTGTTTATTGAATCATTTCTTCAGTGGGTACACGTGCATGTACTGCACATACGTGTGTAACATGTTGCAGATATGCAGTACCACTTCTTCTGTCATCTACAACAGAAAGAAAAAAACATACGTGCAATAAAAAAGCAATTAGTATATGCCTCCGTCTACATTCTCAGACGCACGTCTCCTTTAGTTGGGGGATTAGCATTACAGAATCCTTGAACTCCAGCTAGTTATATTCTTTCTATTTTTTTTTCTTTTGTAATGCTGTCATACAGAAGTGACATTTTACTAAGCAGTGCTTAATGACTGAAACACTTCTCTAAAGTGTTTAAAGACTAAAGCACTTCTCCTTTAGTTGGGGGATTAGCATTACAGAATCCTTGAACTCCAGCTAGTTATATTCTTTCTATTTTTTTCTTTTGTAATGCTGTCATACAGAAGTGACATTTTACTAAGCAGTGCTTAATGACTGAAAGCATATAGCCTTTTTTATGGGCTTTATCCTATTTCTGTATCAAAAATGCACTCCATCCTTCTTTAGGGTTACCACCTGTCCCACTTTGTGAGGGACAGTCCCTCTTTGGGCAGTTGTGCCCTGCAAAAAAAAAATGTAAAAATGGCAAATGTCTTGAGATTTTAGGACAACATTTTTTCCTGTATGTTATGTAATAGTTGCATACAACAGTTATTCTGTATCTGAAACATTTAAATGTTATAAGAAACAGAATAAGCAACTAAAATGCTAGAAGAATAAGCTTTTATTTAGCCAAAAAAGTTATTTTTTTTCCTTTGTACTGGCTGTGGGTATGTTTCAAACCGCAAAATTTGACATTTGTACCACAAATGTCCCACTTTTGGCATTTGAAAAGGTGGCAACCCAATCCTTTTTGGATGTAGTTACCAAGTGAAACTTTTCAGGTTTTCATGATTAAGTCTTTTTGGCCTCATTGGTCTTGCTACAGCTACCTGGTTAGGTCCTCTAAACATGGTTGTCCTTCACTGTGGATCCTGTTACCTCAGTGTCTCTGTCACTGATTAGTAATGACCGACTTTGATCATCTGTCCCTGGCCAATGTTTTGGTCTGCCATCCCCCTGAGGATGCGTTGCTCTTCATTCAACACCTTCTGGAAATTATTAGAGTCAATGGCCTATGCCGTCTAAATGTGCAATGATGGGTCATTGTCCCTTAAAATGTTCATAATAATTCATTCATCAATTCATCAGTCATCTGGTTGACAAAATCAAATCCTGATTTAATGATTTTAGGGGCTGACATATCTGGATAGGTGGTGGTTGCCATTGCTTTTTCTGTATCTTCTCATACATCAGGTGACCCTTCCTTGATCATTTGTTTCACAATTCTTAGTTGACAATCTTCTAGCCTATGTTCTCTCTCTTAAATTACAGTGTACCCTCTGGGCCCAGATGTTGAAATATTTTGGCCCACTTGCCATCTGCTTGTCTTTGGTCAGCATGTCCTGATTTATAATAATATTTCTTAATTCCCTCTTATTCACAAAATGAGCTTGTGTTTTGCTCAGGTGTCTCCACACCTTTGGCTTTAAGTCCTAGCTGGAATTTAGTTTTCTTTGGTCAGGAACTGTATTCACAGAGTAGTAAATAATGGTTGCATGACTGACATTTTCATATGGGCTTGTTTATTTAGCTGTTTTCTCAAATCTTTTTTGCAAATTTTCTCTCTGTCACAATGTGGCTGATAGCTGTGATGTTATTGTATTTCATAAAATGTCTTGAATCCTTTTTATTTCAACTGTGAACAATTACCACTGACTGTTAGTTCCTGTCAGTCATTTTCTTGCAAGCATTGTTCTCAACATTGATATTAACTTGTCTCTTATCTCTGACTCCATAAAAATATTTACACATGCTTTGAATGTACATCTGCTGCAATTAGGAACACAGAATCTCTGGTAGGAGCTTCAATGCCAACCCAAAATCTATTGCCATGGTGCAGACAGACAGACATTCTCAGGGATGCAGGGATACTGATAGTGTTACCATGGTGCAGACAGACATTCCTAAGGATGCAGGGATACCCACTGTGTTGTCATGGTGCAGATGACCATTCCTGGGAATGTAGGAGTGCTGATGGTGTTGCTATGATGAAGATGGCCATTCCCAAG
Organism: Protopterus annectens; assembly: GCF_019279795.1. NCBI lineage: Eukaryota > Metazoa > Chordata > Ceratodontiformes > Protopteridae > Protopterus > Protopterus annectens. Next base: position 358,490,122 of record NC_056744.1, read on the forward strand.
AATTCAGAGGAACCAATGGTATTGCCATGTTCCAGATGACCATACCCAAGAAAGCAGGGGTGCTGATGGTGTTGCCATGGTGCAGCTGACTATTCCTAAGGATGCAGGGGTACTGATGGTGTTGCCATGGTGCAGCTGACTATTCCTAAGGATGCAGGGGTACTGATGTTGTTACCATGGTGCAGCTGACTATTCCTAAGGATGCAGGGGTACTGATGGTGTTGCCATGGTGCAGCTGACTATTCCTAAGAATGCAGGGGTACTGGTGGTGTTGCCATGGTGCAGCTGACCATTCCTAAGGATGCAGGGGTACTGATGGTGTTGCCATGGTGCAGCTGACTATTCCTAAGGATGTAGGGGTACTGATAGTGTTGTCATGGTGTAGCTGACTATTTAAAATAAACAAATTAAATAATTAAACAGTGACTAGAAGACAAAGAAATAAGCAAATGAGGCCATATGATGTAGGAGTAAAGTAATATAGACTAAACATACCTCTTAGCCTGTGAGCATTGAAACTGTTGCAATCATACCTCTCAACCTCTTAACACAATACATCTGGACAAATCCTGCCATAATGGGGGACAAAGGCCCGAAAATAGGGACAGATTTTAAATATTGCTCTTATAAACTTAGAAAGTTGATAGAATGACACAAATTGTCTTAGCATTCATTTTTCTGAAGAATGTGAAGTCTGAAACTTAAATATATATATCATTATTTAGTGACGTCAGTCCTCAGATCATCTCAGTGATTTGTGATAAAACCACAGATTTTATGAGAAACAAACCAAAAATAACAGACAAAAATCTGGGCTTTCTGTGAAAATCTGGACAGTTGACCAGTTTGATTGCAATAAACGTTTAAAATCATAGCAGCGGGTCCAAAAGATTAGCACTTTTATTTTTCTGAGGATGGGTTTGAGATAGTAGACTCCATTTTGTTTTTGTTGATGGATATTTGCTTACTTTAATTATTTAATAACATATATACCCTTAAACAGGCCTGATTTAATAAATTGTTGTTCAGGTTTATTAGCACTATTTTATTTTTCTGAGGATGAGTTTGAGATAGTAGACTCCATTTTGTTTTTGTTGATGGATATTTGCTTACTTTAATTATTTAATAACATATATACCCTTAAAGAGGCCTGATTTAATAAATTCTTGTTCAGGTTTATTTAGTTGCTTTCTAACAAAAGCACCATTGCAATTAGAAAGAAAAACAATAGCATCACAAAGACTAAGAGGGACAGCAAAACATTGGCTGTAAATACAATTAAAACAGTATAAACCAGAAAACATCAAACTATAATAATCCACTTCATTGTATGCCAAGTCAAAAAGGAAAGTCTTTAATGTATCTCTAAGACTAGCCAGTAAGGAACATTCTTGGAGCCACCAAGACACCGAGCTTGATACTGAAAAGTACAAAAATCTGTACTCTCCAAATTAACCTGTATAACTACCAGCAGCCCTCTCAGATGATTAGCGCAACACCTGCATGGGGCAGTGGGGCAGCTCTCAGATAGTAAGGACTCAGGTCATCAGTTGCCAAATACACCAATACCAAGATCTTAAATATTATCCTGAGGAAAGATTTTAAGACTAGGTGGAACAAAACAAAATTTGAGGGCCAGAATCCAAACAGATGAGAGATATGAGAGTAAATTGTCAGAGTTTTGAAGATGAGTGAATATTATTAGACATTGTCCCGCATTATGGGTAGCATACTTCAAACATCGGTGTGAAACTTGTAGATGTCAGCAACATACTGGTGTGTTTCTAAGGACATCAAGATGCAATCATAAATGTGAGTCTGATGTTGTCCTTCTGTGCCTGCTTTTCCCAAACACAGCCACTGACATGCCTTGCTAGTACGGCACCCAGATAGTAATCTGTTGTCCATGTAATCCCAGTAGAGGAACTCGGACATTAATATACTCACACCAGCCCAGTCTTATTAACTCTCAGCTTCAGTCCATGAACAGTTAAAGCCCATGATATCTGTTACTATGTTACTATGCAAACGTTTCCAGCAATAATGAATAATGCTCAGTACAAGAAACAGATACAATGTAAACAAAATTGTCACTCGATATTCGATTTTGGAACACTTATTTGAAAAAAAAATGGATACAACTTTAATAACTGTACAAGAAGAAAGGGCTTGGGTGGGTGAGGACAATGGTATTTTACCTTTGTTAGCAAAAAAAAAGACTAGCTACAAAATTAACTTGTGTGCATTTTGTAATTTAGAAAGCCAAACATGATTCTGAGTGATACACCAGACATGTATGTACTAGGAAAGTAACCACAATGTTAATACCAGGCTGGAGACAGAACTGTGCTCAGGGCTTGTTCACTGACCTTTCACTACAGAACTGTGCTCAGGGCTTGTTCACTGACCTTTCACTAGTAATTCCTACTTGCCTGTGAAATCCAATAATGTAATACAAAACATATGTCTGTAGTGGTACGTAACTGAGCCATTAGCTCATACAACCGAGTCTCTCCTGGATGTGACTCACATAACTATAAGGAATTTGCTGAAATTATATGTATATTTTTGTTTGATCTTGCTGAATTAGATTTATTTTTTTCTTTTGGCATCATTAAATCCATATGTTTGTATATTATTTATGTGAAAACACTGGATAAATCCATCCAGTCTAGTACCTCTCAACCTCTCAGTGCAAGAAATCTGGACAAAGCCAGAAAAAATAGGGGGACAAAGGCCTAAAAATAGGGACAGAATTTAAATATTATTCCTATAAACTTAGAAAGTTGCTAGAATAACAGGTTTTGCTTTATTATGTATTTTCTGAAGGATATAAAGTCTGAAACTCAAATGTTTGTCATTATTTAGTGACTTCATTCTTCAACGATTTTCCAGAAAACCACAGCTTTTATGAGGAACATACCAAAAATACGAGGCAAAAATCTGCACATTTTGCAAAAATCTGTACAGTTGAGAGGTATGGTCTAGTGTCATCCATTCTGACCTATTAGAAATGTTACAAATCCTACTTTACTTGTAATTTGCCAAGACCTATGTATATCTTTCCCAAACATGTTTAGATAGGCTTCCTAACTTTCTTCTACAACTGCTGTTGGCTGTTTCATGCTCATACCAACCTTTTTGTGAAAAAATACTTTTGATATCGCCCTATTGCTCTTTATTCTATCAACATTTTTGTCTTGTTTTATGATACATTATTCTAGACTATATTTTTTCCTGACTGGTACTGCCTCCTGAATAGTTTTTGTTATTTTAGGTATAGATCACCAGAGGGGTATAGCAGTCAATACTGAAGCTTTACACTGCTAGATTTTTTAGTCTGCTTCACAGCCAGGGGTTTTATTTGGACATTCTGCACACTCGCCTTATAGTCATGTGAGGTTTGGGTGCCTGCTTCAGTTTCCTCCAACATCCCCAAAACACTGTAGGTGAGTTACTGTTCTTTTAAAATGCCCATAGATATGTGTGCTGTGTTACAGTAAATGTGTGCATCCTTTGGTTGGCTCAGTGACAAGGATAGGGTCTACCTTCTATGTAGCCCTGAACCAGATTAGCTGGGTAATCAAGAAATGAGTGCATGAAAGAATTTTGTTTAGGTATTAAGATGTACAGTATGCATTATGCCACGTCTGTGGTACATGTACTAAGTTCCTTTATATTCTGTGTTGAGATGTATGCATTATGCCACATCTGTGGAACATGCACTAAGTGCCTTCATATTTTTTGTTGAGATGTATGCATTATGCCGCGTCTGTGGTACATGCTTTGAGTGCCTTCATATTCCGTGTTGAGATGTGTGCATTATGCCACGTCTGTGGTACATGCCCTAAGTGCCTTCATATTCTGTGTTGATATGTATGCATTATGCCACATCTGTGGTACATGCCCTAAGTGCCTTCGTATTCTGTGTTGATATGTATGCATTATGCCACGTCTGTGGTACATGCACTGAGCGTCTTCATACTCTTTGTGTTTTCAATGCACTTTGCTGCACTCCATCACTGTACTTGAGTCTTTTACTTTATTAAATTCTCTTCATCATTCTAGAAATGTTGTCTTCAGTAATGGACAGATCATTCCAGCAGGATGCACAGTAGTGACTAGTAACTGGGAATTACCATTTGTTTTCTTTATATTTCTTATATACTAAGGTTCTGACAGCTTGCTTTAACACCTCAGCCTACTCATTTCTTAATCACTTTATACCACCTTCATATGATCAGTCCCTGATCTATTTGTTAGCCATTAGTTTTCTTCTTATCTACGCTGCGTACAGTGTGTTTTTAATATGTTTTTGTTCCTTTACTCTACTATCCATGTGATCACTCACATTCCACTCTCCCTGTGACCATTGACTCTTCACTCTCCCAGAGCAGTTACTTCCTTTATCTTTAACATGACACTGGTTAGAGCTTGTAGTTCATTTGGCACCATTCCTTCCAGCATGGAATCCCCACAAGCTGCCCGGTCAGGAGTACTTGAGTCCACCAATGGCCTATATTTAGTGGTACCTCAGAGTTCTGGTCATGTGGCAGCTTGAAAACTTGTTGACTGTTATGAAGAAAGGCTGACCAAGGATGAACTTTAATCATCACTTTTTCCTAGTTAAAATCAAGTCAAGTGTAATCAAATATTAAAATTATGCTTTACCAGATGGGCCCAGACAGTATCCCAGGATGCTTTCTAAATAGCATGAAAAATGACCTATCAGGGCCTCTGGAATTACTATTTAACTGTAGCCTCCAAACAGGCTTCATGCCTCATGAATGGAGAACAACAGCAGTCATCCCTCTGCACAAAGGTGGAAACTACAGACCCATAAGTCTCACTAGTCTTATATGTAAAGCCATGGAAAGAATTATCATGGAGATGATCAACAGAGATATAGTAAACCTCCAGACACTGGACCCAACCTACTTTGGTTTCATCAAGGGCAGCTCATGCCTACTCAGCCTGGTGGACTTCTTTGAGAAGGTCACCAAAGCAATAGATGAGGAGAAAAAGGGCATTTGACACAATACCCCACTAAGACATTGTTGACAAACTCAAGAGGTTAGGTACAAACTCATATGTCACCTGGTGGATAGCCAACTAGCTCACAGACAGGACTGGGAAAGTTAGAACTGGGGACTCTACCTGTACAAAGAGGCCAGTCACAAGTGGAGTCCCTCAGGGATCAGTCCTTGGACTGCTTCTTTTTGACATTTACTTCTCTGAAGTCAAGGCCAATGTCAGTGGTCTCTGGATGACTAAATCTGCAGATGATTGCAAATTAAGTGCTGTCATTGAATCCCACACTGACACAAATGTTCTCCAGGTGGGGCTGCTACAGACAAACAGCTGATGTCAGAGCTATAGACTAAAACTAAATGCCAAGAAATGCATAATAATATCCTTTGGGAAGTCATCAATCCCTAGTAACTATCATATTGACAACGCACCCCTTAGAGATGACCCAGTAGTCAGGGACTTAGGGACACACATAGACAGTAATCTAGCCTTTGACCATCATGTGCCTACAGTAGTGAGGAAATCATTCTATGTTGCACAACTTATAAACAAAGGTATGACATCTAGGTCCAAGGAAGTCATTGTTCCACTGTATTCAGCATTCATCAGACTTATCATTGGTACAATGCCCCCTTTGGTATGTACCTAATTAGGCATATCCAACAACTGGAGCATCCACAGAGGTTCCTCACTAAAAGAATATAGGGTGTAAGTAAAATGTCCTATGCAGACTGCCTCAAGGCCATATCCCTGTATTCTGTCTCCTACAGTCTTTTGAGTGGAGCTCTGTGCCAGGCATACAGGGCATTGTCAGGCCACACTCTGATGGACCTCCTGCATACCCACAAAACAAACAGCACCAAAATTACCTATTCTAAAGACTTAAACCTTGCCTGTGATATAAATAGGACCTGCTGGAAAGACAGCTATGTATCTCAGACACTACCCTATCTATGGAGCAGGCTTCCTATCCATGTGAAGCAGAGATCCTCCCTAACCCAATTCAGGTACAACTTGGACAATTGGATAGGGAACAGGAAATTCATCCCTTGTTTGGCACCTATGTCTCTGATGGACACAGGCAAATTATAAATGTTTAATCTCCCAGACTCCTGCTTGTAAATGTTTCATCTCCCAAAACCCTGCTTACGTTTATCAAGGGTATCAAAACTTGTCAGAGATTTGGGATGCATGGCTAGACTTAAAAAAGCCCTTATGGTCATTAGCCTAGTAAACACATATGAACCTATGCAAGTACTGCACTAACAGAGACTCTTCAGAGTTTTTAGGATGGTGGGTCCCTGATATCCTAGTTCAGCTTTCTTATGATGTGTATTAAAAAAGGATGCCCATCATCTGCATATAAGTCTTTATTAACACATCACATATAGCAACTATTACTCAGAAAAAAGTAAAAGTTGATAGTATTTGTGTGCTTCTGTTAGACTGAGGGTACTCTTAGTGAGTTCACTATAGTACATTAAGGTAGAATAACAGGCCTGAAAATATAGAGTCAGACTTGTGTTTTCATGCATGCATTCAGTCTCAGGGAAAAGCAGTTCATTAGAAAGGAAAAGATAATCTTGCTGGCTAAGCATGAGATACGCAGAAATAACAGTTTAAAGGGAAAGCTACAGAATGTTCCTTTCTCACATAAGAAAAGGTGTGGAGTATTACATGACTAAAGTGATCTGACATCTTTGTAGAAACTCTGCCTTCACTTAATATAATTGTAGCCTTTTCTGATTCATTCATATTCTGTTCCCCTACCTTCAGGTTGCAGTTGCAATGGAAGATCAGAACAATGCAGCTTTGATGAGGCACTCTACAGGCAGACAGGAAATGGATATTACTGCCTAAACTGCAAGGACAACACTGACGGCCAGTGGTGTGAGAGGTGCAAGGCTGGATTCTACCATCTGAGACAGGAGGATACTTGCCTCCCCTGTAGCTGCAGTATCACAGGTATACTGAACCTCATTTAGTGCTTAACATGTATTGTATGGAGTGCCATACTCTCTTGGAAATGATATATTCAGGATCACTTACTGTATGCTGTGTGCTCCATCTACAGTGCAATTGTGTGTGGCAGGGTGTTCCTTGTGATTCAGGAATGTGTGTGTGTTTCTTTCTCTCTCTCTCTCTATATATATATATATATATATATATATATATATATATGTGTATATATTTATGGGTTACCGACAACTGGTCGAACGTTCCAGTTGTAAAATGGGAAGAAAACAGTACAGCTGATTGAATGTGCCATCTTTTTTTCTGTGAGGAATGTGCCAGCTTTTTTCTGTGAAAGATTGTGGTATAGTGGGTATTGGGCAATGTGCCCTCTCTTGACTGTAGTACAGTCTTGGAGTTGGTATACATAATTAACAGGGGGTGTGATGAGTGCAAGGGGACTTGCCTCATGCAGAAAACAATGCTTTTGTTTTTCTTGTTGGATTTTTTGATAAGTAGCTGTTTGACTAGTTGTATTAGATCAGTTGACTTTCGATATAGTGAATTTTTGATATATGCATCTACAATCATATATATATGTTTGTGTGTGTGTGTGTGTGTGTGTGTGTGTGTGTGTGTGTGTGTGTGTGAGACTGAGTGTTTCTGTGTGTCTGAGTAATGCATGCCTATGGCAACTGTAGTTTTGTGTATATATACTTTATTTCTCAACTATTTGCCTAATGTGTGTGTGAATGTGCGTGCATTTCCATTCGTGCATATGTGTGTGTATCTGTATGTGCCTGTGAGATGATGCATTCAGCAGGGTGGTGGGCTTTGAACATGGCATCAAAAGGATAAATATGGTCTTGGAGATGAAGCTGAATCATAAGAAATGTATTACTTCCACAGGCTGTTGTATAATGGCATATGTAGTCTATTGCTTGTTATCACCTTTATAAGAGGACCTGCTGAGGAAGGGGCACTTTATTTGACCATAGGCCTAATAAGAGAGCAATAGGTATAATAACATCTTTGGACCTGGAGGGAATATTCTTAATACATCAGCTGAGTAAAATTTAAGGAGAGGTATGGCTGCAAGGTAGTCAGAGGAGAGGTCATACCAAACAGATGTGCCCAGATCACTGATAAATGTGTCTAGTTTGGATGGGATACCATTAATGTGGTAAGAACAAATGTGTTTCCTTTTGCCAGAGTACAATATTACACTTTTTTAGCAATTAGCTTGAGACCAGGGTTATGGCACCCCTTTTTTTCCCTCTGTATTTGTCCTTCTTAAAGAATGTGGCAGTCCTCAGGGGAGTTAATGAAGGCACCAAGTTTACATTCATCAGCAAACTTAGTCAGTCAAAAGCCCTTGATGTCATCTGTGACATCAGTAGAGTAAATACCAAATATGATGGGCACCATTACAGAGGCCTGGGAGTCACCGCTGGTCATGAGCCTTTTGTGCCCCCAATCTAAATGTGCAAATTCTGTTTTATAAAACATGTTGCTGTCCATTGGGCAGCAAAAGGGTTTACATTTAGTTTGATATGCTTATCTATGATGCCTAGGTGGAGAGGTCAAAATAAACTGGCTGGAATGACTTGTTGTTATTCAAGGCCTCAAGGACTTTTTCAAAGTGGTCAACCAAGTTTAGCAGATAGGATCTACCCTTCAAAAATCCAAACTGATTTGGGTCAGGGGACTTTATGCTGCCAATGTCTACATTTATGCGATCCATAATAATGTGTTCTGTTGTGTTATAGATAAGGCTTATGAAGTTTATGGTTCTGTAGCTGCCATGATCATTGGCTCATAGGTTCATAGGTTCATAGGTAGGTACTAGGCTATCTGCTCGAGGGCATTTATAAGCCTAGCCAGAGTGTGTTGGTTTTTGCCGCCCCATTGATTAATTAACTGAGCCTCTGTCAAGCAGAGCCAATGAAGTGATCCCAGGGGTGTACTTTCTGTTACCCATCCACTCGTCAAGGCTTCTCTTGAAGAGTGTTAGTGAGGGGCTCTGCCTAATGTAGTTAGGAATTTTGTTCCAAAGCATGGGGAGTCTCTGTGACAGGAATCTATCCCTCCAGCATGTTCTATTTATTGTTGTGGCGAGGTTTAGCTCACTAGAGCACGTGGCTCGCAGTGACTTGGATTTCTTTAGGTGGAGCATGTCCATCAATTCTGAGGCTTGGCCTCCTTATCGTGGGAGAATGACAACATCAGTTCTGCAAGCCTCAGGTACAAAGCATTTGAGAGGCTGAGGCTAAACAGGTTGTGGGGGAGGGGGGTCAGTAAGGCTGTGAAGTATAATGGCAAGGAAGCTCCACAGTAAAGTTTCAGATCCCCATGAGATAGTATTTCAGTACTTCAAGTACCTTTAGGGCTTGTTCAGGGGTGATATTTTGAGGAGAAGCTGACAAGGAGTCAAGCATGTTTAGGCTAGCACAAGAAAGGACATAAGTTTGAACTAAATGTGTCTGCTAATACATCATGTATGTTTTCAGGGTAGATTAGTTAGGACCATCCTGCATCAGTTCAGAGCAGTGCTGGGTGTTGTTCCTAAGGTTCCTGATATATTTGAAGAAGGACTAGTGATTTTTTTGACAGAGGAAACAATTTAAACTTGGCCTTGGAAGATTTGATTTTGCTTCAAAACACTTTACATAATTTGGTGATGTGAGGTTTTCTGTTTGTTAATAAGGCAAAGTGTTTTCTTGTTATATTTGTTTAGGCTAGAGTTCTACCAAAGGGGATGGATTATTTCTAAATTTTGAGTTGTAATTTATAGATTGGGAACAATGCTTCAGTGCAAGGACTGAGGTGAGAATTGAACCCTTCCACAAGTGTAGCAGTGTTTGTTGTTGGGTCTTCCTCGGAGGGTGCTCTTGAAACCCTTTAGGTCATCATATAGTTTGTTTGCATTAAGTCTAGGCAGTATTATGCATATTTATTTATTTATTAATAGTGTAAGTATCCTAGCTAATATATGGATAATTGAAATCCCCAAGTATAGGTTCATAGGCTGGTACTAGGCTATCGGCCCTAAGGCCTATGCAAGCCTAGCCATAACAATTCCCTGGAAATTTTTTCCCACAATATTTACTTCTCTGGGCCCCTGTCTAGCAGGGCGACTGACATGATCCCCAGGGTGAATTTCCTATCTCCCATCCAATCATAAAAGTGTTTGGTTCAATAGTAAGGGACACAAACTTATTTTGTATCATATATTTATCTTCTATACAATACTGGTGCCTCAGTGTTACTGTTTAGTATTATTTTGTAATTTGTTATACCTTAAAATTGTCTGATGGGAGATGTGTATTGATGTGATTTTGTTTTTTTTTTCAGCTCTGTCTCTATTTCTCATACAGTTTACTTTGTATCACAGTAATATGACACAACCAAACATACAATAAACCAGGAGATTTAATTCTACAATCATTTATAATGACGTTATTCTGCATCACAAGTTTCTTAATCTGCCTGTCAAACAGTGTCAAATTTTGCTTTTCATTTAATTATGCTGATATGTGCTAACTGCAGCCTGCTAAATTCTTTTCACAGTGCATAGGATCATAGGATCATCGGATCATAGGAAGTTACTAGGCTATTGGCCCTGAGGCCCTTATAGGCCTAGCCAAGAGTTTAGCCCATGTTTAGACTAGTCAGCACCCAGAGCCCCTGTCCAGCAGGGACACAGGTGGAATCCCAGGAGTGTATTTTCTGTTTTCCATCCAGTTATCCAGGTTGCGCTTAAAAAGGGATAATGAGGTGCTCTGCTTGACGTGAAGAGGGAGTCTATTCCACACATGGGGAGTCCCTGGGACACAAATCTGTCCTGCCAACAAGTCCTATTGATATCACAGACCAGGCTGAGGTCACGCGTACGGGTTGCTCGAGTGGAGCTTGACTTGCGTATATGCAGCAGTCCCATCAAGGTGGGGTCTGAGATGGCTTTGTATGCCAGACAGAGGTCACCTCTGAGGAATATGTATGAAACTGAGTAGAGGGACAGGGCTTTTAGCCTATCTGTGTAGGGTAGGTGTTTGAGGCCCTGGATTCTCCTGGTGAGGAACCTCTGTGGTCTCTCCAGCTGCTGCATGTGCTTTGTGAGGTGCATGCTGAAGGGGGTATTGTACTCAGTAATTGGCCTTATAAGGGAAGAATACAGGGATTTTATAACCTCTTTGCCCCTGGATGAAATACTCTTACTTATGAGGTGGGCCATGTAGAAAGCTTTCCGTACAACGGAAGCAACATGGCGGTCAAAAGTCAGGTTGCTATCAACCTGGGTGTCCAAATCCCCTCACTACTGATTGTGTACTTAGGATGTTGTTATTAATGCGATAATATGGGGGGACGTCACTCTCCTCAAAGGAGATGATGATGCATTTTTTGGCATTCAGCTTGAGGCCATGTTTCTGGCACCAGTCATTTGTTTGGGTGAGACCATCTTGGAGGGTGTCCACATCACTTGGGGAATTGATGACTGCACCCAGCTTGCAGTCATCTGCAAACTTGGTCAGCCATAGCCCACTGGTTTTATCCTGCACCTCAGAGAAGTATATCCCAAATAACAGAGGCCCCAAGACCAATCCCTGTGGTACACCTCTCATTACAAGTCTACTGCTTGAGGTGGCTTGCCCTATTTTGATTAGGTGGATTCTGTCAGTGGGCTAGTTTGCTACCCATCTGGTAACATATGGATTGATGCCTAGTTGAAAGAGTTTATCTACTATGCCTGAGTGGGGAATAGTGTCGAAGGTTTTGGCCAGTTCAAGGTAGGCGGTGTGTACCATCTTCCCCTCATCATTGGCTTTGGTGACTATCTCAAAAAAGTTGACCAGATTTAACAGACATGACCTCCCCTTGACAAAGCCAAACTGAGTGGGATCAAGTGTTTGGAGGTTGCTAATGTCTCTGTTAATGAAGTCCATGATAATCCGTTCCATGGCCTTGCAGATCAGACTAGTTAGGCTAATGGATCTATAATTTCCTGGATGGGTGGATGCTCCACCATTGTGTAAAGGGATGACAGTGGCTGTCCTCCACTCAGCTGTGACAAAGCCAGTACTCAGGCTTTTGTTGAATAGGGTGCCTAATGGTGTTGCAAGTTGATGCCTGAGTTCATGTAGGATGCAGCCTGGGATGTTATCGGGTCCCATGGAGGCTGTATTTTCTACCTTTGAGAGGGCAGTGATAACCTGTTCCCTAGAAATAAGGGGTGGGGGGCAAGTACTGGGGATGTCCTGATTTACTGATGGGGGGACAGAGGGGAGAAGTTTTCACTGAATCTGTCAGCTAGTAGATTGGCTATATCTACAGCGTTTGTGTATGTGGTGTCCTTGACCACCAGTTCTGAACAGATCTGGGTGCTTCCTTTGAGATTTCGGACATATGAGAAGAAGGCCTTATGATTGTCTCTAGTGGATGTGGCCAATTTGGACTCAAAGTTGGCTTTATAGGATTTCACTAGTGCTCTTATTTGCTTGTTCAGGCTAAGGAGAGATTGCTTCCAATTGGGCACCTGCTCCTTCTAGGTCCTGGACAGAAATTTTTTCCTTTTGTTATATAGTTTATTTATTGCAGATATCCACCAGACAGGTTTACTCTTTCTTGCAAAGGATGATTTTGTCCTGTTAGGTATTCCTGATTCCATGCATCTATGTAAATGCTTGTATAGTACTTTGGTGTAGATTTGGACACTGGTGCCAGCTCCTACAGTGGGGAAGGGGCTGTGAAGCTGTTTATACCATCCCTCAGGAGGCTGTAATCAGCTTTGAAGAGTTTTTTGTTTGACCCTAGCTAGAGGGGGGGGGGGGGTCAGAGGAGATGGTGACTTCGAAAGTGACCGCTTTATGGTCGGATCTTACCAGGGAGGATGATACCATAGGGGTGCTGCGGTGGTTACTCATGCTGGTTAATACCAAGTCCAAGATATTATCACCTCTTGTGGGGGTATCAACTAGCTGTTCCAAGGCATTTACATTGATAAAATCAAGGAATCTGTGGGCATTTGTGTTCTGGCATGAGTAGTTTTCCAATCTATGGTTGGGTAATTAAAGTCTGCCAGAATCAGGGTAAAGGGTTAAATTTTGATAGATTTGAAGAGGTCCAGATAGGTGGAGTGGGCATCTTGAGTCAAATTTGGGGGCTTGTAGCTAACTATAATTGAATAGGAGTCTTGTCAATGGTTAACTGCACCTGGAGTGTCTCCTGTGCACCATATTGTTTGACCAGCCTGTGTGTGTGTCTTTAATATATATTGAAACTCCACCTCCTTTGGCTTTGCTGCCCACATTTCGGGATCAGATAGGATGAGTAACCAGGTAAGGCTTGGGTGCTCATCACAGCTTTGAACCAGGTTTCTGTGACTGCACAAATGCCTTCCAGGGTTAAGAATTCTTGCAATGAGTGCAGTTTCATGTTTAGACTCCTAGCGTTTAGCAGCATGACCTTTAATTTGGATTTTGTTGAGTTTTTATGTTGGTAGTATCGACCTCATGACTTTTCCTAAAAAAGGCACTATGGGGGAGGCAAGAGCCGTTGCTAGAAGCCTGAAGCCCAAGTGAGACAGATGCAGTCCATCTCTAGCAAAGTATCATGATCTGTCAATCATAACTTCCCAGGCTGTCAGGCACTGGATCCCCCTGGAATGACACCAGAAACTAAGCTAATTTTTAAAGTCAATCATTTTCTGTTTGTATTGAGGCGTCATTCTGGGTGACTGTAGAATGTTGCTTAAGGCCAGGGACATACCTGCCTGTGACACATATTCAGCAAGCTCAATCATGTCTCTCTTCATATAGTCCAGGGAGGTATGTCTCAAGTTGTTCACGCCAACATGGACTATGACAGAGTCATAATAGTACCTGTTGTTGAGAGACTTAAATGCGTGTGTGATATGATGGATTCTAGCACCTGACAAACAACTAACTGTGGCTTTCTCCTTATCCAGCCTGGTGAGAGGCACATCTGTGTGTCTTACAATGGAGTCTCCTATGACTAATATGTTGGCTTTATGGTTAGGCCTTAGTGGTTGCGAGACACTATGCATGGTATGAGGTGTGGAAGGTTCTGGAGTTCTCATGTGTTTTTTCCTCTGAGGTCTCTTTTGTTTGGGTTTGTTTTTGTTGAGAACCTCCGCATATGTGGGTGTGTGTTGTGTAGTTGTGGGTGGTGTTTGAGGTGTGGTGATTGTGTTGACAACCTTCTCAGTGCCAGATGTACTGGTCTGTGAGGGAGAGAGAAGACACTCTAGGTTCATAATGTAATTGCATCTCTCTCAAATTGTGCTCCTAGGTGGTAGTAGTAGATGGTTGTCCATGTACATGAGGCAGTTGCTGCACTGCCTCAGGATCCCCATATCAACCAGGCTGACAGGGGAAACCGTAGGAAATTGTCCATCCATATTTGTCAGAATCTGAGGGAGAGAGGCCAGGGAGAGCTAAGGGGTAGGCCTAAAGCCCAAGTGCTTAAACCAAAACGAAGAGGCTTAGAGTAATACATTTAGATTTTATTTCATGAAATGGTCCTAAACTGTGGGATTTGTTAGGCACTCATAGTTATAATTCTGTAAAGTTTGCATACTGTTTTACACACTGTCTTAACTGGGTGCTGGATTTAGCAGTTCTGCTCATTTATCAGTGAGTCGCAGTTGACATTTCTATCTAGTAACGCAGCTTAAAGCAACTTCTAGTATTCTATATCTTCCTTCATTTTCTACAGTGACAAACAGAGTAGCAAATCTTTACTTCCAAAAATTAGTGGGCTTGTTGACACCTTGTTGCAGTAAAAGCAGGCTTGTTGCAGTTCTTTAGGAACTAACTCTTTGAAAGAGAGTTTCTCTTTAGCTGTGTGTGTCCTGGTTTTATAGCATTTCATAGAAAATCTTGTTTTGATGATAACTTTTGGCAATTTTTGTGTAGGGGGTTGAAACTGGCTTCACCTCCATTCTCTTACCTAAAGAACTACTACAGGCATAAACTAAAAAAAAATCCATATTTTTATTTTGTCATGAAATTCTACACAATCCAAATATACTGGCACCAGAATAACTATGTATCATTAATTTTATTAAAAAACAAACAAAAAAAAAAAACACAGAAGTGCATTTTGTACAGAGGTAGCACTAGGGCCCCAAATCTTCAACACAGGAAATTTATTCAAATAAAAGCAGGCAAAGAAGTTGATAATAAAAATAATTAAATGATTTCATCCCTATGGCACATGGGACATGTTTTATTTATTTAACATTTGTTTACTGGGAAAGTTCAACCACTTCAACTTCATCAGAACTAAATAAACTTACATCACTTCCTTTTTATAGCCATCTGGCTCCATAGTCCATTGTAGCAAGCTTGCTCTAAAGGTTTAAATTGCTAATTTGCCTTTTTGAAAGAAATTGGATTGACTAAAGAAAATTAGATAAATATATATTACAAATACCAGAAGGGCATGACACTCACTGATCATGTCTAAGGACCATAGGGCAGATCTCCTCCTTGGACCATACTTTGCCTCAGGGAACATCACATATGAGTGCTCCCCCAAAGCAGACATGCTCATCCCTCCCTGCCTCTTCATAATTCTCCTGAGCTGCTTATCGAGCCAAAGATTCAAAAGATTCAAAGAAACATTATTGTCATTTAGGAGCACACGAGTGCAGCCTAAATGAAAATATAAAAGTCAGCTCACGAGAGAAATGCAGTGCAACCAGTGTCAGCTGGGCTGTAATCAGGGCTTTATGTTTCTCTGCCAGTGGAGTGGCTGAGCTGAAAGAAACATCTTAATAAAACAAAAGGCTGCGGTAGGTTAGTCATGTCTCCATCATGGCCATTTCTTTTTTGTAGCCTTAATCCTATCTTTCTGTTTCATCCATTTCCCCTCAGGTTTAAATATGTCCATCCCATTATGTTTTTCTTAAGACTCCTCCTTTACTACAGTCAATGAGGTAACTTGGAACAGTTGTTCTTTCTGATTTCAGCTTTTTTCCCTCCTCAAATTCATGTTATATGGTATCATACTAAGCTGTATCTCTACCTAGGTGCATCTGTTCTAGACCTTCACTCTACCAAGGTGTACCTATTCTAGACCTTTCCTCTACTTTCCTCTACCTAGGCACATCTGTTCTAGACCTTTCCTCTACCTAGGCACATCTGTTCTAGACCATCCCCCTGCCTAGGCACATCTATTCTAGACCTTTCCTCTACCTAGGTGCATCTGTTCCAGACCTTTCCGCTACCTAGGCGCATCTGTTCTAGACCTTTTCCCTTCTCTCTAAACACCATTATTTTATTTTTATTTATTTATTTTACATTTGTTAACCAGGGGTGTCTGACTGAGCTGAAAAGGCCCTTTTTCAGCAGAGGCCCGGGGAGAAAATCTCCACAAAGAAAAATTACAGACACATTTAGTTATTTAGACATGATCAATATACACACAAATTACAAGAGACATGTTTTTACAGTGGTATGCGGCACATAAACAGTTACAGTGGAGAGAACAAACAAAAAATAGTAATTTTAAAAACAAAGGTAATTAATAGATTTGTGGTGTACAACTGAAATTTGGAACAAAGGTAGAATACATACATAGTACACAGGTACAGTACATACATTGTAGATTAGCCAGTGTTTGTGAGTAAGATTGAAAACTATTATCAAGTGCTCTAGATTTAGTATGTATATGTTATCCCCTTTCACTAGCCTGGGGAGCAATCATGGCACTGCCAACTTTGCTTGAGATGTTGCCTGATGAGGTCTTTAAAGGAGGCTTTGGATGATGTGTTTTGAATGCTAGTAGGGACAGAGTTCCATTTTTTAGCCACTGAACTACTATATAGTGCATCTCCAAAGCTATTGTAGCTGTTGGTGACTTCTAGTAGTAGTTTGCTTGATGATCTAAGAAGCCTTTTGGCTGAGTGATGTTGTACTGGGTTTTTGGGGGCAGGACACTTATTGGGGAGGTAATAGATAGAATGACAGAGGCAGAGCTGATTGTAGGTTAGGAGGTTGGGTAGTTCAAGCCAGTGGAGCTGTCTCAAAGCAGTACAGTGATGAGTTCTATATGAGCAATTTGCAGCAAAGCGGGCAATTCTGTTATAGCAGGCTTCTATTTTGCTTAGTTCAGTTTTGTTGAGATTAGTCAGAATGGGAGATGCATAGAGTAGGGTGGATAGAAGTTGGGAGCGAGCAATGGCTGATCTTGTGTTATTGGTAAGAAATGGTTTGATACGGTAGAGTGACCCCAGTTTGGCATGTACTTTTTTAATAGTTAAGTTGAGATGACTATCAAATTTTAGGTGAGAGTCTACGGTTATTCCCAATAGCTTAGCCTGTGCCACTGGAGCAATTGGAGTAGCATTTATGGAGTAGATAGTGAATTGACTGTTATTGTTTTTGTTAGAACCGGTTATAATCATAAGCTGAGTTTTCTTTGGATTGAGGATAATTTGGGCTTTGGTAAGGTAATTTTCAATGTCAGAGAATGCTAGTTGAGTTATTTGCAGGAGGGTGGGAATGTTTGGTGCAGCACAGATTAAGGTAGTGTCATCTGCATACTGAATTATAGATGCATGCTGTGTGGAGGTATGGAGGTCATTTGTGAAGACTGTGAATACTAGTGGTCCTAAGATAGAACCCTGTGGGACTCCTATAGTTATGGGCAGCTGAGGAGAGAGAGAATTTTCCCATTTCACAGCTTGGTACCTGTCAGTTAAGTAACTTTGGAACCAGGTAAGAGTGGAATTCGATAGATGATATTGGTTTAGTTTGTTTAGCAGGATTTGGTGTGAGACTGTGTCAAATGCTTTGGACATATCCAAAAAAAGAGTTGACACTTGTAGGCCTTCATTTCTGAGACGGTTTACTGTGTCTGTAAAGCAGAGGAGGGCTGTAGTGGTACTATGGGCAGGTCTGAAACCATGCTGAGTAGGTGACAGGATGTTGCTGTCTAGGAGATAGTTTAGCATCTGGGTATGGATGCATTTTTCTAGGATTTTGGCCAGAGGGGAGAGTAAAGCAATGGGTCTGTAGTTATTAAGTTCAGTGGCGGTCCCACCTTTATGTATGGGTGTAACATAGGATATTTTCCAGAGTTTGGACACATAGTTTTCAACAACTGATCTGTTTATGAGAGTGGAGACTGGGATAGCAATAGCATCTGCTGTGAGTTTCAAGAAATAGCTGGGGAGTAGGTCGGCTGCTGTGATGAGGTTTTTAGTTTGGAGAGCATGCTTTTGATTGAAGTGGTGGAAACTGTTTTGAGGGTAAAGCTTGTATTAGTGTTATTTGTGTTGGGGGGGATAGTGAGGAAGGAACTGTCCTGTGATACTAAGGATAGAATTGAGTTCACAAAGTGGGAGTTGAATTGTGTTTCGATGGGAACTGTAGTGTCAGGGGTGGTTGGTTTGGGGGTAGCCTTTTGGGTGGATTTTATTAGCTGGTTTACCTTTTTCCAAATTTTTGCAGGTTGTGTTGGTATTTAGTTTGTAATGTTGTGTAGTAGGATTTTTGCCCAGCCTAATGCATTATTTGCACAGTTGCGCAGTTCTTGGTACTTAGTTAGGCTTTGTGTTTCTTTGTTTTTTTGATAGTAAAGCCAGGCAGTGTCTCTGGACTTGAGGATTTGTTTGGTTTCTTTACTGAGCCAGGGGTTTGTAGAGGTTCTAACCTTGATTTTGCGCAATGGAGCGACAGTGTCTAGGTGTTGTAGAAATGTTTTGTTGAAATATGCTACAGCCTGGTCAAGTGGGAGGGTTTTTAGGGGGGGTCCCATCACAGTTACAGAGTAAAGTGTTGAGGACCTCAGGAGAGAATTTTTTTGTGTTTCTAGTGGATATATAGTTAGTGGTTTTGCATATGCTTGTTCTACTACGTATAAAGTATATTATGTTGTGGTCACTTAAGGTGTCTGGGAGACTGCCTGTGTGAGGGTACAATGTGGGGTTGTTAGTTAGGACCTAGTCAAGGATGGATTCCGTTTTAGTTTTTTTATCAATCACCTCTCCCTTACAGAGTGTCCCTCGTTTATTCTAGTTGTAGTTTTCCACCTTGGCACTCCTTTTCCTACTTTCTGCAGTATCACTCATGTTTTCACACTGTATTCTACACTCTTCATTGCTTCAGTAACTCCGCCTCTTCTCTGTTTCTCTATGAGCAGGTTGCCTTCCATCTATATTAAACTAATGTAGTGCAGGTAAGAAGTTTTCCAGAATACAGCTAGCTTCCTTTTTCTTATTCATGAATAGAATAGTACAGAATTAGGGCTATGAGTTGTTAGTGAACATAATTCTGTAGCTGTGGGCTTGAGTCCCACCATTTTTACTTACATACTGTGTCGTTTTAACAGGCAGTGCTCCTGGCTTTCCCCTGAATGTGGCACTTGTGCCAAATATATACTACCTGGTTAACAAATGAACAAAAATAGCAAAGTCTTAGCAGCTAATAACGGTTTAGTGGCTTTTTTCTTATTGCTCTTTTCTGCTGTTCTTTCTTTATCAGTGTAGCTCACATAGCAATAACCTTTCTACGTTCCTCTACAAAGAATATGTACTATAACATATTTTGTCGGCAGAAATTAAGAAAATACTGCAATGCTGCCTTAGAAAATCAGATATGTTTTCCTAGTATCTCTTCCACATCTGTCTTGCACTTTCCTAGTATCTCTTCCACATGTCTCTCTTACACTTTCCTGGTATCTCCTAGTCATGTCTTTTTCACATTTATTCTCTTTGGAAGACAAAGATTTTCTCAGTCAAACTCCACGTACAGGAGTAGTTGTGGTGCAGGACTGTTTTTGCATTGCACAAGCATTGATGCATCATGGGAGAAATAACCTGAGTGAAAGAATCTTTTCTTTTTATTGCAGATGCGTGTATGTGTGCCTGATTATCTTGCTGTATTGTGACTAAAGTAACTGTGTTTACTCCTGCACTGAATACAGACAGCATACCTTAATTCCTCACTTGTTCACCTGTTCAGTCTCATCTGTATTACATCTGGGTGCTGCCTGACTCATGAATAAATCTAAATATTAGTAACAGGGCTGCTTATGATGGACTCAGAATGAGATGGAGGGGCAATGTCTCAATTTCAATCAGCAGGAACAGTTAGTCAAGGTAGCTGATACAGAGGACTAAGGTGATAAGCTGTTAATGGGCTACTTCTTGTGCTGCAGAGTTTGAATACCTCAGCCATGTGTTTACTGTGTGACCTTGACCAAGTCACTTAACCAGGCAACACTTTGGATCACATGGGAATTTGGGCTAGGCTCCTAAATGGTCTCGTGGACTGCATGCCTAGTAACTGCCTGTAAACCTATTAACCTAGAAGTCCTATTTCCTGTTGAAGTAGAATCTGTGTGGCAAGAGACCACAGTAGGGAAATGGGTTACTGAAGTCCCTGCTGCTTGCAGGTTGTTATAACATCTGGTAGACCTAACAGCTTATGTTGCTGTCCTTTTCTTCTTCTGATTTGTTCATTTCTCTCACTGTGTGGAGCATACCTCTCAACCTCTAAGTGCAAGAAATCTGGAAAAAGCCAAATATAGTGGGGGGCAAAGGTCCAAAAATAAAATGTTTTTTTTTAAATAGGGCGCCGGGCTGGCAACTTGGCACAGTAAAAACCACTGCCGACCAATCTGCGGACTGGTGATCTGCTGTGGTGACCCCTAACCAGGAAAAGCTGAAAGACATTGCTTTTGCTTTTATAATCTTAAAAAGTTGAAAAGATAACAGCTTTCGCACTAGCATGCATTTTCTGAAAGGTTTGAAGCTAGAAACTCAAGCATCTGTCATTGCTTAGTGACTTCAATTCTCAGTGATTATCTAGAAAACCTCAGATGTTTTGTGAAATTAACCAAAATATGAGGCAAAAATCTGGACATTCTGAAGAATTTGGACAGTTGAGAGGTATGGTGTGGAGTCTGTCTTTCTGACTGCTTCATTTATCCATGTTTTCTGAATTACTGCCACTGAACCAGCCTGCCTTGCTGTTGTCTCCTAGTTCTGATTTTTGAACTTCGGCTCTGTTTTATGTAAGTTTCTCCATTGCACCTTTTTGCTGAATAAAGACTTCTCTTTGCCCAACCACATTACAATATAGATAAATGCCTAGACATGACTATATAACCACAGGCTGGTTGATGAACATTAGAGATTTGCTGATACAAATATGTGGGCCACATGTATTTTCCAGGACAAGTTGTTCAAATGTATTTGTTAGTAGCTTCCAGCAAAAGTTCATAATCTTGTTTGATGCAGGATAATTAACTGGAGAAAGTTGCACAAACAAGTCATTCTAATGTGGTAATGGCTACAGGCACATGGAATTAAATATTCACTGCTGATGCAAGCTCCAAATATGAGGTTAGCAATTAAAGCTTGTTTCATTCAGCCGTAGGTTCAAGCCCTGCAGGAATCTAAGACAAGCACAAGAATAATGTGCTGAGTTTGGAATTTCAGGATGTTTGCGCTTCAATGCATAGGTTTATTTTTGTAACTAAGCATATAAACGTGTTTGTGCATGCTTCTTCCTGAATGGGGTGCTTAATTGCAGAGTTGGGCAATGCTGATACAGTAAAAGTAAACTACTGTAGTAATAAATGCGTACAACACACTCACTATCCTCTGAAGCAGTGTTTATCCTGTAAAGTCTTTGCCCCACTAGTTGACTATGTACCTCCTCTGAAATCCTAATGGCCTATTCATTCTCCCATTTCACCGGTAGCAACAGTGAATGGAATGACCCTTTCTTAAAGGGGGTGGGGATTACCTTTCGGAAATCACAATTATTGCCAAAGTGGTGAGACCTGGGTTTGAAAAACTAGGTATCATCCTACACAAAAAGCGAAGATTTTTGAAATCGACTACAAAACTAGATCTGTAAAGATTTTAAGAAAGTATTTATAGTACAATTTTGCTAAATATAAAACTAATGATGCAAAACTCTTTCTATAATAATTCTGAAAGTTTAGTCTAAAGTTGAATTAGACTAAAACCTAAAATTGATAGCTAAACTGGTTTCTTTGGATGGCAATGCTCATATGGATATTAAAGAGTATTATAACTAGGGAGATGGAATTCGTGTACTACAGCAGTTAAAGGATTAGCAAACAGTAATGAGGACTGAACATTATTTTTTTCAAGGAAGCACTATTCAGTGTAAGGGTACCCCTGCATCTCCCAATGTAAGGTCTGTACCCCTATATCACCTATACTAAATTTATGAGTTCTGGGGTCAGTCTTCTTCTCAGAATAAAAGGAGTGGCTAGTTTTATGAAAATAAAACCAACTTTTCCTTTCATCTCCAAGATTTTGTGACTTTAAATGCAATATATTTACTAATTACAACAGTGGCACTTAAGTCACTCTGCAAAAATGTTTAGTTTTTTTGTCACAAGCTCACATTTCATTTTTTTTTTTTTTTTTTTTTTTTTTTTTAGAATTGCGGCATTCATTTTAAAGATGCTAGTTCCACTGTTTCAGATTTGAGTATTGGAGATTAACTTTACTGGTATTCAAGTACTTTAGAAAAATCAGACATCTCCGTGCGAAAGGATTTTGCCAGTCTGTTGCATCAGTATAAAAACAAGTTTCCTTAGTTATTTGTATAGACAT
This sequence comes from Protopterus annectens, assembly GCF_019279795.1. Taxonomy (NCBI): domain Eukaryota; kingdom Metazoa; phylum Chordata; order Ceratodontiformes; family Protopteridae; genus Protopterus; species Protopterus annectens. Next base: position 358,512,731 of record NC_056744.1, read on the forward strand.
TTGAAGGTGGCCTGCCATCAAATGCTGGCATGCATTCCAACCAGTGCACATATATGTTCCATTGAATGTTGTTGTTTGTCTTTCGGCTTTTCCCGGTTAGGGGTCGCCACAGCGGAACTCCGGTCCGCTAATGATTGGCAGTAGACTTTGTTGAATGCCAAGGTGCCAGCTCGACGTTCAACCTTCAATGAAGGCACGCCCACACCCAACCATGGAGAGGACATGCAGACTCCACACAGAAGGCACTCCCCGCACTCCAGCTGAGAATCAAATGAATGTATATAGCCTAAAAGGAAATGTTTGTCATCTAACTATCATGCACAACTAACCAGTACCTGAGTAAATATACTGCTTATCTTCCCTTTTCAGACTTGATCTGAAACCTGAGGACTGGACATATGTAGCTGAAAAAATACATACATAGAGAAAGTAAAATACCAGCAACAGTACATTATACAGGACCAGTGTGACAAGCTATTTACTGTTTGTTTGGTATGGAAAAAGTGCAAGATAAGCAAAGCGTTGGCTTGGAATGTCAGTGACAGCGTTAGTGGTGCCAGTAAGCAAAGCGTTGGCTTGGAATGTCAGTGACAGGGTTAGTGGTGCCAGTAAGCAAAGCGTTGGCTTGGAATGTCAGTGACAGCGTTAGTGGTGCCAGTAAGCAAAGCGTTGGCTTGGAATGTCAGTGACAGCGTTAGTGGTGCCAGTAAGCAAAGCATTGGCTTGGAATGTCAGTGACAGGGTTAGTGGTGCCAGTAAGCAAAGCGTTGGCTTGGAATGTCAGTGACAGGGTTAGTGGTGCCAGTAAGCAAAGCGTTGACTTGGAATGTGAGTGACAGGGTTAGTGGTGCCAGTAAGCAAAGCGTTGGCTTGGCATGTGAGTGACAAGGTTAGTGGTGCCAGTAAGCAAAGTGTTGGCTTAGAATGTCAGTGACAGGGTTAGTGGTGCCAGTAAGCAAAGCGTTGGCTTGGAATGTCAGTGACAGGGTTAGTGGTGCCAGTAAGCAAAGCATTGGCTTGGAATGTCAGTAACAGGGTTAGTGGTGCCAGTAAGCAAAGCGTTGGCTTGGAATGTCAGTGACAGGGTTAGTGGTGCCAGTAAGCAAAGCGTTGGCTTGGAATGTCAGTGACAGGGTTAGTGGTGCCAGTAAGCAAAGCGTTGGCTTGGAATGTCAGTGACAGCATTAGTGGTGCCAGTAAGCAAAGTGTTGGCTTGGAATGTCAGTGACAGCGTCAGTGGTGCCAGTAAGCAAAGCATTGGCTTGGAATGTCAGTGACAGGGTTAGTGGTGCCAGTAAGCAAAGCGTTGGCTTGGAATGTCAGTGACAGGGTTAGTGGTGCCAGTAAGCAAAGCGTTGGCTTGGAATGTGAGTGACAAGGTTAGTGGTGCCAGTAAGCAAAGTGTTGGCTTAGAATGTCAGTGACAGGGTTAGTGGTGCCAGTAAGCAAAGCGTTGGCTTGGAATGTCAGTGACAGGGTTAGTGGTGCCAGTAAGCAAAGCATTGGCTTGGAATGTCAGTGACAGGGTTAGTGGTGCCAGTAAGCAAAGCGTTGGCTTGGAATGTCAGTGACAGGGTTAGTGGTGCCAGTAAGCAAAGCGTTGGCTTGGAATGTCAGTGACAGGGTTAGTGGTGCCAGTAAGCAAAGCGTTGGCTTGGAATGTCAGTGACAGGGTTAGTGGTGCCAGTAAGCAAAGCGTTGGCTTGGAATGTCAGTGACAGGGTTAGTGGTGCCAGTAAGCAAAGCGTTGGCTTGGAATGTCAGTGACAGGGTTAGTGGTGCCAGTAAGTTATATCACATTAAACTTATAGCATGTAAATGGAAAGAAAATGTCTGATACAGAAACAGACCTGACAGTATAAAGAGCGTTTAGGGTGTGTGCTAAAATAAACTCTACCTTGCAGCTACGGTTGTGAATCCTTTAATCTTCATTAGCTGTGTAACTCTAAGAAAGCCGCTTAACAGACAGTGCTCCAGAGTCACCCATGGAAAGTGATGCTTCTTTCTAGTGGGCATGACTGGGTAGCCAAAGGATAAAAAAGGAAGGGGAGTCATTATTTGAATATTTTAACATAAACCTGTTTTTTATGTTAATTCTCTGTTGTATTATCTCCTGCAGGTTCTGTAAATACTCAGTGTGACAAAAATGGCCAGTGCACCTGCAAACCAGGTACGACAGGTGAAAAATGTGACCGCTGCCTACCTGGATACCACCTGCAAACCAATGCTGAGTGTACCAGAAACAGCAACAGTGCAGAGTAAGTTGTTTGATGCATTCATCTTAAGGATGTTTTATGGGAAGGCATTATATCTGATATGAGTAAAGTCCTTTTTCTGTTACAGTATTTAAACCTAATATTGTAATACTGAACTTTAAGTTCAGAAGAAACCACAGAAATATAAGCCTGATGTCTAAATAAAAAAAAGAGTCAATTGTGTGATGACATCATAGGCTGCAGTACTTCCTGGATATTGTTATGTCATTTAGTTTATCTTGATCATTTTCTGCATGTAGAGGAGAACTGTTAATAATAACTGCACAGGGTGGCCTGTCTTCCTTTCTGCTACTTTTGTGTTAACAGAGAGTAATTAGGGATCCCTGTTTGATGCTGAACTGAATGTGTGATGTGAACAGCTCCACGTTACACTGCTGACCTGGGTTTGAAAATATAGTTGGACTACTCAATTGCCAGCATGGGAGGGGAAGGATTACAGTGTATGTAATACACTTTTTTTTGGGAGGTGTGACTGGACATAGTGGGCATCACATTTGACGTCTGCTGTAAGCCTTAGGAAAAAAAACTGCTGCAATTTTAGAAATAAACCTGTAGGAATGCTGGCATTGGTATGTAACATTGTGATGATTTTTTCCGTCATACTGTATTAAAAATAATTTGAAAAGGATGGGGATGGGGATGTCATGCCCAGCTGTCCAAGCCCCAAGACCAAGCGTATAACATGAATGCTGCTGAAGAACCACAGTGTTATGAGATGCCTTCTAAAGGCTCATTCCTTAGGGGATGTAATTATGTTCCCACAGAGTTACACTCCCATTGAGAAAATTAAAGGGTTACTGGTGTAGGCTCAGGAAACTATGTAAGTGTGCTTGCTTCTTAATGTGTGTGGTTGGGCACTGTAACTAGTTATAAAATACTGCTACGTTAGTGATATCAGAGGGTGTGGATTTTATAAAACATGTGTAATGACTGCTTCTGGAATTTGTCACAGCTAGCCCCATACATTTTTGCCAAAGAAATTAAGTCTCTTCTGGGTTTTTCCTCAGTCTTGATGTGGGATTAGAACTCATGACCCTGAGGCATAATTCTCATGGAAGAGATATAAAATGCATTGCACAGTTTCATAGCACTGACAAGGAGTGACATGCTATTTCATATGCATTGCCTGATAATGACACATTTCTACAGCTGCACCCTTCTTTAAATTAGGGGGAGGGATACTAATCAGCCCAGCCATAACTTCAAAATCCTGCCTTTTATCTGTACAAGAAACGTGCAAACATTAACATGTACTTGTAGATAACATTCTTCAGTATCACTTTGAAACAAGGTGCTCTAAATCTTTGCTTTGCCCTGTGGTTTTGCTAATGAAAAGGGTATTTTAAAATGCATGGTTTGGGCTAGACCCAGTGTAACAATCAGGGCCACTCTTCTCACATTGCTAATGCCCCAGGCATATATCAGAGCCTTCACATTACTAATGCCCCAGGCATATACTGGAGCCTCAAACATCTAGACACTAGCTAGAGAGATGTACAGGTGCTTGGAGAAAGGAGACAGTATTTTGCAGTATACTGCTACTTTTGGATGGTGTAAGGGGCAGGGGGGGGTGTAGCATGTTTTGTAACTTTAGTGCCATGAGAGCCAAGGTTGGCCCCCCTGCTGAAGTCGACCTATGCAAGTTTAGTATTAGTATGATGTTATAGCTGCAGGTCTAGAAAACACATTCCGTATGCTAACTTTTCCTCATAATGGTGTCCTGGAGGATTAGCAAATGTGAAAACAAATCTCCTTGAAGTGGGCATGTAAAGGAATACTGACAGTTACAGGCTGACAGGATTTACCTGCAGTTTAATATAACAAGCAGTCTTGTGTGAGAGGAAGCAAGTACCAGCCATGCCCACAAGCTTTGATGCATAACAAAAAAGGTGACCTCCAGAGTTTCACCCTGAATGCAAGCAAATGACATATGCGTTTGTGTGTGTGTGTGTGTGTGTGTGTGTGTGTGTGTGTGTGTGTGTGTGTGTCTGTGTCTGTGTGTGAGATCAAGAATAAATGTGCATTTATATGTTTTGAGAAAAAACAATTCCTATCTTCTTGTTTTAGCAACTCTGGTTTGACAAGATGTGACTGCGATGTTGCTGGCACTGCAGGCCGCTGTGATCCCAGCACAGGCCACTGTACTTGCAAAGAATTTGTGGCAGGAGACAGATGTGACAAGTAAGTATTGACATAAAACATTTATAAAATGTTTTGCATGACTTGCATATAGGGATTAGCTACTCATCTGTCTAGCTGTGTTAAGAGCCTCAGAGTTATTACCAGTTATTAGCCAATTTCTGCTTGTGTTATGTGTTTTCCATTTTGAATCCATTAATTGCCTTCATAGTAATTGTTTATATTTCAGGGATATGCATGATGTCCTACTACCATGTTTTTAAGTGACAACATAAAATTATAAATACAAGCTGCTGCATCAACCACTGCTTATTTTATTGATTGATTTAATACACCTTTCATCTAAAACAACAATTAAGACATATTCAAGAAAGTTTTAAAAGTATAATATTTTGTTTCAATTCTTTTAAACTCTGTGTCAGACCTCCTACTGCCATATTATGAAACCTTGATTCACAGCCTTCAGCTGGTCAGTACTATATTTGTGTCAGCTTATGATTCAGTTGTTCAGCCCTAGTTGTGCTATGGGCATTCTATGGCATCAGTATAAAACTATCCTGCTCAGGAATGTAGCCAAAATAGCCATCTCTATATGTCCCGTGTGGAGCCAGGGTGTGCTTGAAGCAGGAAAGTGGGCTGTTGCCCCAGGCCTGGTGTATGTGAAAAAGGAAAGTGGGCTGTTGCATGAAGGTCTGATGCATGTGATGAAAGAAAGTGGGCTGTTACAGCAAGGCTTGGTGCACATGAAGAATGAAAGTGGGCTGTTGCACCACTGCCTGGTGCACATGAAGAATGAAAGTGGGCTGTTGCACCAGTGCCTGGTGCACATGAAGAATTAAAGTGGGCTGTTGCACCAGTGCCTGGTGCACATGAAGAATGAAAGTGGGTGTTGCACCAGTGCCTGGTGCACATGAAGAATTAAAGTGGGCTGTTGCACCAGTGCCTGGTGCACATGAAGAATGAAAGTGGGTGTTGCACCAGTGCCTGGTGCACATGAAGAATTAAAGTGGGCTGTTGCACCAGTGCCTGGTGCACATGAAGAATTAAAGTGGGCTGTTGCACCAGTGCCTGGTGCACATGAAGAATGAAAGTGGGCTGTTGCACCAGTGCCTGGTGCACATGAAGAATTAAAGTGGGCTGTTGCACCAGTGCCTGGTGCACATGAATAATGAAAGTGAGCTGTTGCACCATGGCCTGGTGCATGTGAAGCAGAAGACTGGGCTGTTGCACCAGAGCTTGGTGCTTGTGAAACAGGAAGCTGGGTTGTTGTACCAGGGTCTGATGTGTGCAGCATGAGGCTGCTTGTCTCTCCTTTTCTAATTATGATGTATATAATGTATCATACATATCATGTCATCACCCTTCGTGGCCCTGGATCATTCCCTTAACTTTAGTTATTTTGCTGTTACTCACAGTTTCCACTAATATTCACTAAAAGGATGACCACAACCTTTAGGAAGGGCACCTAGCACAGGAACTGAATTCCTTCCAACCCACAGGCCTTTCTGCTGTCTGAGTTCATATTTAAATTATAGTCCCTGATGTCACAGTTAGGGTATGCTCAACCTCTGCAGAGGGACAGCCACATTTTGTTTCATGTTATCTTGCATTCTTTGTAGTGCTTATTTGTGACATAATTTTATTTAATTATTTTTAAATATTTCTTGGCTCCCACCATGGTTGTCTGTCATCAGCTATGTTCCTGAGATTTTCCTTGATCTTTGGCTCCAACCTTCTTTGATATCTACCTGACTTACCCCTTCTGACCAAGCCCTGCATTTGGGCAAACCATCATGTAAACAACATGGCAAAGTGTGCGGACAGGAGATTGACATCTCAGTACAGCACAATCCTAACAGCTGCAGAGGTTATTTTTGTATAACTTGCTCACTGTTCTGCCACATTTCTAATGTGGATTACAAAATACACAGTGCTAGACTAGTATCATTAGTATAAACCCCACCCCTCTTCTTAGCATTCGTTAAACTGGCAGTCTACTCCATCCCCCTCAGCCAATTATGTTTGTTTCTTAGAGGATAACTTCCTGCAAATGTAGTTCCCTACTTTATGACATTATCCATCGGTGTGACATCATTTCATGTTGCCATGGAAATAACCATTTTGTAATAAATAATGAATTATTATTTCATTTGTGGGGAATCAATAATATCTCAATATAGGCAAAATATAATTTTCCATGCACATTTTTCCAACTGATGAATGCTAAATACCCTCCAGAATTAGTTTAAGTGCTTTACTTGGCTTCATTTTAACTAAATGTGTCAATTATTCTTTGACATTGCTGAAGAAAGTATTATGTAAAATCACACATTCCAGAGCTGTGACAACTGTACTCAGTACCTCTCACACAGTAAAAGAATGCACCCAATTGCACCCTTCAGCAAAAAAAAAAAAAAAGTTGAGATTTCACCACAATTATTGTACTCAGACAAGCAGGTAAACATAACAATGGAGATATTAGCAGTTTTCCATGGCTATATAAAAATTTTACTAGGCATTCTTGTGTTAAAAACTCATCCATCCATCCATCCATCCATCCATCCATCCATCCATCCATCCATCCAGTAAGCCAGCCAGCCAGCCACCAATCCATTTATTCATCCGGTAAGTTTATTTCTGTACCAGCATTTATTGATTTTTGGGTTGTAGTGGCCAGAGACTATTACTTACTTAGATATTTACATTTTGTTGGATGGGGTAATATACTAATCCAGAAAATAATTATTTCAGACTCAACCTGAGTATTCTTACTCTAGCGAGCAGCAAGTACACAACAGGAAGCTAACCTTGGGTGGTATACCCCTAATGAACACACACACACACACACACACACACACACACACACACACACACACACACACACACACACACAGAAAACACAAGTATTATCTCCAGTTAGGTTGACAGTATGTCCTTGTAGTGTGGGAGGAAACTGAACCCCAGGAAAGACCCTCAGAAACACTGCAAGAACATGCAAACTCCATATAGAAGGTACCACAGCTGAGAATCTTACCATGAGTGCTTTCTGACCCTCAGAAACACTGCAAGAACATGCAAACTCCATATAGAAGGTACCACAGCTGAGAATCTTACCAAGAGTGCTTTCTGACCCTCAGAAATACTGCAAGAACATGCAAACTCCATATAGAAGGTACCACAGCTGAGAATCTTACCATGAGTGCTTTCTGACCCTCAGAAACACTGCAAGAACATGCAAACTCCATATAGAAGGTACCACAGCTGAGAATCTTACCATGAGTGCTTTCTGACCCTCGGAAACACTGCAAGAACATGCAATCTCCATATAGAATGTACCACAGCTGAGAATCTTACCATGAGTGGTTTCTGACCCTCAGAAACACTGCAATAACATGCAAACTCCATATAGAAGGTACCACAGCTGAGAATCTTACCATGAGTGCTTTCTGACCCTCAGAAACACTGCAAGAACATGCAAACTCCATATAGAAGGTACCACAGCTGAGAATCTTACCATGAGTGCTTTCTGACCCTCGGAAACACTGCAAGAACATGCAATCTCCATATAGAATGTACCACAGCTGAGAATCTTACCATGAGTGGTTTCTGACCCTCAGAAACACTGCAATAACATGCAAACTCCATATAGAAGGTACCACAGCTGAGAATCTTACCATGAGTGCTTTCTGACCCTCAGAAACACTGCAAGAACATGCAAACTCCATATAGAAGGTACCACAGCTGAGAATCCTACCATGAGTGCTTTCTGACCCTCAGAAACACTGCAAGAACATGCAAACTCCATATAGAAGGTAGCACAGCTGAGAATCTTACCATGAGTGCTTTTTGACCCTCAGAAGCACTGCAGGAACATGCAAACTCCATATAGAAGGTACCACAGCTGAGAATCTTACCATGAGTGCTTTCTGAAGCAGCAGGGTCAAGCACCACATAATTCTGGCTCTGCTGTCTCTTAAAAAAACTTTTACAAGCAATTGCAACTACCCTTTCAAACATGTTTAAAAATGAAATGAGGACAGTTTCATTCATTTCAATTTTCCTGCCAAACCACAAAACAGAACTAGTAATAAAACAAGAATTTAGTGATAGCTGGATGGTTAACACCTACAACCAGCTGAATATACTAAATAAAAATGCAGCACCTCAGTCAAGCACCAACAACAGCAGCGACACACCTCTGAATTCTTGGCTGCGTTTAAAGAATAATTGTTTCTGTGTCCAAAGTAAACTGAAGGAAAGTGGGCTGTTGCAGCAAGGCTTGGTGCAAGTGAAGAATGAAAGTGGGCTGTTGCACCAGTGCCTGGTGCACATGAAGAATGAAAGTGGGCTGTTACAGCAAGGCTTGGTGCAAGTGAAGAATGAAAGTGGGCTGTTGCACCAGTGCCTGGTGCACATGAAGAATGAAAGTGGGCTGTTGCACCAGTGCCTGGTGCACATGAAGAATTAAAGTGGGCTGTTGCACCAGTGCCTGGTGCACATGAAGAATGAAAGTGAGCTGTTGCACCATGGCCTGGTGCATGTGAAGCAGAAGACTGGGCTGTTGCAACAGAGCTTGGTGCTTGTGAAACAGGAAGCTGGGTTGTTGTACCAGGGTCTGATGTGTGCAGCATGAGGCTGCTTGTCTCTCCTTTTCTAATTATGATGTATATAATGTATCATACATATCATGTCATCACCCTTCGTGGCCCTGGATCATTCCCTTAACTTTAGTTATTTTGCTGTTACTCACAGTTTCCACTAATAGTCACTAAAAGGATGACCACAACCTTCAGGAAGGGCACCTAGCACAGGAACTGAATTCCTTCCAACCCACAGACCTTTCTACTGTCTAAGTTCATATTCAAATTATGGTCCCTGATGTCACAGTTAGGGTATGCTCAAGCTCTGCAGAGGGACAGCCACATTTTGTTTCATGTTATCTTGCATTCTTTGTAGTTAGATGGTGCTTATTTGTGACATCATTTTATTTATTTATTTTTAAATATTTCTTGGCTCCCACCATGGTTGTCTATATCAGCTATGTTCCTGACATTTTCCTTGATCTTTGGCTCCAACCTTCTTTGATATCTACCTGACTTACCCCTTCTGACCAAGCCCTGCATTTGGGCAAACCATTGTGTAAACCACATGGCAAAGTGTGCGGAGAGGAGGTTGACATCTCAGTACAGCACAATCCTAACAGCTGCAGAGGTTATTTTTGTATAACCTGCTCACTGTTCTGCCACATTTCTAATGTGGATTACAAAATACACAGTGCTGGACTAGTATCATTATTATAAACCCCACCCCTCTTCTTAGCATTCATTAAACTGGCAGTTTACTCCATCCCCTTCAGTCAATTATGTTTGTTTCTTAGAGGATAACTTCCTGCAAATGTAGTTCCCTACGTTATGACATTATCCATTGGTGTGACATAATTTCATGTTGCCATGGAAATAACCATTTTGTAATAAATAATGAATTATTATTTCATTTGTGGGGAATCAATAATATCTCAATATAGGCAAAATATAAATTTCCATGCACGTTTTTCCAACTGATGAATGCTAAATACCCTCCAGAATTAGTTTAAGTGCTTTACTTGGCTTCATTTTAACTAAATGTGTCAATTATTCTTTGACATTGCTGAAGAAAGTATTATGTAAAATCACACATTCCAGAGCTGTGACAACTGCACTCAGTACTTCTCACACAGTAAAAGAATGCACCCGATTGCACCCTTCAGCAAAAAAAAAAAAAGTTGAGATTTCATCACAATTAATGTACTCAGACAAGCAGGTAAACATAACAATGGAGGTATTAGCAGTTTTCCATGGCTGTATAAAAATGTTACTAGGCATTCTTATGTTAAAATCTCATCCATCCATCCATCCATCCATCCATCCATCCATCCATCCATCCATCCATCCATCCATCCATCCAGCCAGCCAGCCAGCCAGCCACCAATACATTTAGTCCTCCAATAAGTTTATGTCTGTAACAGCTTTTATTGATTTTTGGGTTGTAGTAGCCAGAGACTATTAGTTAGATATTTACATTTTGTTGGATGGGGTAATATACTAATCCAGAAAATAATTATTTCAGACTCAACCTGAGTATTCTTGCTCTAGCGAGCAGCAAGTACACAACAGGAAGCTAACCTTGGGTGGTATACCCCGAATAAACACACACACACACACACACACACACACACACACACACACACACACACACACACACACACACAGGTACAAGCGTGCACACACATACACACACACACACAGACACACACACACACACACACACACACACACACACACACACACACACACACACACACACACACACACACACACACACACACACACACACACACACACACACACACACACACACACACACACACACACACACACACAGGCACAAGCATGCACACACACACACACACACACACACACACACACACACACACACACACACACACACACACACACACACACACACACACACACAGAAAACACAAGTATTCTCTCCAGTTAGGTTGACAGTATGTCTTTGTAGTCTGGGAGGAAACTGAAACCCCAGGAAAGACCCTCATAAACACCGCAAGAACATGCAAACTCCATATAGAAGGTACCACAGCTGAGAATCTTACCATGAGTACTTTCTGACCCTCAGAAACACTGCAAGAACATGCAAACTACATATAGAAGGTACCACAGCTGAGAATCTTACCATGAGTGCTTTATGACCCTCGGAAACACTGCAAGAACATGCAAACACCATATAGAAGGTACCACAGCTGAGAATATTACCATGAGTGCTTTCTGACCCTCATAAACACTGCAAGAACATGCAAACTCCATATAGAAGGTACCACAGCTGAGAATCTTACCATGAGTGCTTTATGACCCTCAGAAACACTGCAAGAACATGCAAACTCCATATAGAAGGTATCACAGCTGAGAATCTTACCATGAGTGCTTTCTGACCCTCAGAAACACTGCAAGAACATGCAAACTCCATATAGAAGGTACCACAGCTAAGAATCTTACCATGAGTGCTTTCTGGCCCTCAGAAACACTGCAAGAACATGCCAACTCCATATAGAAGGTACCACAGCTGAGCCCCTTGCCATGAGTGCTTTATGACCCTCAGAAACACTGCAAGAACATGCAAACTCCATATAGAAGGTACCACAGCTGAGAATCTTACCATGAGTGCTTTCTCACCCCCAGAAACACTGCAAGAAAATGCCAACTCCATATAAAAGGTACCACAGCTAAGAATCTTACCATGAGTACTTTCTGACCCTCAGAAACACTGCAAGAACATGCAAACTCCATATAGAAGGTACCACAGCTGAGAATCTTACCATGAGTGCTTTCTGACCCTCAGAAACACTGCAAGAACATGCCAACTCCATATAAAAGGTACCACAGCTGAGAATCTTACCATGAGTGCTTTCTGACCCTCAGAAACACTGCAAGAACATGCAAACTCCATATAGAAGGTACCACAGCTGAGAATCTTACCATGAGTGCTTTCTGACCCTCAGAAACACTGCAAGAACATGCAAACTCCATATAGAAGGTACCACAGCTGAGAATCTTACCATGAGTGCTTTCTGACCCTCAGAAACACTGCAAGAACATGCAAACTACATATAGAAGGTACCACAGCTGAGAATCTTACCATGAGTGCTTTCTGACCCTCCAAAACACTGCAAGAACATGCAAACACCATATAGAAGGTACCACATCTGAGAATCTTACCATGAGTGCTTTCTGACCCTCATAAACACTGCAAGAACATGCAAACTCCATATAGAAGGTACCACAGCTGAGAATCTTACCATGAGTGCTTTATGACCCTCAGAAACACTGCAAGAACATGCAAACTCCATATAGAAGGTACCACAGCTGAGAATCTTACCATGAGTGCTTTCTGACCCTCAGAAACACTGCAAGAACATGCAAACTCCATATAGAAGGTACCACAGCTAAGAATCTTACCATGAGTGCTTTCTGGCCCTCAGAAACACTGCAAGAACATGCCAACTCCATATAGAAGGTACCACAGCTGAGCCTCTTGCCATGAGTGCTTTATGACCCTCAGAAACACTGCAAGAACATGCAAACTCCATATAGAAGGTACTACAGCTGAGAATCTTACCATGAGTGCTTTCTCACCCCCAGAAACACTGCAAGAAAATGCCAACTCCATATAAAAGGTACCACAGCTGAGAATCTTACCATGAGTGCTTTCTGACCCTCAGAAACACTGCAAGAACATGCAAACTCCATATAGAAGGTACCACAGCTGAGAATCTTACCATGAGTGCTTTCTGACCCTCAGAAACACTGCAAGAACATGCCAACTCCATATAGAAGGTACCACAGCTGAGAATCTTACCATGAGTGCTTTCTGACCCTCAGAAACACTACAATAACATGCAAACTCCATATAGAAGGTACCACAGCTGAGAATCTTACCATGAGTGCTTTCTGATTCCCAGAAACACTGCAAGAACATGCAAACTCCATATAGAAGATACCACAGCTGAGGATCTTACCATGAGTGCTTTCTGACCCTCAGAAATACTGCAAAAACATGCCAACTCTATATAAAAGGTACCACAGCTGAGAATCTTACCATGAGTGCTTTCTGACCCTCAGAAACACTGCAAGAACATGCCAACTCCATATAGAAGGTACCACAGCTGAGAATCTTACCATG